>NC_135520.1:10317500-10672500 GCF_051989575.1 Stigmatopora nigra
AAGATAACAATTTAAGGCTTAATGTTATACATGTTACTTATAAGCAATTTTTAAAAATTGACCATAACACTGGGCAACAACTTGAAACTCATTTTTAGTTCTTTTAAGAGTTTCAATAACCAATTTTTGGGTGCGGAATCCAAAAACATTTTTTTTCCTTTCCACAGATTAACTATTAAATTATTTGATATATGTATATATTTCCATTATTCAAAAAAATACACTGCAGTCTGGCATGTTGTTTTATCTCTTTTATTGTATCTCAATTATTGAAAACATTTATAAAACTGTTAGTTTTTCCTAAGAAAACAGAGATCTTGAAGTGAAGAATTCTTGTAAAAAAAAAAAAAAATAAGTAAAATCCGCACCCAAAAGTGTTGTAAATTACTGTCAGACCCAAAACAATAAAATGTAATTGACTTATGCCCAAAACCCTCTACAAAGTGATAAAAAAACAGCAAATGTTTGGCTTGTGCTTTTTGCTCATAGTGGTTATGTACCATACATGAATCTGACTCAAAAAAGAAAAAAAAATGGAATGCAGCACTTTTTTGCTAACCTTGTTATTTTCCAAGTTCGGTCTACAATTTGAAAAATATTTCTTCTGAAGGTTGCAACAAAAAAGCTAAAAGTCACAGAAAGAGTGAGTTTGTATCAAGTTCAGATGGGAACATTGTGCATTTTAAGGGAATACAAAAAATATCACCCAGAAGCACATTTTTTTTCCTGCGAAAAGAACGCCTTCACTGCCAATCAAGTTTGAACAAGGTTGATCATGTTTTTGTGTTAATTTACAAACTAAACAAATTCGTTAGAATTCGATCAAATTTGATGATACAGCAATTTTCAGAGCTTTAGCCTAAAAAATGCACAAGGTTGAATTTTGGAGAATGGACACCCATTTTTTTGGCATTGGTAGGGTTATCCTACGGGTTGGTAGAGGATGACATTATTTTGGCACGTTGCATAATGAGCGCAAATGTTTTAAAAGTGCTCAAAAGGCTTCAATGGTGCACTCAAGACAAAAAGCAGCAAAATATTAAAAATACAACAACAAAAAGTGAAAAATATTTGTGCTGGGGGAAATTAAATAGTAAAGTCAGAAGTTAAAGAATGGGTAAACAAGTTTTTTTTTTTTTTTTAAGTAAAGATTTCAAAAGAAAAAAACAGGAGTGACAAGAGAGAAAAATTATGGCAAGAAATTAACTGGAAATAAAATTAAAAGTAATACAACAAAGATATATACTTACTTTTGTCCCCCTCCTGTGTATGATTCAATATATAACATCACTAAAAAGGAACAAAAAAATTATAAAGGCGGCCTGAGAGGTTTTTTTTGCACAGTCCTGTGGATAATATATATTCATATAAATAGAAAATGAATGGATTTGAAATCCAAACCCACTATGGCACTGGAAAATGAGCCCTAGATAACTGCTAAACAAATAAACGCCCATGAATGAGCGGAACATCCTAGATTCAATGATCCATTTTCAGGTACACCGCGGCAGTGGAAGAAGTTGAGCCATTGCTGGGGATTGGCTGAACCACAATGGGCGTGTTCTCCTCTGCAGTGCAAAATAATGGAATTTGGATTAGGGCAAAGTATGAAAACATGTTTTGGAAGATGCTGTAAATACTGTCAAATACATGGAAAAGATACTTTACAGAGCTGGTAGTCATAACTGTGACTACCTCGAGATACGAGCTTAATGCGTTCCGGGACTGAGCTCGTATGTCGATTTACTCGTAATTCAAATGAGCGTTTCCATAGAAATGAACTAAAAACGAATTAATTTGTTTCAACTCTCTAAAAAAACGCCCAAAACAGGATATTAGATTGGAAAAATATTTGTATTTGTTCTAATTTGCCATCTATTAACAAAGTAACAAATAAGTAGTTGTTTAATTGTACTAAAATGTGTTTAATTGTACTAAAATTAGACAGATTACGCGGAGGGGAGAAACTTTTTGCACGGCAACGTGCTCGTGACATAAACTAATTTAAATGAACTTGAAATTACGATGCAGACACTCGAAAATAAGCAGCTGCTTTGAAATGGCTCCATGTGACTTTCCTGCCTTTTTCCAATTCAAAGATTTGCTTTTTCATATCCATACTGAGCTCCTTTGACTTTCCCATTGTAGCGTTTGTGGACGTTTGCAACCAATGAGCCCTCTTTAAATGGCCTTAGAGAAGTCACCAGCCACAGTCGCTCATAATCACTCAAAAGAAGTTAAGAGGACATGCTATGAAGCTCAATTCACTGACAAATTTCTAAGTCACCGAATTTGCTAAATTGTGTTGCTGTATGTATAGCAGATTTGATCACTTTTTCTGTTAATCCATAATAAAGTCATAAAAGAACCAAACTTCAGGAAGGTTTTTTGTGACAACGAAGTAGCTGTTCCAATCACTCTATCAGACGAAATCAGAGTTGTAGAAATAACTGGAAACTCAAAAGAGAGCCATGACATTATGTTCTTCACAAGTGTATGTAAACTTTTGACCACTACTGCACATATACGTATACATATATGTATACACATATACATATACGTATATACATATACATATATACAAACATTCATCATCACTTTGGATTCATACGACCCATTTATTCTGCCTCAAATCAAGCAAATTCAATTGCCCACTTGTGCTTGAACCCAAATTTACCTGACAAGGCATCACCTTTGACAGATGCGTCGGCAGTGGCGGACGAACTGGGCTGAATAACTATTACAGAGTCTCGTGCTGTGAAACAATAATACAACACAATTCAGGTAAAACTCTAGTCCGAAATCTGAATTATTCTAGTTTTTCTTGACTATGGTGTGCAATTGATTTCATATAAAGGCATATGGTAATTAACCCAGGCAGGAAATTTAAAATTGAATACAGTGTTCCCTCGGTTATCGCGGTTAATGGGGACCGGGACCCCCCCGCAATAAGTGCATTTCCGCGAAGTAGGCGTGCCCCTTCAAAAATGCTTAAAGAAACGTGTAACACGTGCACAAAAACATCATAGTAGTATGGATGGAGGATCTTCTGCAGCTTTTTTGCACGGAAGAAACATCGTTATTGGGAGTTGTGAACATTGTTTTTTTTGGGCGGTGAAGATGCGCCTGTAAACAGCCATGACGTCATCAATGCGATTCCTGAACTCTTACCATGTTATTGACCATTTCTTTGGCCTTTTTTTGATGCAATTACTAATTCTTATTGAATATTTTGTTTCCACCTCTTGTAAAATGATGTAATTTATAATTTTAATTTAATATCTTTAAATTTTGTATTTATTTTTTCCTGAAAAAAATCTGCGAAGCTGAGTCCGCGATAGCTGAAGCGCGAAGTAGTGAGGGAACACTGTATTTACAAAAGCAGCATGCAGTAGACCTTGTGCAAATGCAGCGTATTAGCCTAAAATAGAGAAAAGCGTTACTCACCATCATCCTGCTCCCTGCTCTCCTCCTCCAGGTCTTCGGGGTTCACGTAGAAGTCCCTTTCGTCCTCTTCGGGAGATTTGCACTTGCCGCAGCAGAAGCAGCAGCAGCAGAAGCAACAACAGCAGGTGAAAATCCCACAACACACCAGCAGGGCCTAAACAATCACAGCGGGTAGATTTTTTTATAAAAACTCATTTTACATCATTATCACTGACTGACATGAAATCTACATTTTTGTAAAATAAACAATAAGTGCTTAATTAATGTAATGGTGTCATTTTTAGGGAGGTTTCAACCAAACAACATCAAAATAAAACATGTCCTTTCGCCATCTGTGAATTATTTTCACACTTTATTATCTTTCAGGATGCAAGAAAACTGCAGTAATGGATTTGGCGATGCGATCCAACTCATAAATGTATTTTCGTGCTCCTCCTATTTCTCCAGAAGTAATGCAATCACATTTCTTCTCTCTTTCCTGGGTACTCGGCTGTAAATGTAACACGCCTTACCTGGAAATGTTTGCAACTTATCGCTACAGAGCGAACATCCAACTATTCCTTCCATGTTACCAGCGAATCAAAATGATTGGTCCTCATCTTTGTCTTAAATATTTTGCTCTTTTCCCCTTGGCCCATCACACAGTAACCGTTTGTTTACAAAAGTGTCCTGCCTAGCATCCCACGCTGCTAAAAGAAACATGTGTCGCAGACTATGACGCAAATGACAGAAATTTTGAAATGTAATATTCATTCTAAACATTCTTCCATCATTGGAAAGTTAAAAATGTGTCGTTTGTCCTCCCACAGAAAAGAGGGCAGTGCTAAAGAGCCGCATACGGCTCTAGAACCAATGGTTTCCAACTCCCAGCCTAAAATAATCAATACAAATGAATCATATAAATGTGTATAAAAACGAAAGGAGTCAAATATTTAGTTTAAAGGTAAATTACTCCTTTCAAAGTAAATCATTCATATTCAGTTTTCAGTTAAATCATTCAAATCAAACAAGGCAACTTCAAATTAAGGCATTTATATACAGTTTTATATTTCAACTATTTAGTTTTTAGATTCACCATAGGAAAACACGTTCTGATGGCACATATAACCCATATTTAGTTCCACAATTGATTAATGTAGATAATCAGCTCCAAGACAAAAAAATACATTTAAAAAAAAAAAACACGCCCCGGAGAGCTATGCAGAAACCAAATTCCATTCTGTCTGTCCACTGAAAACAAAGTAGCAATTTTAGTGAATGTCCTATCTATGAACAACAACAAATAGAACCAAGCAAGCAAGTTTTTGAGACTTCACTCGACACGCGTTAAATGGTAGGAGAGCTGGGCGATAAAATGATAACGATAATTATCATGAAATATTTTTTGTCAATCATAATATTAAAAACTTCCAATTAAAAAAAATCGATAATTTTAAACTGTAAATAAATCATCCAACCACTACATAACAGGGGCGCTGTTGCGCAATGAACACTAGTCCTAGACCAACATTCAGGAGAAGAAGAAACATGTTTTTAGCATGCTAGCAATAGAAACTAACAAGCAGCATGAACGCACAAGGACAATAATACGGCCAAAATAAGTTATTATGAGATGAGAGGACAACACCATTTTATGTAAATGTCTGAAAACGTTTTAAAAAATCTAAAACTTCTATTGGGTTAATATGGCTTAAGTTCATCCAATTTTTTTTTATGTTATTTTTTTTTAATGGTCATATATCAGATAAATTTACGGTTCCTTTTAGTGAGGATGAAAATAGTCTGCTTGCCAATTAATGTGATGGTGTCTGATTATCTTATCTATGTCATATTGCACAGCAACCTTTGGTTTGAAGTCAAATTAAAAAAATATATATTTTGCAAGTTTTATGCTTTACTTTTCATTGTGTAAGGAGGGAATTGTCTTATCTTTGTTGCACAAAAGAAGAAAAATACTTTTTAAAATCATATTTCATATTCTCTTTTCTTATAAAGTAAGGTAACATAGGTAATTTCATATTTGAACAACGAGGAAAGTAGTTTATTTACTTATTCACTGAGGTTGGAAATTTCAAATTTGAGACAAAAAAAAGATGTTATAGTTATGATAATTATGTTTTATTTATTTTTATTTTATTTTTAATCATGATAGCAATTTTAGTCATATCGGCTATCTCTAGTAGGAGTGGAATCTCTGTACCATAGAAATGACATGCAACTCACCTTGAACCAGCACTTGGACATGAGGAAGTAATACTTGACACTGTCGTCGCCAAACTGCTCGGCTACATAGAGGCCCATGGAGCCATACTCGTCGTATATTTTACGCTTGTTCTCGTCACTCAGGATACCGTTTGCGTTGTTGATCTCCTTGAACTTCTCTGCCGCTTCAGGGTTGTCAGGGTTCTTGTCTGGGTGGTGCCGTAGCGCCAGCTTTCTGCAGAACGGCGACCACGCAAAGTTAGATTTTCAAATCCAATGTTTGGGTTAACGCAGTCAGTCAAAACCACCTGTATGCCTTTTTTATTTGCTCGGGCGATGCTCCCTTTTGCAAGCCCAGGACTTTGTACAGGCTGTCACCTGCCGTAGACATTTTGCGCTGAGGTCTGTTGGGGTCATCCATGTTGGAATATTCTGCTGAAACCAAAGCAGGCAGATGAGAAAATAGAAGACGAGAAGTTTTTTCTTTATTCTTTGTAAATGAGGAAGTCATAGAACCACTTGAAGACGTTAATCGTTTCTCATAGTCTCGTCACATTATTATAAAATTGATTGTCGATACTTATCAGGTGATACCTGATATGCTTAACCAAATAATGATATGCATGAGGTTTAATAAATGCTGTATGAACTTCAAATGTATACATTGTATCGTTTCAAGAGATGTGTCTGTTCATTTGCCTTCACTATTAAGATCTTAAGGCATCCATATCCACTTTGACAAGATAAGCAGGTGCCTCGATGGATATTTTACTTTACAATGTCAAAAATCCATAATTGACCTTCACATTTATCCAATTCAAAATGTGTAGCTTTACTCAATCTAAGTTGGGAAACACTACTACTTGAAATATTTCCCTCTCACTGGATTTTAAATGTACTTTACTAAAAAAATAAACACTCTTGGCCGATTTCACAAATTAACCAATGCTGTAAATGATCAAAATATTTAGTAGAAAAATATTTGACGCAAATATTTATTGGTAGAGTATGTGAAACGCAGCAGTCAGGTGAAGATTCGACAAGTGCTAAGCTAAGTTTAGCACCAATGTCCCTATGAAAAGAAGATTCTTACCCTCTGGGCGATTGAATAACGGTGTTTTGAGAGAATCAGATCATCTAGTCCTGAACATTACAAGCAAGTTTGACCCTCGGACAGGCGTTAACACGCAAGTGGTCGCCCTAATACACCGGCTTCCTCATCTTGACTGAATGGTCGAGGTGGAGAAGCAGTTAGCAAAGCGGGGAACAAACACGGAAATACGCACCGGAAGTGGCGTCACAATATAAAAGCATCGGAAATCAATAAGAAAACGAATGTCGTTAATTGGAATAAGCGTTCTTTAACGCTAATGGCACAATTCTAGAATGTAATTGGGGTGACATAATCAGTGAATTTCTGTTGTTTTTTTCATCTATTATACATTACCCATCCAGTTATAAAATTGTATAAATGTATCCATTAGAATATTTTGACAAAGATTAAATACATTTATCAATTTTATAATGGGCAAAAATAGTTATTAGGTCCATAAGATATTAATCAATTTTAAAACAACAAAGAACAATTAGGTTAATATATATATATATATATATATATATATATATATATATATATATATATATATATATATATATATATATATATATATATATATATATATATATATATATATATATATATATATATATATATATATATATATATATATATATATATATATATATATATATATATATATATATATATATATATATATATATATGCTAATTAGCCCAGTGGTTGCGTTTGATACATATATGTACACACACAAACACCAATGGGCTGATTAGCAGAATGGAATATGAACTTTATACATATATATTCATTTTCCCTTTTGCTTATCTGCCCAGTCATCTTGACAAATCATTTGATTAATGCCATGTCTCATTTTTTTTGCTTTTTTGTAGTGTTTCTAATCTGATGGTTTTACATTCAGCCCAAAAAAATGTTTGCATGATTTTGATTTAGACTAGCTTTTCAAAAGTGTTTGCACTTTGATTTTATTAAGTGACTCAATGTTACACTTACATTTTTGTTCATTTTTCTATTTATATATAGTTCAAACTTTTCCTCAAATTCAGTAACATGAAATTTTGTCTATGTAGCAACACTGGACAATAGAGACCCCCCCTGAAAAAAAATAAAGAAATAAAAGAAATAACTGTGCAGTTGCACCTTTAAAGGCAAGGTCAAACACAATAGGTAACACCTATCAAATTACACACAGTGACAGAGCCATAGTACCGGTGCTTATATCAGGAAACACAGACACACACAAAAAAACAAACTCCCGACAGAAAAATTTCTTTGAGACGAATGGAGCAAGAATGGGTGCATCGGAGAGCGTTGAACGAAAAATACCAACAAGATCTTCGCGTCAAGCTGGACCTGCTGGAGAGAGAGTTCAGGCACAAGCAACGAATGCTGCAACAACGACAACGCTGGCTCCAAAAAGAACGCCAACGGGTGGGGTCGGTGAAGGCCTGCCAGCGCAAAGCCACGGTTAGCGTCGCCATGAAGGAAATAGTCTGGAGCCTGGATACCGAGTTTCCCAGATCCGTGTCGGCCACCCCGCCGAGCAGTAGAGGAAGCCTGCGTAGGAGCTTATCTTTCGTGCGGGTGAAGAGCATTGCTGCCATCGACGCCATTTCGGAGAGGGAAGCTGAGAGGCGACGGCGGGAGGCTCAGGAGAAGGCTGAGAAAGTGAGGTTCCTCCAGAGGGAGAGCTTGCACGGGAAGGTGATGGAATTCATCCAAAGGCTCCAGGAAAGGAAGGATAAAACCTAATCAATGTTTAACATGGTCTTCATGTTGTCTAACGCTATGTGAACTGGCATCTCCATGAGAAGTTTGACGTTGTTTTTCCACAGAAGTGACTCTTGAATTTCCTCATCTTAAAAAAAATGTTGAAAAGCACAATGGATTAATACATTTAATAACAAGTGAGTAACACTGGATCTTGATCACGAATTGAAACCATGACCACGTTTGATTCAGGAAGTTTTCGAATATACTGGTTTCATTTTGATACAAATTGTGTGAATGGGACATCAAAAATATGGAAATGGTAAATTGAAATCTATTTTTTTTAATGATGATTTTTTTGTTTATTCTTTCTAGGTTTTAAACTCTGGGGTCTGAAATGGAACTTCACCCTAGTGAAGTCCCATTTGTCATTAGTGATTGATAGCAATTGGATAGTCGGTATTGATATCAGTCACATGACCAGATTCAGTAGGGTTGTTATCAATATTGGAAAAAGCTGACATTACGATTTCTGTGTGTTTGCTATATAGGAATTTTCCAAGTACATGATAAATATAGTTTAATCTATATTGCAATTTATATTCCAATAATACAATTTAAAGATCTTTGGACCAGAAGATTTCAAATATAAGTGACAATAAATACCAAAATAAGAAATGAGATGAAAATAAAGATGGAAATTAATACATAAATGAATCACAGTTTAAAATAAGTTCAATATAAACATTTGGCCAAAATATTTTAAATAAATACAAAAATATAAATGTGGAAATAAATCCAAAAGAATTGATATTGACTTAAAAATAATTCAATAAATAAAAGCATTTTGTATTTGTTTTAGTCAGTGAGATCCTGAACATGACTAATTTTTTAAAAAAGTCAAAAGCAAAATGCTTTTATTGATTGAGTTCATGCAATCATTTTACTTATTTTGCATTTATTTCAACAACTATTTTAGCAATTATCTAAATAAGTTGTTACCCTTATTTCCAATAATTGCATTTATATTTACTTTTTTTACGTATATATATGTTTATGTATTTATTTGGATAAGTAACCCACCTTCGCAATCGAAGTCCACCCTTGTGGGCAGAAGGCTAGTGTGGTCCATGTAGCAGAGTGTGCAAAGCAGTGTCGTCTTTTCTCCAGGAATGCTGAGCATGAGCACAAGGCGGGAATATAGCATGTTGCTCTCCATCACCGCCACCCACGGATGGAGCTCCTGAGTAAACAAGGTCAAACGTGTTAAGACTAGGGATCTCTCAATCTAGATTTGTTGACTTTCAAATCTGATTTTCTTCAAGATATATTTTCATGTATATGAGGTGAAATAAAGTGCTACCTCAACATGCGAGAGCCCCGATATACGAGCAATTTGAGATACGAGTAAAATTTCGGGCAAATATTTATCTTGAGATACGAGACAAATTTTGATATAAGAGCATAGAGCGGATGTGAGTGGCTGCTCATGAGAACATCATGGCCGCAATCCCTCCTTTTTCAGTGTTTTTTTTCTTCCGTTAGACTGTTTTACTACTTCTCGTTGGCAAGTGGTGGTGCGTTATCTTATTGTGAGGACATTTGTGTGCTTCATTTTGGAATATTTTGAATGCAAAAGAAAACAACCCTTGATAGGTTGCATCTGAAAGTCAGGGTGGAGGCGGGGCTAACAGAGCCAACCCAGGAGAAGGTATCAAAATTTAAAACAAATCTTGAATTAAGTTTAGTGTAAGGTTAGATTAAATTTATTTTTGAGTGTCTGCATTGCAATCCAAGATCATTTAAATATGTTTATGTTATGTTACAAGCGCATTGTCATGCAAAAAGTCTCCCCTCTCCGCAAAATCTGTCTAATTTTAGTACTATTAAACACATTTTTGTACTATTAAACCACTAGTTATTTGTTACTTTGTTAATAGATGGTGAATTAGAACAAATAAAAGTTTTTCCAATCCAATATCCTGTTTTGGGTGTTTTTTTTTTAGAGAGTTGGAACGAATTAATTTGTTTTTGTTCACTTCAATGGGAAACGTTTATTTGAGTTATGAGTAAATCGACATAGGAGCCAGAATTAAGCTTGTATATCAAGTTACCACTGTATTGCAATATAATTTTGCAGTATTTCTAAAAAAAAAATGTCAAAAAGTGTTACCTTAACAAGGCTCAGCTGCTGTCTCCGGCCCACAAAGGCATTGAGGTACGTGCTGAGCTCATCAAGGAATCCTCTGATGTCATCCCTCGTGGCGGCCTGCTCGGTGAGCTCGCTCAGCGGGATAAACGGTGGCACATTGTGGCGAATGATCTTCAGTGTCGGCTTCACTTTCAACTCCAGGTTGTATGTGTCAAAGTAGGTGCCGTTGTAAGCCGTGGTCAATGCCACACATATACCATCCCCACTTCGTGTTTTGGTGATGTCGTAGCCACCTGGTGACATAAAACACCATCAAGTAACAGTACTATTACTAGTAATAGTATTTGTCATTTTGAAAAAGCACTGCCAGTGTTGTCAAATGGAATAGAATAAGGCTCATATATTTAGAACTTTACAAACTCGCCATTTTCCCCAAAACAAACTAGAAAAGTAAATGCCAAGCAAAGAAACGGACGGAAAAGCTAAATTATTTTAATGTTGGAAGGAAAAAAATGGTAGACTAATTTAAGCTTCTATAGGATGAAGGACCATTTCAGTTGATTTAAATTTATTTTTAAAAAAACCTCAAACCTCTTAAGACCTGCAGTGTTTTTAAAAGCAAAAACAATCCAAATTAGATTGCCATATCTTAGCCCTTCTATAGCCGATGTATAGGTTAGCAGTCAATGTATCTTTGGATTATTGATTTTTTTTTTAGATCGATTAAGCAGTGTATTACCAATAGGCTCTAATTTGTTGTGCAAACAGATATCGATCTTTTTTCCGCATCTGTAGGTAAGGGCATAGATGTCAAACATAAGTAATAAGTAATAGAAACATACCAATGATGTGATGAGCATACAGACGCTCTTTAAGATGCATTTGTCGGGCCAGCAGTTGCAGAAGTTGTTCGCTCTCGCTACCGTTAGACTCAGTTTCTTCTTCTTCTTCTGTGCATTGATGGAATAGTCGTTCCTTGCGTTTTTCAATGTCCTGAGGACATCATTGACAATAACATTTAGATTATCATCATACACGAGTTGAAACGTATAAAAATAGTTATTTAATCTGCACTCAATTTGAGATATTTTCCCCAAAATAAATGTAGAATCCATTTGTTTTTTTCATAAACTAAATCCATTAATTAGCCCATTTTTTCTCATCTTCTGAACCGCTTTATCCTCATTAGGGCCGCGCGGGGTACTGGAGCCTATCCCAGCTGACTTCGAGCCAGAGGCAGGGGACATCCTGAAATTGTGGCCAGCCAATCGCAGGGCACAAGCTGAAAAACAACCATTCATGCTCACACTCATAGCTAGGGGCAATTTAAAATGTCCAATCAGCCTACCATGCATGTCTTGGGAATGTGGGAGGAAACCAGAGTACCCGGAGAAAAACCACACGGCCCGGGGAGAACATGCAAACTCCACACAGGTGGACTGACCTGGATTTGAACCCAGGACACCCTGGACTAACCTGGGTTTTAAACCTTACTTTAGAAGCCTACAAAATAGTCGGAAGCCCTAATTATAGTTCAAAATCCCATATTTTACCCTTAACCTTAGTTTTATACCCTTATTTGGAATCCTAATATAGTATATACCCTCGTATTGTACCCCTATTTTTTGAGTTCGAGATGACGGCGTATATTACAGACAATGAGCCAAGTTAATGTCATGGCTTTTTTGACTTCTTCTTGACGCCACCCATTTTACCTTGTGCGTATGGATCTCTGCCTTGAGCCGGTCCCTCTGTGCGGTCAGCGCCTCAACACGAGCCCGCAGTTCCTCCTCGCGACTCCGCTTCCGAGGCTGTTGTCGACGGCAAGTCGCCCATTGCTCCAGCGTACTCAAGTGACTTAAAACCCCTGTGTAAACACGCTTTTAACCCGTGACATTGATAGAACGAGACGCATGTACATGACAACAAAGTGACTATGGGCTAGAATCTCTGAACATTCGCATAAACCAGTAGGACACGACCGATTAAATTGAAAAAAAAACTACACATAGCGTACCTTTTGCTGACTCCATGTTGTTGGGAAGAAGTTTCTTAATTTTGTAATTGAAATGTTAAATTCTTTTATCTAGCTCTGAGCGACCAAAGTTTAATTTTAGCGGCTTTTTGTGCTTCATCAGTGTCAGCTCCTCCCACTAACGTTATCTTGTTCGACTGGAATTACATTAGGGAACTACCGGTTCAATTGCATTACTGCCACCGGCTGGCCATAAGGGGTACTATAACTAAACTCAATACTATTTATATAATTATGTAGTGCTTTAGCAAAATATTTTTAGACATATGTACACATCGTCTCTTGGTGGCTATTTTGCGACGGAGCAAAGGAGCATGTACTTCCAAATAGAAATAAATTATTACATTTTCAACCTCTTTCCAAACAGATTGTTTTTTAGTAGAGCTGCATCACATATGCAGTAAATTAACTGTACTATCTTCTCTTCTAAGAAATATTGTCTAAATATGTTGTTTGAATCAAAGCCAGGTTATTGAGGTTTGTTATAAACAAAAATCCCATAAGGGCAAATTAAACAAAAGACACTAACACCATTTAATTGAGAAGCAATTCTATATTTGATATGTTCCATTAAAAAAATGCACAAAAATAAACTAATCAATTAATGGGTTGAAATACAAGCTATGCTAGAGTTAGAGTGATCAAATATAGTACTTTAGAATTAATGTACAGTATGTATACATATATATATATATATATATATATATATATATATATATATATATATATATATATATATATATATATATATATATATATATATATATATATATATATATATATATATATATATATATATATATATATATATATATATACACACGTTTATTTATTTAGTTATATATTTATTTTTGTATTCATTTATGAACTTATTTATTACCTAACTATTTATGGCTAAAATGTCTTTTCCTGTGTCTGCATTTTGACCCACTGGCTACTGTGACAATGAAATTACCCAAATATGGGATGAATAAAAAATTAACCAATCCAATCCAATTTTTCCTACCTCCCAAATCAGGGTCACTAGAACGCTAGATCCATACATTGCAGCTTAAGCCAATGGAAGAGTACACTTGGTATTGAATGGAACCACAACAGTATAAATGTCAGCCAACTGGTTTAATGAAGCATCTCAAATTTTATTTTAAACAGTGTTGTTTTTGCAGTATTTCTTCATGCTGGATGGACTCTTGTCTTTGGATCGGAATGCTGTGATGAACTGTCTTTTTTAATCTTTTCAACCTCAGGCGGTGAACAAATCGGTATCCAGTATTTTTGCATTGCCTTATTCACATCTGTACCGCCACACTGGAGATTTACCGAATGTTCCTTAAACGAAATCACCGAATTTAGCTTAACACTGTGCACAGTCACTATGAGTGGTTTATCGACCAGGAGATTGTAGAAGTCATCATACACTTGATCATCCCATGATCCCATGGACTCATTGAATCCATCCAAAGAGCACAAAAAGGCCTGAAGGGGGTACTCCATCAGAGATTTAGGAAGGCATCTCAAATCTTTAATGTCCACTTGTGATTCATTACCAAAGTCAACAAAGACTACACCGACCGTGCTTTCAGACCTCCAAAGAACTTGAGCACGGTACCACTGGGAGTCTTCTGAAAAGAGGGCAAGGCATGGACTACCAGGATTGATAGTCTCGGGGACCTCGGTGTCCTGTAAAGTCTCTCCGACGCTCTGGGTGAGTCTGCACACTTCATTTAGCTTTTCTGTTTGAGCCAATTGACACCAGAAGTAACTGGGTCCCCCAATGCAGGAAGTGTACATCTCTGCTGGCATATGATGCGTTATGATTGGCGTCTGATATGTAAAGGTCTGCTCAGGTGGTGACATTTCACCAATATCATAATTAATATCTTTTGGTGTCTCCATAAAATCTTCAAGGGATGAATTCAAATGTTCCTTTTTTTCCTGGTTGTTGACTGCCTTTTCATGTTCACACAAAGTTAGCGATGCAAGATTTGTGTCCAGAGTCTTCTTCATCTCTTGATCATCTAGCTTAGGTTCTGTTGGCATTTAGTGTGAAATAAACTTTAAAGTAGACTAATAATGTTTCCATCTATGACATCATATTCAATCCGTGTTACGGCCATGTCATAGAGACCTTTAATCCATATCACAATCATCAGTGTCACCACCATCATGGGTTTCACTGTCCGGCTGCATCTTTGTCATAAAGCCTTGCATCTATCTTTGGAATATCATCCCCCTTTTTTCCATACTTAAATAAATCCTGAATTGTATCTGTTTATCTCACTGTATTTAGAAAGACGTCACTCAAAGTAATTGCTTTTTCAAATTAATATGTTAAATCGTTATCGTTGTCACTCTCTTTAAAAAAAACGTGATAATAATTCTATATAATAATATAAAAAACACTAAACAAACAAACAAACGCAAAAATATTAAATAATATAATCTCTATGTGACTATAATCTGACACTGGAATTGTACCAAAATGACAAAAATATCTCAATAAATAAAAATTACATTAAATGTATTTTTTCAAAAAGAATGTCACATTTCCACATTTTATTTTTAGAGAAAAGGTGAATCTGTTAAAAAAAAATTTCATCTCATTTCTTGAAATGCTTTATCCTCACTAGCATTGCGGGGGGTGCTGGAGCCGATCCCAGCTACCTTCGGGCTAGAGATGGGGGACACCCGGAATTGTCAGCCAGCCAATCGAAGGGCACATGGAGACAAACAAACATTCACACTCACACTCATACCTAGGGGCAATTTAAAATGTCCAATCAGCCTACCATGCATGTCTTTGGAATGTGGGAGGAAACCAAAGTACCCGGAGAAAACCCACAGAGGCCTGGGGAGAACATGCAAACACCACACAAGTGGACCGACCTGGATTTGAACCCCCACTGTGAGGCCGACACGCGAACCACTCAGTTACTGGTCCTACCCGTTAAAAAAATAAAATAAAACATTAAATACAAATCTTTTGTATCTCAGGCCAGGGTGTTTTTCTTTTTTTTTAAAAAGTATATTTTTTAAAAGCTTGATTTGATTCTAACCCACCCAATCTATCAGTTAGTAGCGTCAACATCATTGCATGTGGAAAAAAGACCGTTTGTGGTTTATTAATTTTAATCACAACAGAATGCAAGCTTTTTTGTTTGTTGATTGGTTTAAGGGGTGCAACACATGCCACATGTAGAAAAGAATACAGTCACTTGTATCATGATTTTTCATATTTGATAGAAACATTTACTTGACATTAAAGATCTCCATGTAGTGTCGGGCTAGATTGAAATGTACAGACCGTAGAACACAATAATAATAATAATAATAATAAAGATAATTATGGGGGTGCTTTTCTGCTGCGTCCGCTATTGGGCTTGTTGACTCACAAAGCAGACACTCAGTCCATGCTTGCATAGCCTGGGAAAAGGGAAGCCTAATGACCTGGAAAGACTGATTCAAAAAGCAAAATAAAGTATTTTGCCTCTTTAAAAAAATTTCATTGTTGGAATGCAGTATTTCCAGTAAACTTTGTATGCAGCTGCTGCTTTGGAATATGAGTCCCTTTCATTAAGGAGCTCTCAGCATGGAGATCATTGGATTATTATTATAGCAGTGCATTTTGTAAACATGTCGATATGTATTGTGTAAACAAACCAAATAGGCAGCTAATTGTGTGTGACTTGTGGAAAAGGGTGTGGGTATGTGTGTATTCCACAAAGGAGTGGAAATTAGAGACACACTGAAGAGTTAAAAATTACATTTTTTTTCCAATGAGACTAAAGTGCCTGTGATTGGCTGGCCACCAATTTGGGGGTGTCCTCTGACCTGGTACACTCCGTTACCCTTATGAGGCTAGGATATGGAAAATGAATGAAGTAATAATATTTAAAGACTTACTAAATATATTCTCAAGAAGTTATAATCCCAAGGAAACAAATTTTAAAATCTTAAAATCTGTGAGGAGGAAACATTGAATGTTAGAATTCAAAAAGGTGAAGATCATAATTCATGAGGAAAATTCTGAAAATGAAGTTGTGTTTTGGAGGTAAAAAAAAGTATTTTTTTAAACAAAAAAAAAATCTTACATGCTTCTTCATAAGCATTTTTTTGACCATGCTACTTTGTTTTTCATTTATTCCTTTTCCATACTCCTTATACTGCGGGGGTGATAGAGCCTATCCCAGGCTCTGTCACCAGACAGGGGACACCCTAAATTAGTGGCCGGACAATTGGAGGACACGCTCTCTTTTGTATCTGCCATACATTGAAAAGGTTGAAAATTCCCAAATTATTATACGAGCGTGGGTGAATGTGGAGGGAAACATGCTCCCACCTCAGGTGATCTTACACTGTACATCCCATGCAACAATACGAAAAGAATCTCAAAGAGGATTTCCTCATTTATAACCACTGAAGATGCAAAAAATAAAAAGGGAGCTATATACATATATATATATATATATATATATATATATATATATATATATATATATATATATATATATATATATATATATATATATATATATATATATATATATATATATATATATATATATATATATATATATATATATATATATATATATATATATATATATATATATATATATATATATATATATATATATATATATATATATATATATATATATATATATATATATATATATATATATATATATATATATATATATATATATATATATATATATATATATATATATATATATATATATATATATATATATATATATATATATATATATATATATATATATATATATATATATATATATATATATATATATATATATATATATATATATATATATATATATATTTATATATACATATATAGTTATTTATTTATATATATCTTTTTTTCAACACAATATATGCATGCAATAATTTTTCTGTCATGTGTGAACATCTCTCTATCATCCACAAGCTTTGCAAGCCTGGCTGTAAGAGACACTTGTCATTACAATTATCGTAGGATTTAATTATTTTTTTCACGATTACTGAAAGCAGTACGTCAAAGTAGTAGTTGTAATGTTGAACAATTTGCAAAGGAAGGCTGGCTGGTGGGAGCACGAGTCCAAAAAGCCAAAAGGCAGTACTCCACCTATATATAGAAGTAGTTGGTGTTTTGCCATGTTGGTATGGGGGGAAACTCAACTCCGGCTTTTGTGGACAGCAAAAGATGTGCTGTTGATTGGACATTTCTACAGAGTTCCTCAAAATGCTTCCAAATTTAACACATGTACACTAAACATCTAACCAATTTAAAACATTGACTTTAAGTCATTAATTCTTCTTCGGTGTCCAATCCATTTCGACTAACCTGACAGACCTCGTCTTTACAATGGACAACTATGCCTGTCGGTGTTTTTCTTTCTTTACTAACTTCCAAAACACATACTCTGTTAATACTATGTAAATAGCTGGAATAACAGTGAAAGAATTTATTAGTGTTGCCATGTTGGTTCGTTCACCATAGAATGAACAACACTTGGGGTCAAATGTCTTTTAAATTTAGGGTATAAAATTTTAACCCTTTACAGAGCAAGTAAGGGGAGTTAGTATTTCAAAATTTAACTTTAGTCTTCAAAATTATTACTTTTTTTGTTTTGATGAATAATTAGCATTGTGTTTTCTTGTTAATTTATAGTATATAGTGATCCAACAAAATGAAAATTCTTGACTATCTCATCTCATTTTCTGAACTGCTTTATCCTCACTAGGGTCGCTGGGTGTTCTGGAGCCTATACCAGCTGACTTTGGGCCAGAGGCGGGTGACAACCTGAATAGGTTTACCGTAACCAAAATTTAAAAATTAGAAAACTGTGACCGAAAACCAGAAAAAAAGACTCAATTACGATTTAACATAATTTTAGATGGGAACAAAAGCATACTAAATATATAAAATATAGTATGAATTTCTAATTGGTAAAATAAAATGTCATCATAACTATTTTAAATAAACCACTGAATTATGTCTTAGCTATTTTTTCAATGAACAAATATAATTAGAGATTACGAAAATGGAAATACATTTTTAAATCAAATTAAAATGACTTAAAAAAATAACTAAAGTTTGTTTTTGGGTGCTCTACCCTGTATTTTTTGGGGGGTATGTGGGGGGAAAAGAAGTACCCAGGGAGAAGATGCAAACTCCTCACAAGAATGTCAAGACCTGGAATCAAACCCTCGACCTTAGAACTGTGAGGCAGACGCATTAACCACTTGTTCACTGGGCCCCTGAATTGGGAAATCATTCCTATTAACGAGTATTTCTTATGTATATTTTCCTGAATGCAACAGCATATAATCTGGCACATCTACATCTCTGTTGGCAGTGAAAGTATTAATCAGTTTGAATTGAATGAGAAATCATACACAAACACTAGATGCAAATTTTCTGTCCCTTGATTGCGCAAAGTTTCCCCCCATCTCAAAATGGCGGCTGGTCTGCCAAATCACAAAGCACCCGTCATATTTAAGCTGGATGATCACGCCCACATTTGTGTGTGTGTGTGTTTGGAGTCTTTACGTTGCACAACAACATCTTCAGGAAATAGAAATGTAGCATTATCTTATCGCTAAATTCAAAATGATTTCGCATATTTGACATATTTCTCATGCATACGACCACAAGAAGCGAGTCCATTGAAAAAGAGTTTTTTTTTTTTGTTAACCCCCTGTTGAATGAAACATTTAAACAGCAGTCCAGTGCTTGTGTACATGTGTCTGTACTGTATGTGTGGATGCAGGCAGAGGTGGCGGGGGGAAATGGAGGGGGCTTGGGGAGCGAGCAGAAGTGGTGTTTTGAGGCCTGTGGATGAAGGGACTTCACGGGGGGGGGTGGGGCTTCACTTTTGCATGTCACACTGCAACAACAGCACGATGGAAGGGTCGCTCTTGGCCGCCTCCTTGAACTCCTCGAGCGAGATCTGATCGTCGTTGTTCTTATCCATTTTGCTGAAGATCTTGTCCACCCGCTGCGCCGGGGTCAGGCCGTCCTCATTCATCTTCATCATGATCACCGTTCCCACCATTTTGTAGATGGCCTGCAGAAGGGAGCGACAGGAGTGAGCTGTATTCTGTAATGGCTTCCTATATGTTTTCCAATTTACGGAAATGTATAGACAACAAAACAGTTTTATTCTTTGCAATTATGTATCCGCTTATGTGCCATATTTAAAGTCGTTCGCTGCTATTAATCCAAGAAATACAACCCATTTTGTTTTGCATTTCGAGCATATATGCTGATCTTTTTATTTTGTTCAAAATTATGCTTTAATTCAAAAACAGCAATACCTCCAGACACGTGCTTAATTCATTCCGAGACTGAGCTCGTTTGTCGATTCACTTGTAACTCAAATGAACGTTTCCCATAGAAATTAACTAAAAACAAATTAATTTGTTCCAACCATCTGAAAAAACACCAAAACAGGATATTGATTGGAAAAACATTTGTATTTTGTTCTAATTCTCCATCTATTAACAAAGTAACAAATAACTAATGGCTTAATAGTACTAAAATGTGTTTAATAGTACTAAAATTAGACGGATTTCGCGGAAGGGAGAGAGTGACAGAGAGGGGGGGAAGAGACATTTTGCACGGCAACGTGCTCGTAACATACCAAACAAATATAAATGCACTTGGATTCCGATGCAGAAACACTCAAAAATAAGTTTAAACTAACCTTACACTAAACTTAATTCTAATTTTGTTTTAAATTTTCATAACTTTCTTCTTCTTCACTCTGACTTTCAGATGCAACCTATCGAGGGTTGTTTTCTTTTGTATTCCCTTAAAAATATTCCCAAAATGATGCACACAAATGTCCTCACAATAGGATAACAAATGACCACTTGCCAACGAGAAGTAGTAGTATATAAGCCATTCACACTGACTAACGGGAAAAAAATACATGCAAAAAAATACATGCAAAAAAATGCAACGCTCAGCCCAGTGCTCATAGAGACATTACACGAGGGAGTTTGCGACCAGAGAGACAATGCCCATGATGTTCTTATGAACAGCCTCTTGCGTCTGCTGTATGCTCGTATATCAAAATTTATCTTTTATCTTAAGATAAATATTTGCCCAAAATTTTACTCCTATTTCAAATTGCTTGTACGTCGGGGCACTCGTAAATCGAGGTACCACTGTATATAATTTATTCATTCTCAAAAGGGTTGAAGGGATTAGAGGAGCCTATCCCAGCTGACTTTGGTAAAAGACTGCATGGTCGCTAGTCAGCCGTAGGGCACACAGAAAGACAGACGACTATTCGCACTCACAATGGATACCAGTTGGAATCGTGCCTGACCGCACCGAAGTCAGGCGTGTAAACCACTACAACATCAGGCGGATTCTACATACATATCGTAGAAGAAGAAAAAAAAACCATCACCACCGACCTCAATGATCTCCAGCATCTCCACCCTGGTAATCTTGCCATCTCCATCCAGGTCATACATGTTGAAGGCCCAGTTGAGCTTCTGCTCAAAGCTGCCACGTGACGTGATGGATAAGGCGCAGATGAACTCTCGGAAGTCGATGGTGCCATCACTATTCTTGTCAAAAGTGCGGAAGGCATGTTGCGCGAACTTGGAGGCATCGCCATACGGGAAGAACTGCAAAGGCAAATAACAGGTAAATCAAGAAACCAAATAAACAGATTTCGAGATATATTTTTTTGACTGTTGACTGACAAAATGATTTTAATTAAAACAAGGCCTTGTTCGATATCTGCCAGTTCCATAGTCAAATTGAATTGGATGTCTATTGCCATCAATAACAGGGAAACATGATTATTCAATGTCAGCCTTCCTAGTTGAAATAAATTTGATGTCTAAAGCAGTGAGTCAAAGGCTACTTGCAACAAAATAATCCGGATTGTTAAAGGATATTGTAAAATATCCTATGATTCATTTATTTCAATATGGGCAGTAGTAAGTACTATATATTATTTATATTGAAGATTTTTTTTGTGCCAGCTCTATGTCACTTCAGGGATGGGCCCTGGACTCACCTTGACATAGAGCTGCTGGAACTCCTCCAAGTTGAGTCTTCCGGTGGGGCAGTCTTTGAGGAAGCCCTTGTACCACTGCTTCAGTTCATGCTCATTGAACTCTGTGTTCTTCACAAGGTCTTCCATCACCTCAGGTGTCAACTTGCTGTTCTGCTTTCCCATGGCTGCTGCTGTTGCACAGATACCAAGATCATTTCAATATGCTAAAATTAACCAAATCTCTTTGATCCAAGGGCTGTTTTTTAAGGTGAAATTCAAAGACAATAGTGCAACTATATTTTTAGTTTAGTAAGCTCACTCAGACTGAATACAAGAGTAGGAATATGCTTCACGTCACCCTTGTCAATTGATTTCATTCATGAGTTTTCAGTAATGATTTTAAATGTTCAAAGAACTAACATCATAATTATATATATAATGTATTATTAAGTGGGAAATGTTGTGGCTACTAATTCACATATTTTTTTTACTTTGTAATACTTCATTTGAGCTTTCATTTTAAGGGCTCTGCCATTGTCGGCAATAGATGTCAAGGCGAGAGATGGCGAGGCAGTGAATGATTGATTGTAAAGTAAATATTCTACTATCCTAACTTTGTTACATGAAGTTTTCTAAGAAACAGGGGAAAAAAATAGTTCATATACAGTGGTACCTCGAGATATGATCTTAATGCGATCCAGGACTGAGCTCGTATGTCGATTTTCTCGTAACTCAAACGAACGTTTCCTATGGAAATGAACTAAAAACTAATTAATTCGTCCCAACCCTCTGAAAAAACACCCAAAACAGGATAATGGATGGGAAAAACATTTGTATTTCTTCTAATTCTCCATTTATTAACAAAGTAACAAATAACTAGTGGCTTAATAGTACTAAAATGTGCATAATAGTAAATTAGACGGATTTTGGGGAAAAGAGAGAGAGAGAGAGAGGGTGGGGGAGATAAACTAATTTAAATTAACTTGGATTACGATGCAGAGACACTCAAAAATAAATGTCATCTAACTTTACACTAAACTTAATTCTATCTTTTTTTTTAAATGTTGATACCCTTCTCCTGGGTTGGCTCTATTTGCCCCGCCTCCACCATAACTTTCAGATGCAAACTATCAATGAATTGTTTGCTTTTGTAACCCCTTCAAAATATTCCCAAAATGATGCACACAAATGTCCTCACAATAGGATAACACACGACTACTTGCCAATGGGAAGTAGTATACTATACGCCATTCGCACTGACTAACGGGGAAAAAAAACATTGGAAAAATGCAACACTCCGTCTAGTACTCGTAGAGACTTTACACCAGGGAGTTGCGACCAGAGAGAGATTACACAAGGGAGTTGTGGGGAGAGACAGTGCCTATGATGTTCTTATGAGAAACCTCTCGCGTCAACTGTCTGCTCGTATATCAAAATTTGTCTTGTATCTCAAAATAAATATCTGCTCAAATTGTTACTCGTATCTCCAATTGCCTGTATGTGGGGGCACTCGTATGTCGAGGTACTACTGTACAGTAAATATTGTCATCCCTCCATTTAAGAGTAAGACGTTTTTTTCTTTTATTTTTTTTATTGTTTTGATTAAAAAATATTGATTAACTTTAAATGAATTACATGAAACATGCATTTTATTTTAAAAGTGAATAATTACAGTTTCCATCATAAAAATATAAAACACATTTGAATTAAATTACATCTTATTTGTAACGCTCAGACCAACGGGAAATATGGGAAAATGGTAAATGAACTTATACAGAACTTTGACACAAAGTATCTCTAGCAACCCCATTAAAAACAGCTCCATTTAAACTAATACAAACTAACAAAACACAAATCATTCTTGAAAAAAATAAAACATAACAAACATTCTCCAAAATCTAAAACCAACTGAATTTGAAGAAAATATAGTAAAAATGACCTCGAATGTAATACAGAAGAAAACATAACTCCACTATAGTCAATTTGGAGCCAACTTGGATATTGTTTTCTGAAACTTCTCTTAGAAAATACAAAGCAAAAATCAAAGCCTTACAATATACCCCCATAATAAACAACACACAATCGATGTTCTATTTTTTTTTCTATGTTGTTGGGCGGGTGGAAGCATTGAATTGTTTCGCGGTTGGTGCTCATGTTTCTATTTCGGGCCGGGTGCTTGTTTGTGCCAGTCTGAGGCGCTGACCTGGATCATCACTGTCACTCACTTTATCAATTGATGATCACGAGTGCAAAATTCCCTTGTCCATTTGTTCATTTTCCGAACTGCTTATCCTCACAAGGTTCACGGGGGGTGCTGGAGTCTATCCCAACTAACTGTGGAAACCAAACAGGAGACACCCTGAATCAGTGGCCAGCCAATCACAGAGCACAAGGAGACAGACAACCATTCACGCTCACACTCATACCTCGGTGAAATTTAGAGTGTTTGACTAGCCTACAATGCATGTTTTGGGGATGTGACAGGAAACTGGAGTACCCAAAGAAAACCCACATAAGCCCACAACACGCAAACTCCAGACAGTGAGGACCAGCCTGGGATCGAACCCTTATCCCCCAGGACTGGGAGGTCAATGTACTAACCACTCATCCACTGAGCCACCCGGGGAACGCCGTAACATACCCGAGCGGACCACAACGACAACAGAGAGACAAACGATTGTTCGCACTCAATCACAGCGCCATCAGCGGGAATCCACCCGGGACCTGCCCAGACCAAAATCAGGCGAGTGTACTGTACCCTACCATTCCATCAGGTGGATTTTCTTATTTCCATTCATTCTTTTGGAATCGCTTTATCCTCACTACCGTCGCGTGGGGTGCTGGAGCACAGCTGACTTTGGGCCATAGGCAAGGGACACCCTGAATTGGTGGCCAGCCAATCACAGGGCACAAGGAGCCAAACAACCATTCATGCTCACACTCAGACCTAGGGGTAATTTTAGAGTATCCAATCAGCTTACCAAGCATGTCCTTGGAATGTGGGAGGAGACTGGAGTACCCGAAGAAAACCCACACAGGCCCGAGGAGAACATGCAAACTCCACACAGTGAGACCCGACCTGCATTTAAACACCGTGAGGCAGATGCTCTAACCACTCCCTTTTCCTTTTTTATATAATGCTTCATTTTTGTTTATTTATTTTCTAAGACACATTTTTTTCCTTTTTAGTTTTAAAATTGTTCATTCTAATCTTCGTGTTCATCTTATTCTCACAAGAGTCCTGTTGAGAGGCTAACAACTATGCACGCACACACTCATGTAGGGACAATTTTTGAGTAAGAAATCAGCCATGCATGTTTCTGGGATGTGGGAGGAAATCAGAGTACCACAAGAAAACCCACGTAGACACCGCAGGAACATACAAACTCCATACATGAGGGTTGGAACCTACCAGGGATTAAAACCTTGTTTTGCCAACTGCATCACACAAATCTTGATTTTTAAATAAATACCTTAGATTAGTGGTTCTTAACCATGTTGGAGCTACCGAACACCACCAGTTTCATATGCGCATTCACAGAACCCTATTTTAGTGTAAAATAAAATATTATTTTTGTCAAATTCAAGATGTATAAGTTTCTTGCTGCACTGATTGGCCAAGCAATGTCACGTGAACATCTGCAGCCAGTGATGGTCACGCGGGCCATGTTATCGTGAAGAGACATGATGAGTTGATGTGTCTTGACCTCCGTGGCAGAGGCTCCACCGAACGAACCCCTAGGGTTCGATCAAATCCAGATTAAGAACAACTGCCTTAGATGTACTGTCCCAAATTGTTACCGGGTGAAAATATTCTTTTAAGTTGTTAGCGGCTGAGTGGTTAGAACATGTGCTCAGTTTGCATGTTCTTCCCGGGTGTGTGTGGGTTTTCTCCGGGTACTCCGGTTTCCTCACATATTCCAAAGAAATGCACGATAGGCTGATTGGACACTCTAAATTACCCTTAGGTATGAGTGTGAGCGTGAATGGTTGATTGTCTTCTCGTGCCCTGTAATTGGCTGGCCACCAATTCAGGGTGTCCTCCGCCTCTGTCCCGAAATCAGCTTGGATAGGCTCCAGCACCCCCAGCGTGGGGATAAAGCGGTTCAGAAAATGAAAAAAAATGAAATTTTACCTTTATTGAAATCAAAAGGAAAGGCCTGAGGCCGGGATTTTAACCCTTGATCCAAAAAAAATGTGAGGGAGAGCTCTCAAACACTAATCCACCATGAAGACATTTTCAAATAATAAATAAATAAAAACATATTTTCTTGACCATCATTCCTTTGCAGTCCCTCCCATTTCAAATGAACTGAACGCCTATCACGTCAATAGCACTGGAACATGCCAACCCTCCCCGTCTTTCTCCAAATGGGCACATTCTATGGTTCCGTCACCGGAACCAAATAACTACTTCACTGCAGCATGACAGTAAACCCCCCACGACAAATATGAGAGAAAAAAACAACACGCTATTTAAACAACGTATCCATTGAATGACCTTGAAGGACCAACACTTTGCAATGAACGCATCGCATCACGCAACTGTGCGGCTGTTTTGACGGGGGGGCTGAGACAGAGGTAGGGTGGTCGTGGATAGCGGAGGAGGAGGATGGATGCAATGACGTGCACGCTATGCGCACACAGGCCCGACAGAACGGGCAAATAATGGGGGTCGCTCTTTTTTTGTCGACGACGCATTTAGGGTCCAAGCTCAGGCGCCTCCCTAGGGGTACGCTGCCGCATTCCGATGGAAACGACGCAGTGATAAAGGGAGGGTGGGGTGCGTGCGCCAATTTATGTATACCCTGTATTAAATAAAGAATGCGCATCAAAGGAAGAAAATGCGCAGTGAAGGGGGTGGAGAGGTGGTCATCCTCTGCAACATGAAATAAATGGATGGCTTACCTTAGTGCACTGCTATTGTGTTCTTCTCCCCCTGCAAAGTACACAGGAAAAACTCCCCTCCGATGGCAGCGAGGTTGAGGAGGAGGGATGAGCGAGCGAGGAGGTGCTAGGGAGGTGCGCAATGCTGCTTCCGCAAGGAACCGGCTGCCGCTAATGGTGTGATGCTCTTCTGCTCGATCGAAAGCAGCAGCAGCGGGAGAGTTGTCGTTTGTCGGATGGAAGGCAGGTACATGAACGCATCACAGCTCAGCGCAATGACTGAATGATGGAGAGCACCTCCACCTGCTTTTTGCACGTAAATGCAACATTCTCTATTTGGATGGGAAATGAAGAACGCTATTATGCAACAGAATACGAGAAAATAATGTTATATGAATAAAAAAAAGTTGTTGAATATTAGATGCGTTATTTTGAGATAGATTTGAAGGAAACTGTCGGGGAAATTAGACGGGAGGATCTTGACGCTAATATGAGTTCCAAAATTGCTTTGAAAAAGAACTGTTTTTTTACATTGACATTTCTGTAAGTACGAAGAAAAGGAACCGACCACGTCCATACTGTTCAAAATGTATAAATGTAATTTTATTTGTTAACTGCCAATGACGGTGATAGGCGTCCAATCTATTTTGACTATTCATTTATCAATCCATACTATATTTACTAGTCAACTTGATTATATAGTAAAGAATAATAATAATAAAATTCAAATTGCTATATGCTAAGTTTGGAACCCAAAAATGAAAATTGAAATACAAAATATTGAGCAGAATAAAATTACGTGAAATCATTTCAATCATTTAAATGGATTTGTTTTTCTAAAACAAATAAGAACATGACAATTGATATTTGTAAATGATCGTTTAATACTTACAACACAAAATTAAAAAAGAAATACAAAATACCAGAATCTATTCTACATAATAGACAAAAAATACAAATGTTGAAAGCATGGAAATATTTGGAAAATGGACATAAAAATACCTTTAGAGACAATCAAACAGCTACATGCTTTGTGTTTTCAATCCAATTTGTATGACCTATATTCATTATAGACAATATTCATGTGTAAAATTGGAAATATCCAAATAGTACAAAATACAGTGGAACTTGAATTGAATTTAATGCCTTTATTCCCATTATATAAGTATATACATAGAGATTTAAAGCTTCACCATAAAGCTTCACAAATTCAACTTCCGAAATTTATTTATTCCAGGAATGGTTACATAACTTGGATTTTTCGTAAGTAGAGATGCATTTTACATGCAAAAACTGTAAGTCGTTGGAACTTTCATTATAAAATTATACCATTTTTTTGATGAAACCTGTGTAAAATACTAAAAAAAATGTGACAAATGTTCATATAATTATTATGCCATTAAAATCAAATGAAAAATAAGGAATAAAGCTGCAATGGGCCCACTAAGAAAATGTAAGAAAATGTTTTCTCATCGGGCACTATTCTTTCGATTGACTTCAGAGCAGGTAGCGTATGATTGTAAATGCGAATGGATGTCATTCTCTATCTGTACCCTACGACTGACTGGTGACCAATCTTGGGTATAGTCTGCCTTTTCCCAAAAGTTAGGTTCCAGCACCCCACGACCATGACAGGGAAAAACTATGATGGAAATGAATAAAAAAGTAAAATAATATTATTCAAAACATAACACAAAAAATATTTTTGATGGAAAAATACAGTAGGCCAAAAATCTATAACATAAAAGAAAGGATAAAAAAATGCAGATGAACTCTTTGTGAGCATCCGTTTATAAATCCTGTATTCTTCAAGACAAACAAAACACATTTAGACACACGCAACAAATAAATGGTTGACATAGCTTGATTTAATAATACTCACATCCAGGACTATTTATATACATATTCTTCTTATTTCCTTG
Source organism: Stigmatopora nigra (assembly GCF_051989575.1). Classification (NCBI taxonomy): domain Eukaryota; kingdom Metazoa; phylum Chordata; class Actinopteri; order Syngnathiformes; family Syngnathidae; genus Stigmatopora; species Stigmatopora nigra. Next base: position 10,345,984 of record NC_135520.1, read on the forward strand.
CTGTGTCACCATTACAAAACACAAGTCATCTGACACTCCTTATATATACGTCAGCACTGCTTAAAGATGCATGCGCTTTGCGCATTAACCCCCCCCCCCCATATATATATATATATATATATATATATATATATATATATGGTGATTAAGTTGTGGTACTTTTACATTAGCAGGAATTCAAACAGGCTAATAAAGTACATAGAATGTTGATTATGATGAAAAACAGAACATTTTGGGGAATGTTTTTTCATCAGTACATAACGAAATCCTATGTTTTCAATAGATTTATAATCACACAGTCATACAGCAGTCAAATAATGAAATTTAGTCACCTTTGCTTTTAACATAGAACAATGAAAAGTCAGGATATAGCTGCAAGGGGGTCCAGTTTCATGCAGAAACCCAGCATTCTGCCATAAAATGGTAATAAAGAGTGAAAAATTATCATAAAATGCCAGCCACTCCCACACTTTCACTTGTTGCCAATAAAATGAAAATGATTTAACTGATTAATCTTAGTGACATGGATAAATAAGGCTTCATTAACAATTCTTCTACAAAAGATTCAATTCATCAGCTACAGACCATGACCTTTTGTGCCTTTTTTTGTCCATACTTCCTGTAAATGGAGCAATTGGGTGCGTTGATACTAAAACTTACTCTGCTTGAGCTTGTCGATATGGTAACAGAGCTTGAGGGCGGGGCCTAACTTCAGGCCCAGATACTTCATGATCATGTCGCTCTTCAGTAGCAACAGGGCATTACCGTCAATCTCCTGCAACAAAAATTGGGCCAGAAAGATCCCCCCAAAACAGCTGAAAAATCATGTAGATTCAAGAAGTGACCATAAATTCCTCCAAAACAATAAAACGTGATTTGTAAGGGACCCGGAAATCCCTTTAAATCAACAGTAATGACCCAAACTCAATATGAAGTGATCTGGAAATCCTCTAAATCGATAGGAAGTGCCTCCGAATTAATAGGGAGGAACTTAAAAATCAACTAATTTATCTGTGAAATTCCCTGAATTTAAATGAATAAATAAAGCAAAATCAGTGGTTCAGACGTTGGTCTCACAGTGGGGGACCTGGTTTCAAATCCAGGTCGGTCCACCTGTGCAGAGTTTGCAGGTTCTCCCCGGGCCTTCATAGGTTTTTTCTGGGTACTCCGATTTCCTCTCGCATTGCATAAAAATGCATGATAGTCTGATTGGACTCTCTAAATTGCCCCTAGGTATGAGTGTGAGCTTTGATGGTTGTTTGTGTACTTGTGCCTTGCGATTGTTTGGCCACCAATTCTGGCCCAAAGTCAACTGGAAGAAAATCCAGGCCCTCCCGAACCCCCACCCCCGCGACGCTAGTGAGGATAAAGCGGTTCAGAAGATGAGATGAGATGAAGCAAAATCAAGTGGAATGAATTCCAACTTGCACCAAAATCAAGGGGAATTTACCCAAAATTAACAAGGAACTCACATGTTTCCTGAAGACGTCGGCATGCGGTCCGAGGGCATTGGTGTCGGCATCCCTAATGAACCGCACCACATCATCCACACTCCACGTAGATGGATCCTTGCCGGGTGGTGAGCCCTTGGACTCCTGTGCAAGGTAGCCGCCTCCTGACAGGGCAAAATGATCGTTAAGTGTGGAGTGAGAGAACTTAAGTGGGTTGGTTAAAAGTAAGTTGGGTGTCATATTCTCCTGCCTACGATGGCGTGTCTTTTCAGCAGTTTATTCACCAACTCGGTCTTGCTTTTTTTGTTGCCTCCTTTTAATACCCGTGTTTTTAGACATGCTCCTTTTATTCAATAAATTCTATTTATTGTGTATTGACTCCTTCCTTCCTTAGTTGTTTTGGATCTATCTTTAATCGGCTTGCCGATTCATAGCATTGGGTAGTCCATTAGTGGAATTGTCTGTAGGTTAGTTAGGTATTGTTCAGACTGGAAGCTCAATTTTTTTTGTCCATCCAGATTGAAAGTGGATGGCTCTTTTTAAGTCTCCACAGTCACAAAGCATAGGAATCTAACTTGGTGAGAGAGACTGAAACATATGCAGAAGCTAGTTTTCTATCTAATCTTAATCATAAGAGCTCAGATGGGTTTTGACGGTCACACTATGTATGGATGGATGAATCCTTTGTTGCCGCAGCAACCTGTCAGATGGTTCGATAATGTGGGCCAATCTGAACAGGGTCAGATCCGATTTTTCCACTTGCTAAAAATAGTGTGAACACTCAGCCATAAAAATCGGATTTGAGGAGAAATCTGATTGGAGTCAGATATGTGAGTGAGTTTGTAAGTTAGTTAATGGATGAGGCATGTGACGTGCTAAGTTAATAATTGATTAGATTAGATTTATGCATCCCGTGTTCGGGAAATTACATTGTCACAGTAGCAAGAGGTTGAGAATACAGACACAGATCTAGTTAGTGAAGTGTTTGTAATAAGTGATTTTTTTTTAAATTTAATAGTTAGTTAGGGTTAGTCAGTAGGTCACCTGTTCTGTTGCTTTCTATGAAAGTGTCAGGACTTCCTGACGACTGTCTGGCAGTGGTCGACATGTTGCCTGACTGCTGCGATGAGCGGAAGCCATAGGACGGTTTGGGAGAAGATGCATAAGAGGATGAGCTGATAGAGCCAAACATGGATTCCCTGCGCTCTGTTGCTGGGTAGCGGTTCCCCTCTGCTCGCTCGTGGCAGTAATCCTCGATCACAGACGTTTCCCCTGGTGGTCAAAATGGACAGCAGTGAATTTCCACATTTCAGTGCCAATGATGACAATAGATAATCCATTTGCACTAGAATGGGTGGCAATCGTTGGATTGCTGCCACACTGCTCATTTCAAATAGTTTATCACCTCCATTGGTAGATAGAATGAATTGAAGAGACCTTCAAATTGTTTCAAATGAGTGTGGCTTAGTTGAAGTGTGGAATCTGAGTTGTTATTATTATTTTTTTGATTGCAATCATGTTTGTAAGTAAATCATTCTGTAAACTGTGGCTTTTGAAATTTGAAATCGGGATGTTCCGGTGAGCTCAAAAACTATAAATAAAATTGATTGAAAATGACTTTCTGGTCACTTTCAACACACTTTATCATGCAAATCTGGTACTATGACATCAAAGGTTAATATAATGCAAAAAAAAAGTAGAGTTAAGGACACCTTTAACCAAATTGTGCTTACCCTCAGAGTGGTAGGAACTACGCTGGCTAAGAGGTTGATCGCTAAACAGATTCTCACAATGCAAGCTACGACACAGCTTCTTCAGGAAGCGCAGCACGTAGTCGATGCTGTTGACCACTGGTAGGCTCAGGAGGTGCTGCTTGCCGTCAAACGTGGCTACAATTCAAAAACACCAAAAAAGACAATGGTCGCACGGATGTTCTTATTTCTCATAGTCAAAATAAATCCACTTTAATACACAGGGGCAAAATACTTTATGAATAAAATTAATTCATTTTCAATGCCGCTTGTTCTGGTCAGGGTCGCGGGGTGCTGGAACCTATCCGAGCTGACAACACTTTAGACAGGGTGCCAATCAGTTGTAAGGCAGACATAGTGAGCGAGAACCATATACACTTCTAATCTATGGTGAGAAGTCATCTCATGTCATTTTCTGAACCGCTTTATCTTCACTAGGGTCACGGGAGTGCTGGAGCCTATCCCATAAGACTTCAGGCCAGAGGCAGGGGAAACCCGGAATCGCAGGGCACTTGGAGACGGACAACCATGTACACTCACACCCATTCCTAGGGCAAATTTAGAGTGTCCATTCAGCCTACCGTGCATGTGTTTGGTTTGTGGGAGGAAACTGGAAAACCCACGCAGCCAGGCGGAAAACATGCAATGTCCACACAGGTGGACTGACCTGGATTTGAACCCAGGGCCCCTACTCTGAGGCGGAAGCACTAACCACTCAACCGCCGGGCCCCCCTATGGTCATACAAGTACATATTATATCTAGGAATGTATATGTCAAACATAGTACAAGGGGCGGCCCGGTAACACGAGTGGTTAGCACGTCTGCCTCACAGCTGTGGGGTCCTGGGTTCAGTCCACCTGTAAGGAGTTTGCATGTTCTGTGTGTGTTTTCCTCTGGGTACTCCGGTTTCCTCCCACATTACAAAAAAACCGTGTATGATAGGCTGATTGGACACTCTAAATTGCCTTAGGAATGAGTGTGAGCGTGAATGCATGTTTGTCTCATTGTCCCCTGCGATTGGCTGAACACCATTTCAGTCTGTCCCCTGCCTCTGGCCTGAAGACAGTTGGCATTGGCTCCAGCACCCCCCGCGGAAATGAGATGAAAACATAGTGCAAGCTACCTGATATTTTCTCTCCTCCGTATCCTTGTGTTAGCAGCGTGAAGACGTTTTTTTGTTGAAAGGCACTGTCGATGCAGCCCTGCACAGCTTGCTGTAGCACCACTGATGGCCGGTCGGGTCCAAAGTGGTCAGGCAGCTGCTGGATCTTCTTCCTGTCCAGGTTAGGGCCGGTGTTGGCCTGCTTGTTGATGTAGATGCACACTGAATACATCAAAGAAATTATTTTTTTGCAGTGTTTTTTTTTCATTTCATGAAATATATTGGCAAAAAAAGTATTTTACATATGAACAGTTTCAGGCAGCTGAGTAGTTAGTGTGGGGAGACCTGGGTTCAAATCCAGGTCGGTCCACCTGTTTGGAGTTGGCAAGTTGTCCCTTGGCCTGCATGGGATTTCTCCGGGTACTCCGGTTTCCTCCCACATTGCAAAGACATGCACGGTAGGCTGATTGAACACTCTAAATTGCCCCTAGGTATGAGTGTGAGCGTGAATGTTTGATTGTCTCCTTGTGCTCTGTGATTGGCTGGCCACCCATTCAGAGTGCCCCCTGCCTCCGACCCAAAGTCACCTGGGATAAGCACCAGCACCCCCCATGATCTTAGTGAGGATAAAGTGGTTCAGAAAATGAGATGAGATGAACAGTTTTATGCACCATTCTACCTGTGAGGACTTGGGGCGTGGCCGAGTGAGGGACTGTGGCTGCATCCTGAGGGATGGAACTCATGTCAGGTTCAGGGGTGCTGCTGGGCGGGGAGATGGCTAACGGCGTCATCATCCTGGGTTTCAGCTGCAGAAGAAGATAATTCCTTAAAAGGACGTCCCGGTGGCTGAGTGGTTTGCATGTTGGCTTCACAGAAAAGGCATCACGTGGGATGGAACCCTCAATCCCAGTTGGGTCTTTTATGTGTAGATTATGCATTTTCTTCCCAGGTTTGAGTGGGTTTTTACGCGTTTTTCGGTTTCCTCACATATCCCACAAACATGCATGTTGTTTGGCTGATTGAACAATCTAAATTGCCCCTAGGTGTGAATATGAGCGTGAATGGTTGTTTGTCTCCTTGTCCCGTAACATTGGCTGGCCACAAATTCAGGGTATCACCTTCCTAGTGCCCATAGTTGGCTGGGAAATGGGCTCCAGTACGCCCTGTGACCCATGTGAGGATAAGGGGTACGGAAAATGAATTACTTAACTAATTAAAAGCTGGCAAAACAATCACTCCATATATTGCTTTTGTACATATCCTCAAAAGGGAACCACGCATTTAGAGGTAGTATTTATGACAAGATTCCTTTTTGCTAATATTTTACATATTTAACTGGAGATTGCACCCAAGGATGAACTACACTTTTGGAGCTCCACGATTCTCTCTTGTATTTCTTGTCTGTTTACTTATTTTGTAATGATTTTTAAAAAGGAAGCAGCAAGTGTGCTGTCAAATAACTCACGTGATGTCAAATAAATTATCAGGAATTTCCAAAGCCATAATATCACCTTATTCATTCAAGACAGTACTTTATGTTTATGTAAACTTTGAAACATGGGAAAATAGTACAAAAGCATGAGAATATATATATAATAGTAGTAATAGTATTTTTGTTATTAAAAAATATATGAACCCCTTTTTTTAGATAAATGGAACTAAATGTATTTGGGGGGAAAAAACATTTTAACAAAAAGCTTTATGAACTGACAGCCAATTGATTTTAATGGGGAAATTTTGATATGACACATTCAACTTAAAGCTATTTCCCAAACTCAGTCTGACCTTGAATCCTGGCTTCCTCCCCCTCTTCTTGGGCACTTTGAGTGGGGGCAGCGAGTCGGCATAGCGATTGACAAAATCCATCTTGGCCACGCTTCTCAGTGGGGGTCTTCCTCGTTTCCTGCCCGGAATCTTGCCCGACTGGCCCGGCATGAATGAGGATGGCGCCACTGCGGCTGATTGCATCTCACCAGCTCGTTGCTGCACCGTCGCTGCTGGAACACTCATTTGGAGCTGTAAAAAAAGTGACATGGTATCTTCACTGCCCCTCTTTGTTGTCGCCGCAGGCTGTCATTAGACAAATGCATACAGCAGTAAAAGGGTGGGAGGTTGCTTTCGGGGGGTGGTCTTCACCATGGATACCCGGTTATGTGCTGCCATCACCACCCAGCATCCATCTTTAAAACCCAGTATGAGATATCTGTTGACAAAGGATGTAAACACTCACCGCCCGACGCAGACAAGCAGGAGGGGTCTTGATGCGCCTGCTTCGTCTACCAGTAGAAAAGCGGATGGAATACCGCTTGGAACACAGAGTGAAAGAAAGACAGAGGGAGAGAGAGAGAGAGAGAGAGAGAGAGAGAGAGAGAGAGAGAGAGAGAGAGAGAGAGAGAGAGAGAGAGAGAGAGAGAGAGAGAGAGAGAGAGAGAGAGAGAGAGAGAGAGAGAGAGAGAGAGAGAGAGAGAGAGAGAGAGAGAGAGAGAGAGAGAGAGAGAGAGAGAGAGAGAGAGAGAGAGAGAGAGAGAGAGAGAGAAAGAGAGAGAGAGTATTTGCCTGAAGGTAGTGATAATGGTGATGGGGGTTCCTCTGTTGTCATGGCAACAAACCTACAACCCATGTTTAGACTGCAGCTCACTGATGAAGAGGCAAAATTGCATTTGTTCCGTTTCAGCACTGAAAACGTAGCAGAAATGCAAAACTCTGCTTAATTTAGATTCGATGGGGACATGATGTATTACCGGTACAATTTCTTTTTTTAGACCATACATGTTTCTTTTTTTTTTTTTGTCCCGATGTTGTTATTTTGCATTCATTGCTGAAGAAATAATTTGACTGCACAAGTGTTGAATTTAAAGCTAGGAAAGACACCTTTGTCATATGCATCATAGCAGAAGAATCGTGTTTCTTTCTTTAAATCGTTTTCCGAGCCATGTATCCTCACAAGTGTGGTGGGGGGTGCTGCAGCCTATCCCACTCAACTATGCGGACCAGACAGTGGCCAGCCAATCGGAGGGCACAAGGAGACAGACAACCATTCACACTCGCACTCATACCTATGGGCAATTTAAAGTGTTCAATCAGCATACCCTGCATGTTGTTGAAAGGTGGACGGCAAGCAGAGTACCCAGAGAAAAACCACACAAGCCCCAGAAAAACATGCAAACTCCACATAGTGTCACAGGGGGTGCAGGAGCGTATCCCTAATCGTAACTATTGGTGGTCAGCCAATCACAGGGCACTGCTAGAAAGTTGTATATATTTTTAAAAATACACTACTATTTAAAAGTATGGAGGAAATTTTGTTTCTATTATTAAAAACACTAGAAAGTGTGTCCAATAAAGGTAGGTAGATAAAAAATATTATTCAATTCATTATAATGTTTAAAATACTTATTTACATTTATTTAATTACATTAAAATATAATTCAAACATATAAACGTCTAATCATTTCGTTCCCTAAAAAAGTTATTACAGTATTTTGATCGAACAGGATTTTACATAAAGTTTTACGGTTTAAAAAAAAAAAAAATCAAAGATGGCGGTGTGGATACCGCTGTCTTCCAAAATGTCACCTCACTCTCTGGGTTGTACTTTTCTACGGAGAGGACAGTATTCCTCCATAAAACTGATCAAATCCATATTATCATGTCGTAGACGAGGTGAGACGATTTATTGGTGAGTTTTTGTTTATGCTGTGGCTGTGTGCAAATTGTCTGTCCAAAATTTTAGACAACCCGAACATAAAAACACAGCCTTACTTGAGTTAAATCACACATTTAGTGAAAAATAAAGCTATAGCTTCCTTGTAAACTCAATGTGCTATTGTGCCTTTTATTGTTCTGTCATCTTTTATCTATAAACACACAAATTCCGAATAATGCAGATCGCCAGTAGTTTGTTTTAAGCAATGAAGCCAACTTTTCAAATGTTGCAGATTCGTTTAAACTCTGTACTGAAGTGTTTGTCTGTTTTACAAAGTTTATCAAATGGGTAGTATTTTTTAAATAGAATATCGCATAGTTACACCTGAAATTGTTTTTGATTTAAACACACTGCTCTCTGTCCTGTGTAAAATTTAGCTATATGTGATACCTCTACTTAAAAATGCTTTTACGCACGGAATATTCAGGTTATTATTATCAATCTAAGGAAATCAGACATCCAACTAAGTGTAAATATACATTAGGTATTCAGTATTTATATTTTTGTCGCGTTAAAGTTGTTTTCCTGACGCCTTGCTATGAAACCACTTTTGGAATAGATTAATTTTTACTTTGACTAGACTACAGGGGTGCTGTTGTGAACAAACTAGGACCATTACATTACAAGTAGACTGTCTTGGTTTTATTCCCCAATACTGCCACACTATTGGTCAAATTCCGGATACATAAAAATATAAGGCTTGTGCCGGTAAGGGTACCTTGCGTATTAACTGTGGAAATCAAATTATCTGTGTGTAACTAAGCAAAACCATGAAGTTACTTTTTCCCCAAATAAAACTATGCACAAATGTGAATTTTGTCTTGTGGTGTATCTCCGAGAAGGTTACGTTGTGGAAGCTCAGCGAGATGCTGAGACAAGCGGTGTCCTGGTCACACCATTGGAGCACTACAGTGGGCTCATCCGTGATGGGACCCTGCGGGAGGATGAGCACCAGAGAGCAGTGATGGTCAAGCTGGACCAGCTGCACAAAACACTCCATGGGTACAACAACACGCCTACATCAGTCTTTCAAAAGGTACTATGATTTAGTAGTTCAACAAAATTGCTGTCAATGGTACTGAACGACTCCTATTGGTTAACAATCAAAATGAACACAAGTTTACAAAAATCTTACTGTTCAAACTTTTAAGTAGATTTTTTTTTTTCTTTCTTCATATTGTAGTTTTTCGCCAAGCCAAAGCCTCCTAAGGGTTACTACATCTACGGCGATGTGGGTAAGAAACCGTGTAACCGTATCGTTTTTTTCTGCAATATCTAAAGGGATGTGTTATTTCAGGTACGGGTAAAACCATGGTTATGGACATGTTTTACTCACATGTGGAGACGGAAAAGAAAAAGCGGGTTCACTTTCATGGCTTTATGTTGGATGTACATAAACGTGAGTGCGCTTTTATTATTATTTAAACAGGGGACAAAATGGCTCATGTTATTGGTGCTTACCATGCAGGAATCCATCGTCTTAAGCAGAGTTTACCGAAGAGGAAAGCAGGAAAGATGGCCAAATCTTATGACCCCATTGCGCCAGTTGCTGAGGAAATCAGCGAGGAAGCCTCTCTGCTGTGCTTTGATGAGTTTCAGGTACCAACATCCTAATTTAGTGCCAACTGCTCTATCAGGGGCATTTAATAATTTTTGTTGTTGTTTAGTTGATTGATCTGTCTTCGGTCAATCACAAACATTTAACAAATCCTGTCCACTGATCGGTTGTGTAGATCTTTTTTTGCATTACTACACACTCACACACACCGAAAAATCCTATCTCAAATTAGGCTTGTATCTCAATGCAAATATTTGCTCTGAATTTTCCTTGTATCTCAAATTTTTGGTATGTTGGGACACTCATATGTCAAGGTATAACTGTACTGTTAGTCAATGCCTGTGATGAACATTCACATTAAAAAAAAGAGAAAAAAATGGCCTCACTTTACTGTTACTACTTTCTAACAAAACAAGATTGATTGGACTATTAAAGATGCATGCTGTTGTTTATGAAAGGAAAATCATCATTTGACTATCAATTCCAGGATTCATCTGGTTCATTTATCCCTGTTAACACCAGCCAATGATTTAATGCGATCATTTTCGTTATCGCATTATATCTCACTTTGTTATAATGTAAATATAGGTGACAGACATCGCTGACGCCATGATCCTCAAACAACTCTTTGAGAACTTGTTTCTCCATGGGGTGGTTGTCGTAGCGACATCCAATCGCTTCCCTGAAGGTAAGTACTTAGGAAAGTAGGAATTAAAGTATTTACTCAGATATCAGCCACATTTGACGGACATAAAAATGATGACTGAATCGACCCTCACACTTTCTTTCAGACTTGTATAAAAATGGCTTGCAGAGGGTCAACTTTGTTCCTTTTATTGCTGTACTGCAGGTAAGATGTCACGTTTTATATTTTCAAAATGCCAAATGATTCGAAATAACCACCCAGCCCTTCCTTGTAAATATTGTCCAGAAATACTGCCAAACTCTTCGTCTGGATTCAGGAATTGACTACCGCAAGAGGAATAGACCCTCTGCAGGGAAACTTTACTTCCTGTAAAAAGCCCGAGCATCATGCCAACAACATTTGTTTTATGATCAATATTTTCATAACTTCCATTTATTCTGTCATGTTCACATTAGTTCTAGTGAACCAGATGCAGAAAAGACACTTGATGAACTTTTTGACGAGCTGGCTTTCAAGCAGAATGACAGTAAGTCACCTTTTTGTTTTTTTCCTCATTTTATTGATTGGATTTATTTACAGCACTGAAAAGAGCACACAAGCACTTCATATATTCATATTTTGAAGATTAGAATTATGGAGTAATAATATTTCTATTTAATCCACAGTAACGCGGCCAAGGGTGCTAAACGTCCACAACAGGAAAGTGCGTCTGAACAAAGCATGTGGGACTTTATTGGACTGTACTTTTGAGGAACTGTGTGACAGAGTAAGGGTTTAAATAATTCAAATGGAAGAAAATTCAATGTATTGCGAATGGGCCAGCAGGCAAAAGTAAAATGTTTATTTTTTCATATCAGATCAGTTCGTTTTCCAACTTTCATTTTACCCTTGATTTTTTTCTCATATTATAATTGGCGTAAAATACTTTTTTTTTAAACAAAGAGTTAAATTGTTTTTTTCATCATCTGAATATGCTAAGTGAAACTAACCATTTTCCCTAAGACCCAGGGATTTAAATGAAATGCATGTTTGCTGTTTTAACACCGCTTTTTGTTAAAAAAAAAAAGGATTGGACGGATTTGAGGCATTGTTTGTTATCTACCAAACTAGGCTGAAATTCCATTAGGTTTGAACAATAAGATTTTGTGGCTTATCACCGAATTCAACCAGAAAGTTGTCTCTTAAACTTGCTCAGTCCTAGTATGTATTTTTATTCCAAAGTCTAATGGGTCTTTCTACCAGATGACAATTATTTGTGATATCTGTTACAATAAGTCGTGATTGATTTGTTTATGCTTTTAGCCTCTTGGTGCCAGTGACTACCTGGAGATTTCCCGTCTGTTTGACACAGTCTTCATCCGGCACATCCCACGCTTGACGTTAAACAAGAAAACGCAAGCCCGCCGACTAATCACTCTGGTGGATGCGCTCTATGACCACAAGGTTTATCTGACCACTTGCCTCGGAGTAAATAAACATTTTCAGAAATGCTAACATCATTGTGCATCCATTTGGTATTTCAGGTTAGGATGGTGATTCTTGCCGATCACCCGTTGGAAGAGGTGTTTGTCCTGGAAGGAGACCATAGCCACGATGAAAGTCACATCTTAATGGATGATTTAGGACTGAAAAGAGTAGGAACATCTGTGAACATTTGTCATGATATATAATCTGTTATTTGGACTGAGGGTTGGCAGTGAAATAATTTTCTAATCATCTACTAATTGATGATCAAATTCATTGACAACTATTTTTGATAGTTGATACTTTAGACTGCGGTGCCCAACTCTGGTCGTCATGGACAACTTTCAAGTCTATTTTCCACATCTTTCTACTCTCTACTACACCCAAATTAAATGATCATCTCATCAGGAATATGTCCAGAAGCATGATAATGCTCCTGATTTTTTCATTCAGGTGCATTGGAGGGGGGAGAGGTGGGAAAACAGATTCCATGTCTGCTCTTGAGGACCGGAGTTGGTGACCCCTGGTTTAGAGATATTGTTAACCTAAAGAAATGTCCAAATATTTTTAATAGTAAATATCCTGTTTTAGTTTGTTTATTTGTTTACATTTTCTTGACTAACAAAGAGAAAAACATATGCTATAATAATTTAGTAATTTAAAAACTGACCGGAAACAGATGTTTTTTCTGATTGGACTTAAAACAGAAAATGAAATGTCTGTTTTTGGACGGTAGTTTTTGTAAAATTTCGGCTTCAATTGTGTTGGTCAACTAATTAGTCAACTAAACGCAAATGCAATCACCAATTAGTCGAATCTCATGATAATAATTGTTTTAACCTTTTGGTAGTAAATGATCATGTTTCAGTGCTATGGGTGTTAATAGGAGGGCTATTGCTGCCAGCCTGGCGTTTGGGGGGGTATCACTGCCAGGCCATCTGAGTTCAAATGTAACGTTCGTCTATCGTGGCAAAAGATTTTATATTTCCACTTGTTTTTCTTTTCATCTAATGCACAATGATAAAAATATTGGATAATTGCTACACCGTCTGTCTTGTCAGGACGAGGCCAGCAATCTGTCCATCTTCAGTGGCGAAGAAGAGATGTTTGCCTACCAGAGAACTGTTTCCAGACTCACTGAGATGCAGAGTGAAGAATACTGGCTAGAGGGAGACCGCAGTCTAAAGACCAAAACCTAATGTAGTCCATATTTTTAATTCTTCATTTTTTTTTTATTTAAACATTTTTTTAAAAAATTCTAAAGACAATTATTTTGTAACTGAGAATATCAATGTAAAGAAAAGGGTTGTGGGGACATGTGCATATTTGCCAAAACTATTTTAGGTCTGTACTGTGCTGTAAAGAAAACCTAGGTTAAAGTGGTAATCTTGATAAAATTAAGTACTGTTTTAAAATTAATTTATGCTTGCTCTTTTTTAAAAGGGTAAACAATTTATCTAAAAAATGTTTTATGTTTAATACAAGTAAATGTAAAAATAATTATTAGGAAGTACGTATATTCCTAAAAAACGCAATTGTATCACAATATGTCAAATTTATTCTTAAATAAGATCACTTTTTTGGAAATGTAACATTATTTTGAAAATATTTCGTCTTTAAGATCAAATATATATACTAGCTAAAATTCTGGGTCTCAAAATACCCTTTAATATTTTAAAACAGATGGCTTTGTTCCATATTTCAAATCATTTTCATCATATACACAATACTATACATGTCTGTTGGACAATATATGCTTGTTGTATTGTCATCTATTACGCTGGCCAACATTTATATCGAAGTGCTGCATATTTATTTATTTTTAACTTATTCAATAAAAGTTTTGGTCACTGATTATAAACCTGTCAGCAATTTTTCCACATGGTTTGGTCTTGATGCAATTATCCAATATTGAAATTATTGGTACAAATATTCAGCATCACAACTCAAATTGAAATACTTATTCATTTTAATACATAAATAATGGTAAGATCATCGTCTCTCATTTGTGTGTTTCTCACATCTTTCTTACAAAATTGGGACATTTTGACCAATTTTAAAGCGTTTAGTTTAGGGGTGGGTAAACCGGTCCTTGAGGACTGCTGCAGGTTTTTGTTCCAACCGATCTCACTTGTAGGGCATCAGTTTGGTAAAAAAGATGTCCTCTTTATAGGTTGGAATGAAAACCTACACCCACCCTGGCCCATTGTGAAATTATTTACCCACCCCTTGTTTAGTTGCTTGAGGACAGAAGAACATATTAGAGAATTTACGTATAAAGTACTCTTCTAAGTATGAGATTTTAAACTTATGAAAAAATGTCTGGAACCAATTAATTTCTTAAGTAGATGTATGACTATATATCTATTGAAAAACTGCCAAGGTTACTCTCTCGCAGCTAATAAAGTTACAAAACACTTCATAAAGAGGATGGGAAAAAAAAGAAATCGTGGATCTGTCAAAATGTTCTCTACTAATTCAAAGTTATTGGACGTCTATCGCAGTCAACGGCTGCTAATTATTTGAGCACAATTTGCATCCAGCTGGGCATCCCCTCGGGAAGTCAAGTGATGACGTCACTGCTCCATACTGTCGCTTTAATTCGAAGCAGTGCAGAGGAGGAGGACGAGGAAGAAGAGGAGGTGCAGCAGTGGAATCCTGCCGTTGAATGAACGATTTGCATGTGCAAACATCACCGTGGAGGTCAAGTGCAGCTGGCCGGGGAGCCGCATTTCTGCAGCGGGGTGGAGGAGGACCGAGGAAGATGCACGAGAATGTGGTGGGAGGAAACGGTCAAGATGGCAGCGGAGTGACGTGTTAAATGCTTGCAGAAGAAAGCCAAGCCGAGCAGAGCGAGCCGCGGTATTTCATTTCCTCCGCCAAGTGTCCTTAGCATGCATTCCAGCAAATAGACTGCACCCGAAGCCCCCCCTCCTCTTCTCCGCTACCCCACACATTGATGGAATGCGACCCGAGTGACTTCCCGACCCGCTCATCCCCCACCGTGACATGGCTGAGCCCAGTGAGCCGAACGTGGAGATCGACCCGGACTTCGAGCCCCAAAAACGGCCGCGCTCGTGCACTTGGCCGCTGCCCCGTCCGGAGCTCGGCGCGGCGGACAAACCAGGCACGAACGACGCTGATGTCATCCCGGAGGAAGAGGATGATGACGAGGAGGGAGGAGCCGTGGGAGGCGGCGGTGCTCCCCGGGAGGCCATCGGGACTCTCGCGCCGAGCTCGCTCGCTCCCTCCGGCCTCCGTCTGGCCGCGCCGCCCCGCAGCGAGGAGGCCGCGGACGGCTCGCCGTCCTCCGCGCAACTGACGCAGGTCGCCGCCACCTCGCAGCAGCTGCGGAAGTCGTCCTCCCGGCGGAACGCGTGGGGCAACTACTCGTACGCGGACCTCATCACGCAGGCAATTGAGTCGTCCCCCGAGAATAGACTCACCTTGTCGCAGATCTACGACTGGATGGTCCGCTCCGTGCCCTACTTCAAGGACAAGGGGGACAGCAACAGCTCGGCCGGATGGAAGGTGAGCGAGCAAGCCCTTTCTGGAATGTACACCTGCATTGTCCTAAAATGGACTACAAATGATGGAAAATCAATTGGCAGTTTCCCAGAATTGCCAAAAAATCAACAGAAAGTGATCCAAAAAGAACAGAAATCAATACAAAACATTTGCATTCTGACACAATTTCTACAGAATTAGCTTTTTCTAAGTTCTAAATTTATTTATTTCCATATTTTCTTGATTCGTTAGCTGCCATTGACGTAACAGACATCCATCCAATCTGACTCAAAACTGGGAAAGGCTAGCAGGTGATGATCACTGCCAGAAATCCCAGTTTAAATGTCAGTGAAAGAGTTCAACTTAAATGTCATTGTGAGCAACTGCTTCTAGTTGTGTCTATTGGTGTTGATAACCCAGTTGAGATATTTTTACAATAACATCCACATGGTTCCATCATGGACAGTTTGGCATTTCCCATTTGATGTTGAGGATTATTGTCCACCCTGGAAAACTAATTCATCTGTCATGGAATCGAGACTGATGAGAGCTTTGCTGGATTTACATGGGAGAGAGCAAGAGCTAGAGGAAATCAGTTTGTAATCCTGTGCTGCATTTTTTCTTAAAGGAGCGCTGCACAATTTTGGGGGGGAGCATTCTGTAATTTCAGGTCTTTTCTATCCGTTTACCTTTGAAATAACACTAAGAAGCAGCTGAAGGTACCTCTAAATTTATTTGGATTATTTGCTAAATCTGGCTTTGGCTTTCAGTGTACTGTTTTAAATTCTCGGGGTGTTTGGTTCTTCCAACATAAAGTAATCCCTCGATTATCACGGGTAATGTAGACCAGACAGTGCCGCGTTAAACGAAAAACCGCTAAATAGGGTCACTCCTATTTAAAAAATAAATAAATAACATTTCAAAATTGTATTTTTTTTACTTCAGTGCTGAGTTCTAGTAGCAAGCAGAGTACAGGGGAGTGGCTTCTGCTTGCGGGGTTCAGCGTGGAATTCCACATTTTTATATACTTACAAAAAATATTTAATTACATAAAAATTTCCCCCACCCAGATAAAAAATGCACGATGTAGTGAAACCGCGGTATTTGAGGGATTACTGTACACACTTGGCACTCGGAATGTTTCACTGCCAAGATGACAGCGTGGCTACAAAAACTGCATCTGAACTATGGTTTCCCCAGAAATCTTGCAAAGGCAGTAAAGAAACTCACTGGCAGCCCACCATAACAGGAATGCTTTTTAAAGAGATTGCCCATTCAAAGTTCAACTTTATAAGTCGTTTGATTGGGCGAAGTAAATAAATAAATGAAGATGAGGCAAGAACAAATTTCTAAAAGGTTACACGTTCAACCTATACCCACTCAAACACTACTTATCGCCACCACATGTTGTAGTAGAGTAGACTGCAAGGCTACTCTTATTTGGTAGCATATATTTTTAATGATGATTATTTTTCTCTGTCCCGCCAAACCAAAGTTAAAAAAAGACTATAGTATGGAATTATTAGGGGATTTGAATTTAAATGGTAAAATTGGGGCAACCACACTCGCTTATATTTCACCTTAAATGTTCTGTTTTTTTTTTTTTTTTTGGTTTGTTTTACTGTAAATTTTGCTTTGTATTTGTGGCAGAATTCCATCCGGCACAATCTGTCCTTGCATACCCGCTTTGTGAAGGTCCAGAACGAAGGCACTGGGAAGAGCTCCTGGTGGATGGTCAACCCAGACGGCGGCAAAGCCGGTAAGGCACCGCGCCGACGCGCCGTCTCCATGGACAACAGCAAGTACATGAAAGGTGCCCGAGGCCGGGCCACCAAGAAGAAAGCTTCGCTGCAAGCCGCCCAGGACGGGGGGTCCGAAAGCACGTCGAGCCTCTCCAAGTGGACGGGTAGCCCCACGTCACGCAGCAGCGATGAGCTGGATGCCTGGACTGACTTCCGTTCCCGCACCAACTCCAACGCGAGCACTCTGAGCGGCCGTCTGTCCCCCATCCTGGCCAACCTGGAGCCGGACGAGACCCCCGACGACGACTCGCCGCTCTCCCCCATGCTGTTCTCCAGCCCCAGTAGCGCATCACCGTCCACGGGTGTCGGCAACCTCAACGATGGCCTGATGGATGACCTTCTGGACAACATCAGCCTGACGGCATCCCGTCCGGCCCCTCCCGACGAGGACGACGACACGGGGGGTTCCGTCTTTACCTTCGGCAGCCCGGTCGGGAGCTACGTGCCCAGCCCGCTTTTCAGCCCGCCGTCCATCACCGCCCTGCGCCAGTCGCCCATGCAGACCATCCAGGAGAACAAGCAGACCAGCTTCTCCTGCACGGCACACCTCACCCTGCAGGACCTCCTCAGCCTGGACTCTGGTAACGTCTTGCTCACCCAGTCCGACCCGCTCATGTCACAGGCCAGCGCCGCCGTGTCCATGCAGAACTCTCGCCGCAATTCGCCCCTTCTGCGGAAAGACCACGCCTCCTCCTCCGCCGCTCAGCCGCAAATTCCATCTGGAAATGGCCTCAAGTCCCCCGGCAAGAGCTCACCGCCCTCCCCCGGCCCAGACCGCTTCCCTGCCGCCGATCTGGACCTGGAGGTGTTCAATGGCGCCTTGGAGTCCGACATGGACTCCATCATCCGCAACGAGCTGATGGAGGCCGACTGTCTGGACCTCAGCTTCGACCCCGCCCGCAACGCCAACGTCAAACCGGGGGGCTTCGAGCAGACATCGAGCTGGGTCCAGAGCTGAGGGGTCCGGAAGTAGACCCTGCTATTAAGATGTTCAGTTGGATTTATGTCATTTCATTTTTCCATCGTGGAGGTGAATGAGTTACATTCATGACGGCCAATAATGGCGACCGACGTCCAATCCATTTCATCCGGGAGGTTGAGAATGACAAAATTTCACAAACCAGTTTGTGGGCATAATTTCGTGAAAGAAATTTGCTGCAAAAATCTTGGATGGAACTTTGTGATTGATAGTTGAAATCGTGAATGAACAAAAAGTTTGCCATCATAGGTTGGTGAATCAATGTCGTGTGAATCGAAGTTCATGAGGTCCTTCGTGAACTTTGGTAACAAGAGCTCGTGAAGTTGTGGATGAACAAAAATTTGCAACCAAAGCTTAGTGAACTGAAGTTTGGGATCACAAGTTCGTGACGTCTTTTGTGAATCAACATTGGGGAAGTCATTCATGAACGAATGTTCATAAAAGTCGGTGAATGTTCAGAAACAAGTGCTAGTAAAGTTGTTCATGAACAAAAGCGCACCACCAAGGGTTTGGGAACATTAGCTTGTGATGTCTTTTGTTAATGAAAGTGTTTTGGGACCAAAAGTTCAAAAAAATGCAAGTTCCTTAAGTCATTCAATGAATGAAAGCTGGTGACCAATAGTTTGTCAGCTTATCTTCATAGTTTAAGTTCGTCAACAAAATTTGCGAGTTGGTTGAATAAATGATTGCTATAGGTCAAGTAAGGATTGGACGTCAATCACCATTAATGGCAGCCATTGCGTTAAGGAGTGTAGCCATTGAATTTTGTTTTTGTGTACTGAACTCACAAGTCTTTATACACACAAAACAGATCAATGAACCTGAGCAACTTGGCATAACTGGAACAAAAGTTGTATTCGTCTCAGGGAAGTTCTCTCACATCAACATTTTGCCAAACCTGGGCCAAGAGCTCGTTTACAAAAAGGAGGATACTTGATACTGTTTTTTTTTGTTGTTGTTTTCTTAGTTTGATGACAATGTTGTAGTTCCATTGACGGTGATGGACGTCAGTGTCACAGAATAAGTTTTAGGGGGAAAAAAAAGTCCAATTTCCAGCATGTATAAGAACGACATGAGGAAAAGCATTGGCTTATTCGGTATTAGATTAGAATATTCAATTGTTGTTCTGATGCATATGGGTTAGTTTTTATTTTGTTTGCATAAGGATTGTAGTATTGGAACTTTATTTCTTACCATTTGACTTTTTTTGTAATACGGCATTTTTATTTAATTAATGAGTATGGATTTTTGTACCTGTGTTCAGAAAATGCACTTTTTTTAGGGTGTTGCATCACATTCAAATGTTATCCTTAAATTTCATCTTTTTCTTGTTACGTTGCATTGATTTTTTTTGTTTACCTTCAATTAAGGATGACTATTTTTTTAATGGGAATTATTGCACAACCTTCACAACTTTTGTTTTTATCATATTATGACTTCACATTTTTAAGTTTTTTTCCCCCCTCACTATTATTACACTTTTTTGTCAAATAATATAGTATAGTTATATCCTTTTATTCTTGGATTTCACATTTTTCATCTTTATTCTGTACATCAGTGCATGGTTGAGTAATATTTGGAAATATTTTCCCAACATTATATTTAAGTTAAACTTTTCCCATTGTTTACACCTGTACTCTTGTTAAATTTGACAACTTTACAATTTTATGACCTTATTTTTCTACTAATACATTTTTGCAATTTTCTTCTGCTAATACTCAAACATTTTCAAACAGTATTCTTTTTTCCCAACTGTGGTACACCTTTTTTCCAGTCAAACATTTTTACTGTATTTGCAAACTGCATTTATATTTGACACTTAAAGACATCCATGTTAATTTCTTACATTCTCAAAAAAGAGTTATTTGCCTTATTTCTTTTTTTAAATATTGTGCATTCATTCTCATAAATTCCTTCAATTTCAGAAATGTTTTTGGCCATGATTGCAAAATTATGATTTCCATTTAATTTTTCTGGACTCTACTTTGAGTAGTCTTGTACATTTGTTAAAAGCTGTAAGTTGACCATGAAAACATTCACTGCCATGAACAGTGATATTTCTATATTTGACTGCAAAGGCGAGCATTTGAATGATTATTTCATTTAATCACAAGCTTCCATGTATTGAACTTGCTCATTCACATACTTTTTGGGGCGAACTCTCATTCACTGAACTCGTTTATGAACATTTGTTCACAACATTTTTGTTTGTAAACATTCATTCATTGAAATTGTTCCCATTCACATCCTTCCTTCGTTAAATGTGTTCACAAGCTTTCGTTCAAGTACGAGTTTACGAACATTTGTTCATTGAAGTAGTTCACAAACTTTAGTTTGCAAATTTTAGGTAAAACACAATTTAAATTACATTTACAAACTTTTCTTCACTAACTTTTGTTCTTTCAGGTTGTTCACATACTTGAGTTCCCCAATTTGTTAAACAATTTTTGTCCATGAAGTCGTTCACATACTAAAGCAAGGGTGCTAAACTCCAATCTTTGGGGGGCCCGATCCAATCTGTTTTCCAAGTCTCCCTCCACGAACACACCTGAATCAAATAATCAGGATCGTTATCTGGACAACTTGCTGATGAATTGATCATTTGATTCAAGTGTGTTGGTGGAGGGAGACATTGTAAACCGACTGGATAGGGACCCTCGAGGAAGGCAGTCGAGCACCCCAGTACTCGAGCATTCACCAACTGTCATTGGCCAGTAGCACTAATAACCCCCTTTGCACACAAATTTAAGTTGAACCTATGTTCAATCAAAATTCATGCTTTGGGGCCAAGTGTAGAAACCGCAGTGTTAGTCGGAGAAAACCCACGCAGGCACGGAACCCTCCGTCTGTTTACTGTCAGGCGGATTTGATAAGCACTTGTTCAACGTGCCGCCACAAAAACAAAATACACAGTTCAGTTCACGTTCGCCCCAAAAAGTCAACTACTTCATGAACTTATGTTGATCAAATTTGTTCATTAAACAATAATCCCCTAGGTTCAAATGAATTGTACATCTATCGCCATCAATGAATACCTTCAGATGTCTTTAACATTGACCCAACCGGGGAGAGAATCGAGACCAAACTTACCGTATTTACTCCCATACAAGCCGCATTTGTTGAACAAAAGAATATGCCTGAATAGAGGGTATGGTTTATGCACATGCGGCATGCACGAAATTGCAAGATGACAACGCCATAACACTAAGTTACAAATATTGCAGTAATATGAACCATCGAATAAAATCGAGACATCTCGACTTAGATATCCATACGGTTTCCACAACATCTTAAACATCTTGTAAGAAAATTGTAATTTCTGTCATTAGAAAGCATCAGGTTCTCATTAGGATAGATTTTTTTTTTAAATTGAATAATTTGATATTTTGCATCTACAAAGACAGGCATATTAACTTCCTTATGATATTGACCCTAATAATATGCTTTTGACCCTAATAATATGCTTTTGACCCTAATAATATGCTTTTGATTCATACAGTATCTTATAAATACTATGTGTGATGATTTTTCTGAAGATTTTCCCTTCAAAGAAACACATTTGTACTCATTAAAACCATGAATATGGAGGTGAAAATTGTGGGCGGCTTATACATGAGAAATTGAAAAATTATTATTTTTTAAAGCAATTTTAAAGGTGGGGCATTTACGTGCGGTCGGTTTATATGCGAGTAAATGCGGTAACTGTATAAATGTATACTTTTGTTTACTTAGATGCCTCCCCACCATTATGTCACTTGTAGAGCGAATAACTAATATGTTAATGAGCGTGAAGGCAGCCTTCAAAAGGAGTTTGCGGTTGTTTGGTGCTAAAAATAAAGTAGGGTAAGCGTGATATAGCAAGACCCCCCTCCCCCCATCCTATCGCCCACTATTGTCAGAGCCATTGTTGCCATTTCAAGACAATATCTCATGTTGCCAAACGTTTCTGTGTAGACGTGGCTAGAATTAGGCTGTAGAATTAAAAAGCAGAGCTGTAATGAGGGCAAAAAATTAAAATATATGATTATTTGTAGGAAAATAAGGACGTTTTATTTATTCCAGGTGTTGATTTGTTGCCGGTATTTCAGTCCATTGTGGTTTTTGCCAATGTCGCGAAAGACAGTGCATGTAAATAAAGTTTCCAGAACAGCTACAGCAAATGTCATTTGTGTGTGTGTGCGTTGACATATGTCACTGGTGTGAAAGTAAAGGCCCAGGGGCCAAATCGGACCCGCCGGATCATTTTGTGTGGCCCGAGAAAGTAAATTTTTTTTAGGATCAAAATTCAAATGAAGATTTTTGCTGTACATTATATTTCCTGATTTTCCCCTTTTTAAATACATCACTGCAATTTTTAGATCCATTTTTTTCCTTTTGTGATTTTAGTTTAAAAAGCATAAAAATAAATAACGACTTTTTCCACTTTAATATTGAACATAAAAAAATATTTTGTTTTTCTTTTGAAATGAAAAACAAATGATTAAAAGACTTGACCTTTTTAAGAAAAAAAAAGCTCAAATAAACATTATTTTAGACCTATAAAAACGGAATATTTGGGGCTTCCGTCCATTTCTTTTAATCCGATTTTATTTAAGATATTATACCTAAAATGGTCTGGTTCACATTAAATTGAGTTGACGTTATAGTACGGCCCGTGAACCAACCCGAGTTTGACACCCATGGTTTATAAGGTTTTTGAGGACATTTGACGAGTGGGGACCTCGGCTACAGGAATGCTTGATAATATGGGGACTATGGAGAAAATCTCCAGAAACCAGGGATTGTACCTAATGTTCTTTGTTCCCTCCATTTTTTAAATTATTTCACTGTGACGTAATTGCTGTGATTTTATTTCAAGGTAATGCCAATGTACCCATTATCAACTTTCCTGGTGTTTAAATGCATGTGTGTACGTGATGCACACGCGTGTAAAAAAAAATTTGAATCTCCCTGGGGGATTGCAGGTGAAGCGGGGATGGCTTTTCCGATTCGCCATCTGCGTTTGAGCTCCCGGCCAACCACGGTGCTGTATCCGAGAGGAACTCGGCAAGGCGGGAAGCTGAGCGGTGCATATTTTTACACATTAAGGTGGAGTTTGGTTGGTTGTTGCCATGGAAGCAAGTGGTGAATTTTAACTCCTTGACCACCAATGAACTGGGAGAGGCTAGCGGCAATCGTTTGATCGCTGCCTGTCCTCCCGTTTCAAAGGCATTGAACGTCTATTGCAGAGAATACTGCCCAGCGATTGGCTGACATCAGATTCAGGGTGTGCCCTTTAACTGAAATAGGCTCCAGCACCCCCCAACATTTAAGAAAAAGAATGAAGAGTAAAAGTTGTTTATTTTGGCAATTTAGCGCAAAAGACGAAACCAACACACTTTTTGAGCTATTATGCGCAAATTTACATATCCCAGGCAGTTTCATGTCATATATTTGCTGATTAAGATTTCCATCCCGTTAAAACCACTAACTGAAAAACCGAATTAAAAATAAAAAGCTGTGAAAAGCATGTTGGAGGTGGGTAATTCGAAACACATGCAAAAGAGTCCTGTGCCTTTAGGAAGTCAATCTTAAATTGGCTCAGAAGAGTTCCGACATGGGGAAGACTGTTAATCTGACAGGATATTCTAATTTTATGTTTAGTACCGTATATGACCTTGAACCCTTCGATGTCAGCTCTGCGCGGGTGGCGCCCCGGTAGCTGTGGCATAGAGGCAGGAAACAGTCCCAGCCTGAATCTGGAAAGTCTGTCCATGGATGTGGTGGCCCGAAATGTGTTGGGCCGTTTGATTGATGGAGATGGCTCGGTTGAGGTGGAGGTGCAGTGGTGCTACCTGTTGGCCATGAGGGTGGACAGTGGTGTCCCGATTCAGGGTGACCATGTGCGAAGACTCGACCCGCGGTTCGCCCAGCATCTGGATGGGGCTGATTTGCGATGACGAAACAGGGACAGAGCTGATGTTGTCCTCTGTGACCACAAACCGGAGCTCCTGGTCTGAGCCTGGTGCCAGTTGATACTATAAGGAGGTGAGAGCCAAAAATTAAATCAAAAACTATAAAATAAACTGTTATCCATTTTTATTTATTACAAAATTCTAGATACGAATGTTCTTTTATTATATTCTTATATTATATATATATAAGGCGACCTTGCGTTTTTGATGACTCATTTGGGCAATTGTTCAATTCGAACACAGAAAATGAGGACTTTGATGGATTTTTGGGAGACAATGAGTGAGTACATTATAAAATGGCTAAGTAAAGTACAGCTGAACTCAGTTTTGCTTCCATTGTGTTTTTAAAAACGTGTTTTTAGCATGTATGTTTAAGCTAGTGTATGTTTTGCCATGCCTGGCTGCGTCTTTTTTAACGGTGCGGCCTTTGTGTGTGTCAAATACAGAAATATCACTCGTTACTGACACTGCGGCTTAAAATGTGATGCGCCATATAGTCGTGAAAATACGATATATTTAATTTGGATTTTATGACTAAGTAATATACCCTCGGTTAGAGCAAATGAATTGGAATTTTTCTTCACTCAATCATGACCCAAAAAAAATCAAGGTCCTTGAAATTAGAAGAAAACCTTGACACCACTGCTTTAAAGTGACTACTATGAGTTGCTGGTTTCCTCAACTTACCTCTGCCTGTATGCCGCCACCGGTGCCAGGGCGTCCCCTGTCCGGTGGCGTATCTGACACCCTTTCCTTGTTGTGGCTGTTGATGTGCGTCTTAAGGTTGTCGAGTCGCGTAAAGGAGAGTCCGCATGCGGAGCAATTGAAGGGCTTCCTGCCCGAGTGTGACGCCACGTGTCTGCGGTGTGCGCTGCAATCAGAGAAGGACTTGTCGCACATGCTGCAGCGGTACGGCTTCTCGCCCCTGTGGGTCGACACAGGAATTTTTTTTCAATTTCAAGTGCCATATTTTACGGACTACAAGTTACATAGTAATAGTAGTAAGAACAATAGTAGTAGCAGTAGTAGTAGTAATAGCAATAGTAGTAGTAGTAAGAACAATAGTAGTAGTAGCAATAATAATAGTAGTAGTAAGAACAATAGTAGTAGTAGTAGTAGTAATAGCAATAGTAGCAGCAATAGTAGTAGTAGCAATAGTATTAGCAGTAGTAGTAGTAGCAATAGTAGTAGTAGTAGTAGCAATAGTAGTAGTAGTAGCAATAGTAGTAGCAGTAGTAGTAGTAGCAGCAATAGTAGTAGCAATAGTAGTAGTAGTAGCAATAGTAGTAGTAGTAGCAATAGTAGTAGTAGTAGTAGCAATAGTAGTAGTAGTAGCAATAGTAGTAGTAGTAGCAATAGTAGTAGTAGTAGCAATAGTAGTAGTAGTAGCAATAGTAGTAGTAGTAGCAATAGTAGTAGTAGTAGCAATAGTAGTAGCAATAGTAGTAGTAGCAGCAGCAATAGTAGTAGCAATAGTAGTAGTAGTAGCAGCAATAGTAGAAGCAATAGTAGTAGTAGTAGCAGCAATAGTAGTAGCGATAGTAGTAGCAGCAATAGTAGTAGAAATAGTAGTAGCGATAGTAGTAGCAGCAATAGTAGTAGCAATAGTAGTAGCAATAGTAGTAGCAATAGTAGTAGCAATAGTAGTAGTAGTAGCAGCAATAGTAGTAGCAATAGTAGTAGTAGTAGCAATAGTAGTAGCAATAGTAGTAGCAATAGTAGTAGCAATAGTAGTAGCAGTAGCAGCAATAGTAGTAGCAATAGTAGTAGCAATAGTAGTAGTAGTAGCAATAGTAGTAGCAATAGTAGTAGTAGTAGCAGCAGCAATAGTAGTAATAGTACTTCATAAAACGCATCTTTTGATCTGGAGCTTTTGAGACCAGACATTGGTTTCTCAACTTGTGAGTGCGAAACTATGTGCAGATAAAGAATAGGTTCATTGGTATTCAGTGGTTTTAGTGGGTGATATTCTATTTGAGGGATGGCTCATAATGTGGGAAAACACAGCATATAAATTCCGGATATCTTTCAATGGCTGTCATTGACGGCAATACACATCTAACCTATTTGGACTCCCAGCCTAAAGGAACTGGACGTCTATCATTGTCAATGTCCACCAACGCTCAGTCGCTTACCTGTGTATTCGGATGTGTGTCTGCAAGGTGCTCTTCACAGAAAAACACTTCCCGCAGATCTCGCACGTGAATGGCTTTTCACCTTTCGTAAAAGAGGTCATCAAACTCATGCAGGATGTCAGCAGACGATATGTTAATTGGGAGTTATACCAGTGTGAGTGCGCAGGTGCTTTTTCAGCTGGGCTGTATCCAAAAACTTGCGTTGACACAGAGCGCACTGTGGAAAAGATTTGCCTGCAACCAACAAAAATGATAATTACAGTATTTTTCAGACAAGAGCCTTACTTTTTTCACTTTCAGTAAACCTTGTGGGTTAAATCCTGAAACAACTTTTTTATTGATTATTATCGCGGTTCAGAAAATGAGATGACAGACCATCTTAAGTCTACAAATACAATACAAAGACTCCAACTGACCTGTGTGGACCCGATAATGATTTCTCAGCTGCCTCTTCTGCGTGAAGCTCTTTTCACATTTATCGCAGCAGAACGCCTTGTTGTCTAAGAGACAATACAGTTGCAGGATGGGAGTGGCACACACACACCAGGAATGTGGGAAACCGTAGCGTTGTACCTTGGTGGAGGTTCATGTGCTCCGTTAGGCTGTGTTTGGTGGCCAGGGCCTTGGAGCAAATGCTGCACACAAAAGGTGTCTCTCCCGTGTGTTTGCGCTGGTGGACCAGCAGAGTGTGCTTTTGCGTGAATGCCGCGCCGCATGCTTGACACGAAAATGGCTTTTCACCTGGGAGGAGTAATGACATCACTTCCTGCACGTTGCTAAAGCATATATGTAAATATAAATGTATTATATCCTTTTATTCACTGAGTTGGCAATACAATTTAAAAGTAATACTTAATTTGCAAGTGTGTGTTTGTTGGCGTAGTTAGAAGTACGCATGTGGAAGGACTTTTTTTTTGGCCTTCCCACTTGAAGTAAATTGGACATCAACCACCATTAACGGCACAGAAAATTGATTTGCTGCCAGTCTACCTAATTCTAATACATTTAAAATGTATCGCTGTCAATAGCTAATTAGAATTATAATTTATTGACAACAACAACAACACAATGCAATGCTCCGCCCAGTGCTCATAGAGACATTACATGAGGCAGTTGCGGGGAGAAATACAGTACCCATAATGTTCTTATGAGCAGTCTCTCGCATCCGCTGTCTGCTCGTATATCAAAACTTGTCTCGTATCTCAAGACAAATATTTGCTGGAAATTTTACTCATATCTCAAATTGCCTATATGTCAGGGCACTCGTATGTCGAGGTACTACTGTAGTTATATATATTTTTGGTCATGTACAAATGTACAGTTTCTGTGTTATTCTGTCTTTTAACTGATCAATAGATGAATGAAAATTAGGGGAGCAAGAACAAAATAGTTTTTTTTCACAAACTAGAGAGACAATGAAAACTTCATTTAGAATTAAAAACATTGGAGTGACACAAACGCACATCACATAACAGAAAAAAAATGATGTAGTTTACCTGTGTGCGTGCGTTGGTGAATCTTCAGGAAGAGATGATTTTTGAAGCCCTTGCCACAGTCATGACACCTGATCTCAATGTCCGGGGTCTTACTCTTCTTGCACCGCTTGGCTGTTTCTCCCCCTCCTATAGAAACGTCTCCTCCCACCCTATAAGCGTCGTACTTGACAGGCGGTATGATCTTGCGTCTCTCCGAACGACCACGCCACTTTGCTCCTCCTTCGTCTTTATCTACTGTTGCTTTTTCGGCAACGGCGTCGCAGGAGGGACTCTTCTTCCTTCGTTTTCTGACTATCGGGCCGTTCTCGACGCTCGCCGTCTTGCGTTGTGGCGTGGTGTGCAGTGCCTCCACGAGGTCGCCCACTTTCAGCAGCTGGGCGGCGGCTAGGAGTTGATCGCCGGTGCCCTCTTCGACACACACCTGTGAGCTGTAAATGAACTCTAGCACGGCAGCACAGGCGGTTGCCGCCACACCGTCCAGCCGGCATGTGGTGCTATTGTCGGAAGTGAAGAGCTGTGAAAAGTAGTCACTGCTTGCTGCCAACACTGCTTTGTGCGCCCTAAAGCGTTCGGCATCCACCAGAAGGGTGATGTCGCACAACACATCATGCTGCCGCAGGCAGGCCAATTTGCTGAGGATACGTGTCTTGTAGGAGGGAGACGAGGCCATCAGTGTCATCTTCTTCACTGTTGAGGAAATAAAATTTAAAAAAAGACATTAAAATATGAATTACAGCAGTGTTTCCCAACCTTTTTTGAGCTGCGGCACACTTTTTACTTCGGAAAAAATCTCAAAGCACAACACTCGCTGAAAATCTTCTTTCTATTATTTTATGTATTTATTTATTTTAAATTTTATTTCTTATTTTTTTAAATGATTTTTACATTTTTGATTATTTTTTTCTTGTTAAAGGTTTTATTATCAGGAAATAAACAATCCCACCCAAAGCCATTTGCATTGCAGAGACACTACTTCACTGCTCATTTCTGTGGTATGTTAGGGTAAGTGTTGCACGACTACCAAGTGCCATTCAAATTGAATCCTCGCAAATGATCAACAACACGTCCAAAATGGTGAAGTGGTGTGCCTATGTCATACGCATTTGACACAGGGGACTCCAAAAGTTTATCTGGGTTGCTTTTCCATTCCAAAACTAAATGGATTACGGTTGTGTTAATCAATCTGGACATACTGCATCACTCCCGAAAGTAAACAAGCATACATATACATGTTAAATTGTTAAGATTAAGCCAAACTCGGAAGCTAACTAGCGAGCTGTCATGCCTAAACTTTATGTAAAACAATAATATACATAAAACTGCCGTTTAATACAATGTTATAGCAGTTTTTAATGCTGTTGAGCGGCATTGGTTATTTTAAATCGTCTTGGTCGCATTTTTATTTTATTTATTTATTTATTTTACTGACCTAATTATTGAAGAAAGACTAATCACATAATTTAAAACAAAAACCAACGAACAAACAAAAAATAAAATAAAAATATTTTCATCAGACACAATAGTGGGAAACCTCATTCAAAGGAATTTGCAGATCAAAATACGCGCGCAACTTTTCACATTTGCAAAAAATAATACAAATGCTGCAATAGCACGAACACAACACCCACTTGGCCCCTTTCAGAAAAATAAAAATCTTAAAAATTTAAAAGCATGAACTACCTTTGCCTGACGAAGGATTAGTTGGAAAAGCCACTGTTTTTTAGTAATATAAAGTGATAGCGAGCTGTC
This sequence comes from Stigmatopora nigra, assembly GCF_051989575.1. Taxonomy (NCBI): domain Eukaryota; kingdom Metazoa; phylum Chordata; class Actinopteri; order Syngnathiformes; family Syngnathidae; genus Stigmatopora; species Stigmatopora nigra. The sequence goes on from NC_135520.1 coordinate 10,375,285, forward strand.
AGGAACTTACCGCACTGTTGCTAACCGGAAGAAGACTGATGAGTTATCGCGAGACATGCGACAATGACGAGACTTCCCCAGGAACGGATTTGCATACACTCTGAAGTTCCTTTATAAAAAAATTAAAAAATAATAATAATAATTAATTTAATTTATATTTGCTGTCTATGTGTTTAATGTGTTAATGGGTAGACAAAAACAGATAATACATATAAAGAATCGAAACGACGAGCCCGGAAGTAAAAGTGCCGAAACGCCCCCTGGAGTGTTGCGACTGTATTTATTAGTGCCTTCGGGTCGATCGTTTTAAACGTTTTAATTTAAAAAAAAAGTGAAAATCAGGCTGAAAATGCAAGTCGACTCTGGCAAAAGAATCAGGTCAGTCGTGTTTAAATACTTGCACTCAGGTTTATGTCAATTTGGTGCCCAAAAACAACATATTGCCGACGTCCTCTCACCTGCTGATATTCCCACTCACACTAACGACATATAGTATGATTTCTCTGAAGTATACAATATAAAAACAGAACTAAAATTATGCAATCTTAATATTACTAATAACTACTAATAACTTAAAAAAACCTTTCCACAATTGGAAATATTAACTTACAATAACGTTAAATTAAAGCAACAAACATAATAGTCCGTTCTAAAAATATGAAATTATTTTTTCTTAATTATGCATGTTCATTATTTGTTTTTTATTTCAATCGGATTATGGTTGGATTGTGTGTTCCGTCCTGTTATATAACCTATCAATTATATTATTTCCCATTTTGTGGCGTTTTTAAAAGAAAAAAGTTATAGTCAATTAAATGCATAATTGTTGCAGATAATCAGAAATACCCTGAAGTATATTAGAATTATGTAATTTAAGGGGGAAAAGTAATTAATCCATTAATTAACTAAAAATCCAACTCAATATTAACTGGACAGCATGTGTTAAAGTGGCGGCCCGGGGGCCAAATTTGGCCCACCGCATAATTTTGTGTGGCCGGGAAAGTAAATCATTAGTGCCGATTTTCTGTTTTAGAAAAATGAAGAGTATCGATGTATATTAAATGTCCTGATTTTTCGCCTTTTAAATCAATAATTGTAATTTTTTAATCAATTTTTTCCATGTTTTTAGTTCAAAAATCATTTTGTAAAATCTAAAAAAGTTTTTCTCCTTCACACACACACACACATTACTAGTACTACTACTATTACTACTGCTTAATTTGTTAAACCACCACTCAATACACACAGTGCCATGGTTATCCGCTCGTTATCCAAAAGTGTCGCCAGACGGCCAAAAGTTAGCGGAAATCTTCAGCCGACCCCCTTCATTTTCCGCTTTTTTTTTCTTTTTTCTTTATTTTCCTCTCGCTCTGAAAAACCCGGACTGAAAGCCAATCACCTCCCAAAACATACGCGTCCAATCTCTGGCTGTCGACTTGAAAAAGCTTGTGCTAAAAAGCACAAATAATGATTGTTTTAGATCTATAAAAAAATTGAATTTTGCTGTACAGCCATTATGGAATGCATTGACTGTTAAATTGATAATTCCGCCAAATTGAAATGCATTTCAATTTACATTCATTTCTAGAAAATCTTTTTTTTTTTCCTCATTCCTGTTGTTTCTCCAATTAGAGAGGTGAAGTCTAAGGTAGCAGTGGTGGGCGGGGGCGTGGTGGGCTTCTCTACAGCCGTATGCATCGCAGAGACACTTCCCCACTGCTCCGTTACCCTGCTGGCTGACAAATTCAGCCCAGAAACTACCAGTGATGGGGCAGCCGGGATCCTCATTGTGCACCCTTTTCCAGGTGAGAAACAAAATATTTAAACAAAAAATATCTAATATTATTCATTATGATAACAATCAATATTAACAACTTTTAGAACGTTCATTTAAATTAGGGGCGGCCCATTGGACGAGATATTTCGACATTAGAAACAATTTGGCTGCCACAACCACTTAAACTTCTAGTAAGAAAATTGTAATTTCTGTCATTAAAAGCATCAGGTTCTCATCAAGATATACTTTTTTTTATATTTTGCATTGACAAAGACAGGCATATTAACTTCCATATGATATTGACCCTAATAATGTACTTTTGATTCATAAAGTATCTCAGAAATACCATGTCTAAAACCAATCTGAAAATATATATGTAAAAAAAGCTAAAATAAACATTGTATTAGATCTATAAAAAAACTGAATATTCAGGGATTTTAATCCAGTTCTTTTAATCCATTTATAATAAAATGGCCCACATGAAATCGAGTTGACGTTAATGCGGCCCGCGAACCAACCCGAGTCTGACACCGTTGCTATCAATGAAACGCATAGGTACAATAAACTAGTGTTCGTCTAGAGTCGGGATGGTTAACCACTGAGAACTATGGCCATCCAATTTATTTAATAGGGAAGATCGACTGGAAATACTACTGTTTTAGTGATAGACATCCAATCCATTTAGTCAGTCCATATGGATAGGATGTCTAGGAGTATAAATGACAGACAGTCTGTGTTTAATTTTTAAAAAGTATTTCTAAACAATAAATACTTCCTTAGATATCGCTTTGGAACGGCAGAGACATTGGTTTCGTGACAGCTTTGAGCATCTCCTGGCAATCGCGCAGTCCCAAGATGCGGCCGATGCCGGCGTGCTGCTCAGCTCAGGGTAAAGTTCAGCTAGACCTGGCTTGAGATAAAAATTGTTATCACAATAAAAACATTTATCAGTCTATCAATAATTATCATGGTAATTTTCCCTCTTTTTTCTCATTTGCAGTTTGGAACCTCTGTGAATATGTAAATTACTTTCCTACTTATTCATATATGAAATTAACTATGTAACGTTACGTTCTAAGAAAAGAGAATATGAAATATGCTGATTCTAAAACCTTTTTGTTGTTCTGTTGTGCAATAAAGATAACACAACTCCATCTTTGAAAAGTAAAGAATAAAACCTGCAGAAATTTTGACAGGCGTCTTTATTTTTATATATTTGCCTTCAAACCAAAAGTCCAATTTGAAATACATAAAATTATCAACTGAACACATCACCATTGGCAAGACACAATTCTTTTCAGCCTCTTAAAAATAAACCAGAGTAAAATTACCTCACATATGGCCATTTAAAAAATAATAATATTAAAAAAAGTTTTGTGAATTTAACCCATATTATCCCAAAATAACAAGTTTTAGATTTTTACAACATTTTCAGAACTTTTATGTAAAATGCAAAACACCTTGATATCAAGTAAGTAAAAGGCCGTCCTCAAATGAGAACTGTGGGTTAAGACATTTTCAATAAGGCTGTGCTTTGTGCACAGGTATTTACGAGGCATTTACAAACAAAAACAAAAAACAGAAAGAAAACACCAGGGAGAATTCACTTGTTTCTTTTAGTCAGTCGGGTCAATGTTGTCCTGCATCTCATAATCACTTATTTTGGCCATTTTATTGTCCTTTTACATTGATGCTCCCTGTTTGTGTCTATTGCTAACATTCTATAAACACATTATCTCATCATTGTCTTCTTCTCCTGAGCTTTGGTCTGGAACTAGCATTCATCCCGCAACAGCGCTCCCGTTTTGTGGTTGTCAGGTGGTGTAATTGCAGTTTAAAATGATCAAATTTTTATTATTGTTGACAAAAATATTATTTTTCTATAAATATCGTTATCGTTTATCGCCCAGGTTTACATCCAACCCATAAGAAAATTCAATGTAAACTGAGCTGACGTTTCTCCTGTCTTTTCACAACTAGGTATACAATTTTCACCGATCCCCCAGCCGACAAGAAACCCTACTGGTGGGACATCGTATTGGGTTTTCGCTACTTGAACGAACGTGAGCTGCGTCGCTTCCCCGGGCATACTTTTGGCCAGGCCTTCACCACCATCAAGTGCGAGTGTGACACCTACTTACATTGGCTACACAAAAGGTCTGTTCAACAACTCCACCTCGCATCTAGAACGATTCTGGATTTACCGTATTTACTCGCATATAAGCCGTAATTGCTGGACAAAGAAAAAGACTGAACCAAATCTTAAATGCGCGAAATAGAGAAAAAATAAAATGTTAAACAAAATGTATTTTGATGTCTAGCAAGGAAATTCAAGAAAAAAACAAACCGCATTTTGCAAAAAACGTGAAAACATTCACTTGTACCTGTCACTGCCGCCATCTTACCTAGGGCGCCGCCGTCTTACCTAGTTAATGAAAAAACTCACTTGTGCCTGTCACTGCTCTATTAAACATGTTCTGACTGGCCAGACGCGAGTAGCCTTCATACATGTGTTCCTAGAGTTTACCATGTCAGCAAACCTCAATCGTTGTTAAGGCTGATCCGAGGTCTTGTGGTCGATCCTGCGTAATGTGTATCTCATGCCATTATTGCAACCAGAGACTTGAACACTATACCACTACAGATACATTTTTTTGGTTTGTGATTATGAAATAAAAAAATGAGCTCGGTTTTAAATTGATAGTGTGAGTGAATGAGATTTATTTTCTGGTTTGTTCCTTATTTCTGGTTGGTACAATTTATTATTTTATTTTTGTTTAGGTTTACAACAGTCTTAACTCTTTTGGTTTTCTTTCAGTCTACCATTTTATTTTTCAATTGTTTTCATAATACAAAGTGGTGGTCTAGTGGGTTTTCATCTGACTTCTGTGCGGGCAATGTGGCATCAAATTGTTCAACATTTACCGGCAAAAACGTTTTAATTAGAAAGTTAGATTTTTAGTTCATACCATTTTATTGCATTTTAAATATTGTTTTCCACTTTTTCCAGCTCTAAACTTATTTTTTGTCCTTTTAAAAATATATATATTTGACATTTTGATCTCTGCAGAACGCAATTATTTCCACATCAAGTTGTTCATTTGTATAATCGCTGCCATCCTCACTGTCAAATGTGTTTGACGTCGAGCACCGTTGGTGACTTTAAAATATAAATTTTGTTTCGTTTCATTAAATTGGACATTCATCCCTGTCAATGGCTTGCGATTGTGTCCAGGTTCACGAAAGCCGGCGGTAAAGTTCAGGAGAAGAAAGTGTCTAGTCTGGAGGAGTTGCAAGCCGACTACGACGTCATCGTTAACTGTTCGGGACTGGGATCGGAGGAGTTGGCTGGAGATGCGGACCTGTACCCGGTTCGGGGACAAATAGTGAAGGTCGATGCCCCTTGGCTGCAGCTCTTTATCCGTAGTGATGCCGGGAAGTCGTATATTTACCCTGGTTCTCGATATGTGACTCTGGGGGGCACACGGCAAGAGGGAGACCGGCGCCTGGAATTTGACCCCGGGGACGCCGAGCACATCCTGGAGCGCTGCACCAGACTGGAGCCCAGCCTGTGTCGGGCCACGGTTCTGGGCCACTGGGTTGGACTCAGGCCTTACAGGAAGAACCCCAGAGTGGAGATGGAGGCGCCCCAAGTGGATGGCAGACACGTGGTGCACAACTACGGCCACGGAAGCTATGGGGTAGCTCTGGCTTGGGGGACGGCCGTAGAGGCTTGTAAGATGGTTAGACTCTGCCTTGAAGAAAGGCATCCAACTGCCAAACTGTAATCTCCTTTTAATTAACAGGGACAAAAATAGTTTGAAGTATATATGTAACACAACAAAAAAGACAGTGCTTCTTAGAATGAGCAGCAATTTTGTGTCAGTCATACAGACATGCACTGACAATGCTGGATTCAAACTGGCCAGATTTTATCGTGTAATGACGTATCACACAATAATTATGTGTAACTATGCCTTTCCTGTATCTGCATTCTCACCCACTTGCTACTGTCACAATGAAATTTCCCGAATACGGGATAAATAAAGTTATCCAATCCAATCCAATCACTCGTGACTTTAGTCTCGTATGCTCAACATTAAATATTGCTTCCATCTAATATTACAGCAAAATTGTTGATCATGTTATTTTGTCAGACAGTAGTGTCATGTTTTAAATGTTGATGGCGTGTAGTTCAGATGTGTATGGGTGGGGGTTCATTGTGCATTGGGATCAGATCCATATTGGAATTATATTCACATGTAAAAGGCCCCGGTTGGATTTGAAAACCTCACAATTGGACTGTTCATGGTGCTTAAAATGTCAGTATATGTGCTATATTTTTATAGTCCCAGCTAATTTAAGGTGCTTTTGTGTAAAATTTGATAGAAAGGTTCCACCTGATAAATAAATGTCCAAACTGTTTTTTTTTTATTTATAATCACCTCAGCTCACAACAGCACTGTCCAATTTACGTGAGCTGACAGTCCACGCAAAGAAGAGGTTTCCATAGGAAGTCCAAAACTTCATAGACCGGAATCCTCCATGTTTTCCAGGAGATCGCTGCTCTCGAAGCAGCCCGAATCTCTCGGGGAATCTCCCACCAGGACACGGTCATCCGAATGGAGACCTTCACCATCGGGGAGGCTGACAGGCTCAGGAATGCTTCTGCCTGGAAGGGATTCCATCATATTCAAGATACTAATCAGGAGGCTTAAACCTGGGCATAAATGCAGACAATGATCTAAAGAATGGGCGGCCCGTGGGATTGACTGTTAGCGGGTGCAGGACCGTCCACCTGTGTGGAGTTTGCATGTTCTGCGTTGGGTGGTTTTCTCCGAGTAAACCGGTTTCCGCCAACATTCCAAAGACATTCATGGGAGGATTTTTTAACACTAAATTGCCCCTAGGTATGAGTGTGAGCGTGGATGGCTGTTTGTCTCCTTGTGCCTTGCGATTGGCTGGCCACCAATTCAGGCTGTCCCCCGCCTCTGGCCCACAGTCAGCTGGGATAGGCTCCAGCACCCCGTAACCTTGGTGAGGATAAATCAGTTCCGAAAATGAAGAGGATGCGGTTCCTTTTCACAATTTAATTTTCCTAGGATTGTCCTGGTAATATAATTCAAACATTGGGCAAAACAGCTTGGGTGTAGTATCACGACAAAATAAGGTAGAAAATAAAAAAACATTTCACTTCAAGCATTTTAAATGTATGAGCATTTTCACTATATTTTCCAGCATTGCTATTATTTAGGTCTTTGTCTTAATATCTAGTACGGGATGAATAAAGTTATCCAATCCAATCTCCTCTTTGCTCCACATTGAACCTCACTCGTGATCGCCGTCCTACTGCTAACAACTGACTCTCATACTAACCAAATAAAGTTTTCCATATTGCCTGTAGTTTCGGAAGACTGTAATGTCCATTAAGGTGTGGGACTTCAGGACTATTTCGAACTATGGTGTGTTCTCTTTTCCCATACAGTGAACCACTCGGAAGCAAACTAGTATTCACACCAGTCCAAACGGGTGCACTACAGACGGTTTGGGCTTAGGTGAGCATTTGTCAAAACTAGTAGAAGGTTTCCCAAAAAATCTTGACCCAAGTGATGTGGTTAAAAGGAAATGCTATTCCACACGAAGGAAATACATGTAAAACTTCCCTCATTAATGCAACAAACTGAAATACTTTCAATTTTTGACCTGAAAGAGGAAAGCTTTAGTCTACTTTGTCTTTAGACTGTGACAAAAAAGGAAACAGCTACAAATGTATGTACCGTATTTTCACGACTATAAGGCGCAACCCCAATGAATTGCATTTTCCATATATAAGGCGCACTGTAATATAAGGCGCACTGTCTATTTTGGAGAAAATTTAAGACTTTTAAGTGTGCCTTATAGTCGTGAAAATACGGTAAAATGTGGAGGAAAAAAAGCTGTCATGCACATCCCTGACTAAATCGCATCGAAGGAAAATGGCCTTACCCTCGTATTCGCTCAGCAGCCGTGCGGCGGCAAGCAGTAGGGCTCTGTGCTGTGGATCGCTGACCAACAATTCATCCAGGTCTTCCTCCTCCAGCAGTCGGAAGGCGTCCAGGTCGTCATAGCCATTAAACAGCAAAGCGGGAAGGTGCTCCTGCGCACGTTTGTTCCCCCATAAGCAAAATGCCAAAAACACAAACGCGTCAGAACCGGTTCTTACTTGCAGGTGGAGACGCTCGAGAAGCTGCTCCAATGACTGTGCTTTGTGCAGCCGAGCCTCGGTGCATCTTTGCCGTCTTTCCTCTGGTTTGGCTAGCTCGGGTTCCAAGACTTCCACATAGACGAATTTGAAGGTGCCCACTTTGCCCCTCAGCATGCCCATCCACGTGCCCACGGGGGGCTTGCTGATTACGTCGATCACGTCGCCGCACTACGGCAACACGAGTCTTCATTTAGCAGTTTTGGCATGAGAGAGTTGACATCTCGTGGCCGACCTTGAGTTTGAGGGAGTCGGCGTCATAGGGGCTGGGCGTGAAATCCGTGTGCACCAGGGCACGTCCACAGAAGGGCCCGCAGTATGCCGGCTCGTCCTCTTCCCCGTCTTCCAACTTCACGCTCTCGCGATTGTTATCGAACCAGTCGGCAGTGCCCGCCGTCCGCCCACCTGTGGCAGAGAGAAGTGGATGACCTGCGACCTTTCATTTTGCACCGAAGCCCTAGCAAACATACTCATGGAGCTGTGGCCGCTGAGCGAACTCCTCAGGCTTTCCACCGAACCTCCAGGCTTTAGCTTGGCTTTCTCCACACATGGATTCAAGTGGGGTGACTGAGGGCAGCTGGAAATGCCGTCCCTACTCGACTTTCCAAGCATAAACAAACATGTCTATTTCAACTTAAACATATTTTAGCTGGCCAAACTTTTGTGATAGCTACCATATTTTCTCGCATATACGCCTTATTAGTTGGGAAAAAAAGACTGAATCGGGGTTAAGGTTTATATCCACACAAATTAGACTTGACATACACACAACTGTAAAGTGACAAAGACAAAACGCCATAACGCAAGATAATGTGGCCGATACGTTAAACAGATAAAACGCAAGAAATATGGTATATAACATTTTTTGTATAAATTGGTTGACTCACAAATCAGCTAATAACTCAATTTACTATCCAAACTCCCAACCAATGAAAACACTAAATATAAATATATACATCCAATATACAAGTACATTTCCTGAATACAGGATGAATAAAGTTATCTAATCTAATCCATTCAAATCCAACTAAATATGCAACTAACCACTTAACATAACTAACAGCATTATCAACAACAAACGAAACACAAACACCAACTCACAAATGGGTAATGAACAACACACATAATAAGTGACTCATTGGCTGACATTGACAGCAATAGACATCCAATCTATTGTAAGTGGGACCGAATCCTCCCTGCACTTCACTTCACACACCTTGGGAGTCTTCCATTATCAATGGCGCCTACTGAGTTAAGATTAGAGAACGGAAGGAAATACCTTACAAAGGTAACCCATGCAAAACTAAAACCCAGTTTTGGTGACGTTATTCATTGAAAAAAAACAAATTCAAAGCTATTTTGGTACCGAATCGGTCAATTTGCCTGTTCGAAAGCATTGGACATCTATCCCCATCAAAGACAGCTATTGAGTTGGGAAAACAAACAAACGTGAATGGATCTTTACCTGATCAGACAGAGCAGCTTGATACCTCTTGTTGATGTGCTTCCTCACAGTCTCTCTCACAGACTTGACTTTCTTGCCTAACGAGACACGTGGGATCTGGGGAGACCTGACACCTTCTTCGCCCTTTAAAGACAATTTTAAAAAAAAGGACCAAAGTTTGATTTTAAATGTACAATTGCATGCTATTTTAAGACCTACTGCGTTTTGGCCTGCACTTGCAGAGCGGTTGGTCAGGTCAAATCCTCCAAAACTGCAAGCTCTCTAGGAATTAAGCAATTCAGAAGTGTAAGAGCATTAGTATGGTTTTTGACAATTAACCATATTGAATCACTATAGCAAATACAATTGACCTGAGAGTGTTCAACAGATGATGGTTTGGTTTTGGACTGTAGTGTGCCGTTTATAAAGCTGCACTTGGTTTAGAAATTGGAATGAAACAACTGTTTCAAATATAGTTTAAACATTTTTGAGTCACTTTATTTTGGCCATTTACAACAATAAGTAGCAATTTCTGAATTTATTTCTAAATAAATCATAGATTAAATGTTACATTTAAATGTTAAACCTAAATCCTAAATCTAAAGATTACATTTAAATGTTAAACCTAAATCCTAAATCTAAAGATTACATTTAAATGTTAAATCTAAATATAAATTCAAATCAAAATGTTATATCTATATGTCTTAAATCTTGTCTCAACTAAATATTTACTTAATATGCTAATTCATACGACCGGTGACTGAAAGTAACTGCATAAAAACTGGAGGAGGCTCAGTTGAAAATAAGATGGACAGCAAATTTTCAACTCAAAATCTTTTCGACGCTGGCGTGCTACCTTGTAAAAGAACTTTTAAACTCCTATTAGCCAACGTATCATGCTAACCAACCCACCAACCAGACAAGTTAACCAATCAACTATAGTACTAACAAACGAACTAACCCCACTGTTGTTGAGGAGTCGATGTCGCAGCCCTCCATCCGTCAACGAACGGGACATCTTGGCATCTTTGCTGTGATGGTGATGTTTGTCATTGACGGTGTTTCCTCTTTTGGCCGCATTCTCATCACTTGGGGAGCTGCCCCCAGGATGCCCTGCCGTCTCCAGACCAAAGTCCTCGTCCACAGAACACGAGATTGGCTGGCACTGCTCTGTAGGTCACAACAGTGCACAAATCTATCATCCACAATGGCAGTCAAAAAAACAAACAAAACTATACAGTGGTACCTCGACATACGTGTGCCCCGACATACGAGCAATTTGAGATAGGAGTAAAATTTTGCACAAATATTTATCTTGAGATATGAGACAAATTTTGATATACGAGCATAGAGCGGAAGCAAGAGGCTGCTCATAAGAACACCATGTTTACTGTCTGTCTGGTCGCAAACTCCCTCCTGTAATGTCTCTACGAGCACTGGGCGGAGCGTTGCATTTTTTTCAGTGTTTTTTGTTGTTCTCGCCGTCGCTAATACGAAAGGAGTACTACTTCCCGGGCAAGTTGGCGGCAAGTGGCCGTGCGTTATCCCATTGTGAGGACATTTGTGTGCTTCATTTTCAGAATATTTTGAAAGGAATACAAAAGCAAACAACCTTCGATAAGTCAGGGTGGAGGCGGGGCAAATAGAACCAACAATAATTTAAAACAAAATTTGAATTAAGTTTAGTGCAAAGTTAGGTTAAACTTATTTTTGAGTTTGTCTGCATCGTAATCCAAGTTCATTTAAATTTGTTTATGTTATGTTACGAGAGCATTGCCGTTCAGTCAGGGTGGAGGCGGGGCAAATAATGCCAAGCCGGGAGAAGAAAAGTATCAAAATTTAAAACAAAATTAGAATTATGTTTAGTGTAAGGTTAGATTAAATTAATTTCTGAATGTGTCTGGATTGTAATCCATGTTTAATTTAAATTTGTTTATGTTATGTTGCGAGCGGGTTGCCGTGTAAAAAATCCTTCTCCTCCCTTTCTGTCACTCTCTCTCCCTTCTGCGAAATCTGCCTAATTTTACTACTATTAAACACATTTTGATACTATTAAACCACTAGTTATTTGTTACCTTGTTAATAGATGGTGAATTAGAACATATATCAAGTTTATCGACATACGAGCTCAATCCTCATATCTCAAGGTACCACTGTACACTATATTGACATTATTTTTCCTTAGTGAAGTTTCATGTAGAGTACCTTCTTTCTCCTTCTGCTCAGTCCTTACGAGTTTGTTCTTTGCCTTGCGCGTGGAATCGAGAATCTTGTGAAGCCGGCTGAACGCCTGCCGTTCTTCTGGTTCTGCGACAGACAGCTGGCAAAGCTGTTTAAAGAAATTGTCACGTTATTGGTGCAACGAACTGTCACTTTTGAAGAATCAAATGGACTTTCCCAACACTGTGGGGCATCGTCTTTCCAAATAAACAAGCAACCCGGGGGGAAAACAAACAAAACAAAAACAACTCACATTGTCGCTCAAAGACTCTTTAGCTGAACGTGAAGCATCAGCGCCCTCAGACCGTTCCGGACTACACTCTTGTCTTGCCTGAGTCTCAAATTCCTTTAACTGAACACACGCACAACAATTCTTTCAAACAAATAACAAGATGGTGGCGAAACACTTTATGTAGTTAAGGAAAAAGGAAAAAAGTGCCGCAACGTTACCCTCGCCAAGGCTTCTTCAATGGAAATCATGTTTTCCTTGACCATCATCATCAGCTGGATGCGTTCTTCATCACTCATGGTGATTTCGCTGGCCACGAAGCCCACCAAATCACCTGTGTAGACCCCCACATACATACAATCCATTAGAGCTGGCAAAGATTGATTGAAAGTTTCAGTGATGCCGTATTTATTCAATAACATTTTTAGATTAGCTGTATATTGGTGTCAATAGCAGTCAATTAGTTAATAGTGTTTTGGTAATTGATGCACACACTTGGTACCTTGTACAAGGTGACACTCAGACGCTCCTTTTGGAGTCTTTCTGAAAGTGTTCCAAAACGATTTGACCTTTTTCTTGCCGTCCCATTTCCCTCCACCTGACCCATCATCTGAATGACTGAACTTGCATGCAGGAAACCTACAAAGCGCACACACAAGTCAAGTTGTAACGTGTCCAATTTAAAAGAACGATCATCCTTTTGCAGATTCCTTCTTTTCATCCCTCATGTGGTCTTTGTGGCAGATCCATCCAATGAGCTCATGTGCTCATTTCGGAAACAAAAGAGGCTTTTTCCCCCTCTGGATTGCAGGTTTTGCAGTAGCGACACTTTTCAGTGTAGAAGCCGCATTCCCCTTACTACGCTTTGCACCCCTCGCCCATCCAGAAGGGGCTTTGCTGGAAATAACTATGTTGGAATGCAGGAATTTTTGCACTAGCAGCCAATTCAAAGCTGTAATTTCAACAACAAAACCCATTAGCAAAATGACTTGTAAAATATTTATATTCATTACATGCAAATGACTTTTTGGATGAATGCTACTTTACTTGTTTAAGCCTTATTTTATTGTGCTATTCAATTGGCATGTTAGGATTAAAATCTATCAATCTATCACACACATGCACGCACGCACACACATCCATACACATACATGTATGTGTATATATATATATATATATATATATATATATATATATATATATATATATATATATATATATATATATATATATATATATATATATATATATATATATATATATATATATATATATATATATATATATATATATATATATATATATATATATATATATATATATATATATATATATATATATATATATATATATATATATATATATATATATATATATATATATATATATATATATATATATATATATATATATATATATATATATATATATATATATATATATATATATATATATATATATATATATATATATATATATATATATATATATATATATATATATATATATATATATATATATATATATATATATATATATATATATATATATATATATATATATATATATATATATATATATATATATATATATATATATATATATATATATATATATATATATATATATATATATATATATATATATATATATATATATATATATATATATATATATATATATATATATATATATATATATATATATATATATATATATACATATACATATACATATACATATACATATACATATACATATACATATACATATACATATACATATATATATATATATATACATATACATATACATATACATATACATATACATGTATGTATATGTATATGTATATATATATATATATATATATATATATATATATATATATATATATATATATATATATATATATATATATATATATATATATATATATATATATATATATATATATATATATATATATATATATATATATATATATATATATATACATATACATGTATGTATATGTATATATATATATATATATATATATATATATATATATATATATATATATATATATATATATATATATATATATATATATATATATATATATATATATATATATATATATATATATATATATATATATATATATATATATATATATATATATATATATATATATATATATATATATACACATACAGATCAATATTTTATTCTAAATATTGTTTAAAATAGTAACTTTTACATTGAGCATTTACATTACAGCTTTTAGGTGATATTTTGAAATAATTTGACAACGTAGTCAGCATCCGTTGTGCATGCCAAGATTGAAGTCATCACCAATAGTTTTAAGCCCAAAGCAAACAAAAGAAGGAATGACAAAGTCAATATGCAAATGCAATTGTGTGTGAGGACAAAAACGATTAGCTAAAAAAAGTAATCGCTTACTTTCTGTTAGTCTCTGGAGTGGACAAGGTGCTGCAGAGTCCACGTGGTTCCTTTAGGACAGGAAAAAAAAAGTTTTCATCCTCTCAAGGCAGGTGTTGCAAATTTCCAAAAACTAAGCACCAATTAAGATACATTTATATATTATGAGCCTTTTTTTACATTGAGAAGTTACAACTATTATATTTTAGCATCAGAGATTTACCACTCATTCATTCATTCATTTTTCTCTACCACCTATCCTCATACCTATGGGGCAATTCAGAGCATACAACCAGCCTAACATGTTTTTGGGGGATTTGGGAGGAAACCAGAGTCAGCTCAGAGAAAACATGGATTTATTTGTATTCTTAACCATTTGGATGAAAATTTGCTTTAAGCTGTTAGGATAAAATACAAATGCATTCAAATGTCAAAACATTTTTAAAAGCACTGAACACTCATTTTAATTAACTGTGTTTCTCTAAAAATCAACTGTTTTTCGTGGACAGTAACTTTGTCATATTACCACTACCAACACTCAGACTAAGGATACAGATCCACCACCTTTTTACCGTTCTAAAGCTTTATATCTTATTTCCTAAACCAACTTATTGGCTACCATTTACGGCAGTAGACGATCAATCCACTTCAACTGGGAGATGCTATCCCTATCGTCGTCACTGGGACTGAAATGTGAACATTTAATCCCAGTCATTCCAGCAAGTTCAACGGAATGTTATTGCTGATAGAGTGGAGATGATTGTGTGCTACAAGCGACACAGCTTTTTCTTATCAACATGACTGATGATGTTCCATTAGTGGTCTGACCTGAATCTGCGAGCATAGTTGCAGCGATGAAACTCCTGAGTCACGCTTTCCCTGAAAGGCACAGGAAGTGGAAATGCATGACTAAAAAGTTAGTGTTGGAGAAAACATGATGTGCAAAATCACACATCTGCCAAAATGTGAGTGATTCTACAGTAAAATGAAGTAGTTCTTATGACCGTCATTTTTAAACTCTAAAACAGGGGTGGTCAACACGCGGCTCATGAGCCGTATGCAGCTCCCAGCCAAAATGAATGTGGCTTTTTGATTCTCATCATATTTTTCCAAATACTGCAGCTCTTTGCCTCATTGTATGTTTCTCTTATTTTTATTCTCTTTGCAAACACACTAAAATTCATCAGGGTCCATTAAAAACAAATACATTATATTAAAAAATAATTTGGCAGATTGGATTTTGTCATGATATGCCTCATGAGAAGACTCATGCTTAAATACATGGACAGGGGCTAATCACAAAAATACACACAGCTGGCCAGGAGAGGAAAGGGAAACCAGGAGGAACACAAGAGGCAAAAAGACACACACTATCACTCAGCCAGCATACACAAAACACACACCAAAACCCCGACAATATGCAAGACATTTTTGGTTAATAAGTGTTAATATTAAAATTATTGATTATTATTGATAAGGCCACCTATACAGTTTTGCGTCAATTTCAGCCACTCCCCCCACAACTTGTTTTTGTGAGTGATGCATGAAAACTGGAAGTAGCAGAGTTCAACAATACATAGACGCTCATAGACGGGTCCATTGTTTACATGAGGCTTGCTTAATACACAGTAGTATTAAAAATTAAAACCACTCACAGGTACTAATATATAATGTATTCACTCACATATAAGCCGCTTTTGTCGGACAAAAACATTACTGAATCGAGGGTACGGCTTACACGTGTATAAAAACACGACAAGAAAAAATAATGCAAGTTGAGAGGCGCCACGACGACTAGTTTTTTTTTGTATTTCTAGTTCAAAATGATAACTATTGGAGTAATATAAACCATCGAAAGAATGAGATATTTTGACATTAGAAGCAATATGGCTCCCACAACATCTGTTAAGAAAATTTTAATTTCTGTAATTAAAAAGCATCAAGTTTTCATCAAGATAAATTTATTTCTTTTTCAATTTGTATAACTTGATATTTTGCATTTACAAAGACAGTCATATTAACTTCCTCATAATATGGACCCTAATAATGTGCTTTTGATTCATACAGTATCTAAAAAAATACCACGTGCGATGATTTTTCATAAGATTTTCCCTTCAAAGTAACACATTTGTGCTTTCTACTAAAACCAAGAATATGGAGGTGAAAATTGGAAATCAGGAGGTGGCTTACATGTGAAAAAATGTAAAATTAAAACATTTTTAGGTAACTTTCAGGGTGCGGCTTATACGCGAGTAAATACGGTAATTACCATTATACAATTGTGGAGTATAAAAAAAAAATTCAACAGACAGTGACAGACATCTTTCATCATTATTATATGCCTCTAATTCCAAATGGATCGGTCGTCCATCAACGTCAAAGGTAGCAAACAAGTCACTCTTAAAAGCAATCGATATACCTTCACATCCGGATTCTTCACCAGTCTTCGTCGACGCAATTCTTCCATTCTTTCACACACGTCACTGACGTATGTTCCGTAATATCGGGAATACTCCTGAGCCAGATCTTCAAGTGTCCCTGCTGAGCCATCCTGAAAAAAAACATTAAAACAATAAGCACCAGATGGATGAGTATTCCCCTTTTTTTAAAGGAATGTCACCATCTATCATAAAATGCAGTGATAAAAGCTTCTTGTCTGACCACTTAACCTTTGTATGACGCAGTCGTGGTGCTCTTTTAAGCACTCAGCAGCCTTTTAAGGGCCACGTGAATTTTTTGGTGCATTCATGCTTAAGAAATGTGACGCCAGGCGCTCTTTTTCAAGCGTTTTCCGGTCCGTGAGTCACAACGCACTCATTTGTTTTAGATTTAGCAGGAGAGTCATTGCTGGAAAAAAAACGAAGAAATATTATTCATGCCAGCTGGGTTTATACCGAGCCGTATCTGGGTCACTGGAGCCGGGTTTACGTTTATTAGCACCGTCATGTGTGCCGCGTGACAAAGGACTGATTATGCTAGCGTTTTTTTAATTTTCAACGCCGTCTCCAGGCCTGCAGGGCGGGTGGTGGATGAATGGGCCTTGTTTTTTTAAGGCTGTCACGAGACCTGTGGAGGAGACTTCGGCAAGGCCGCCTCATTTGCATATCATGATAACAGTCCAGTTGGATTTGATGGGCCAATGACAACTTTGTAAGATTATTTACAATTTGGATAAGGACCAAAACTCCAGATGAAATCATTGCTGATTTTTGGCTACCATTTTAATATTTAGAGCAAAATCTCATTTTCTGAACTGCTTTATCCTCCCTAGAGTTGTAGGGGGTGCTGGAGCCTATCCCAGCTGACTGCGGGCCAGAAGTGGGAGGCAGCCTGAATTGGTGGCCAGCCAATCACAGGGGACTAGGAGACAAACAACCATTCACGCTCACACTCACACTGAGGGGCAATTTAGAGTGTCCAATCAGCATACCATGCATGTCTTTGGGAATGTGGGAGGAAACCAGAGTACCATGAGAAAACCCACACAGGCCCGGGGAGGACATGCAAACTCCATACAGGTGGACCGACCTGGATTTGAACCTAGGTCCCCCAATGTGAGACCAACCCGCTAACCACTCAGCCGTTGGGCCGCCCTTGGAACAAAATAATGTAAAAATACAACTTTCCAAAAGTTTTGCTAACTTTTAGATTAGCACAAATCAAAATCATTATCAGTAATGACTTAGTAAGACCATTAACTTTTCAAGCTGTGGGGCCAATTTTACATTTAAGTGTTAGCAGAATGGGAAATTTGACGTTGTACTTGAAATTTCGATACAAATGGATAAATGTATATAAATGCACATAAACTTAAATTATGCTTGCATACCAAAGGTTTTGCTTATGTAACTGTTGGGTTATTGGTAATAATTTTGCTATTGATGAAAACTACAGTGTATTCGTTATAGTCATATATTTGTAATTAATATATGCGATAGTTTTATCCAGTTTTAGTCATTGAAAGAAAACAACTGTGGTTTTTACCATCGAGACATTTTTGTCATTTTTTTGTGGAATAGTTATAAATATAAATAAAAATGAAATATTGTTCCTCTCAGTATGAATCTTTCGGAGAAAACTCATGCTATAGCAGTTATATATTAGTTATCTCTGCATGTAATATTTTTTTCTGTTTTACTCAAATGTTAATAAAAGTAAATGTCTAATAAAAAAATGTTGATTAGTTTAAGACAATTTAGTCACTTTTATATGGGATGATTGTTATAATTTTAGTTTAAAATGTCAAAAATGATAGTCTCAGTTTGATTCTGGACAAAATTGCTTATTAGTTTTAATCACAAAATATACTAGACTTTACTATCAAACAAGAAAGCCAAAATTAGGATTAAATAGTTGTTTTTGCCACATGACACCATCTCTAGACTTGTGCGTTGTGATTTTTTTTTCTAATGTGAGAGGACAACAGCATTGACATTTCACTCCAAGTTTCAAATAGCCACCCAAGCAAAAGCCAATTAGACAAATACCTAGCTTCCAAAAACCTTTGCCCATTTTTTGTGGGGGCAAAAATAAGCTTTGTATGCTGACAAACCTCAACTCTCTGTTCATGAATTCATCGACAACAACAACTTATTCCAAGGCATGTAAAAGAGAAAATAATAACAAAATATTCACAAAAATACCCTCAAAAACAATCCAAAACAGTTAAATGAACTCACCACAACCAGGCATCAAACAGTTAGCGGCTCATCACTTCCCTGCTGCTCTGTATTGAAACTTCAGCTAGTAAAGCAAAATGAATTGAAAGGGGAGGAGTATGTGTGTGTGTGTGACATAACTGTGGGGAGACCCACTAGGGTGGGGTTATTGCAGACCCGCAGATGTGCAAATAAACCACTACTTAACCACTGTTGTGAGTTTGGTAAAGTGAGCCCATGTGTTTCATATGTTAGTGCTGAATTTCAGTGCTCAAGTTCTGTTGTGCGTCCTGTTTTTTGTTCCAATCAATCCAATTTAACCAATGCAGTTTTTGCTAATACATGGAGCACCTGATTTTAATCAACTGATTTGACTTTTGAGATATCTGGTGCAAAAGTGTTCTCTTGTTTGGCTGGAACGATGGTGGATTTTGCATGTTCTCCCCCTGGCCTGCATGGATTTTTTTCTGGGTACTCCGGTTTCCTCACATGCAGGGCATGCTGGTTGAACACTCTAAATTGCGCCAAGGTGTGAGGGTGAATGGTTGTCGGTTGTGCCCTGCCTGGTGCCCACAGTTAGCTGGGATAGGCTCCAACTCCCCCCGCCACCCTTCTAAGGATAAGCAGTTAAAAAGAAAAGAATGAATAATTAGGAAAAACTGGGCGGCATGGCAGATAAGTGGTGAGCGAGTCTACCTCACAGTGGGAGACCTGGATTCAAATCCAGGTTTGTCCACCTGTGTGGAGTTTGCAAGTTCTCCTCAGGTCTGCGTGGGTTTTCTCTGGGTACTCCGGTTTCCTCCCACATTCCAAAGACATGCATGGTAGGCTGATTGGACACTCTAAATTGCCGCTATGTATGAGTGTAAGCGTGAGTGGTGGTTTGTCTCCTTGTGTCGTGCGATTGGCTGGCCACCAAATCAGGGTGTCCCCCGCCTCTAGCCAGAAGTTAGCTGGGATGGGCTCCAGCACCCCCTGCGACCCTAATGAGAATAAGGCAGTTCAGAAAATGAGATGAGAGATCAGATTTATAAATAAGAATTTATTTTATAGGAATAGGGTTGTCAGCAATCATTTAGCGCTCCCAATGGGAGCCAATGAGTGCACTACATAGAGTTTATGTATTATATGATATCTAACAAATGCCTATAATATAAAAAAATGGCTTTAGGTACCTGAACGCTATGTGCAACTATTCACCAGCAGGTGAGAGCAAAGAGCATCTTTCATTCTGGACACAAAGCGCACCATGCCTAACAGGAGGGAAATGACATCACTGACGATTCATTCTCTGCACATACCTGTCAACTGGTACGTTCTCGCCGTAATTGGTACAACTGAAAGCCCATTTTTATATTGGTACGCTGTACACATGAAAATGGTACGCTAAACGGTGATTTTGAGAAAAAAAAATAAATTAAGGCACTTTCTAGCCATTTTTCACCATCCGCCATTGTTTCTTCCCGGAAACGCATGTCTGCCAAGTGATATATGTACCGGCGCCTCTGATTGGCTAAAAAAAAAAGATCACTTTCACCATGTGATTTCCGTTTCCTGTTCCCTTGTTTATGTTTACTTTCATTTGATCAGCTGTTTCTGGCATTTTCTACTTGTTGTTCGTGATTTTTTACAAAAAAGTAAAGTGGTAAGATTTTCCATGTATTTATACATATATGTAAGGGCGAAAACAAAATTTGGTAAGATCACAAATGGTTCGAGGTTGACAGGTATGTCTGCATAGTCTAATGCACGTGTCAAAGTGGTGGCCCGGGGGACAAATCTGGCCCGCCGCATCATTTTGTGTGGCCCGGGAAAGTAAATCATGACTTTCTGTTTTAAGATCAAATTAAAATGAAGAGTATAGATGTATATTAAATTTCCTGATTTCCCCCTTTTTAAATCAATAATTGTAATTTTTTAATCATTTTTTCTGTGTTTTTAGCTAAGAAAATAATTTGGAAAAAAAAATATATAAAAAAAACACTGTATAAACATTGTTTTATATTTGTAAAAAAAGATTGTTCAGGGATTTTAATCCAGTTCTTTTAATCCATTTCTAAAAAAATAAAATCTAAATATTATATCTAAAATGGTCCGGCACACATGAAATCAAGTTGACAATAAAGCGACCCGCGAACCAACCCGAGTCTGACACCCTTGGGTTTAACCAAGCCTTCAAAGTGAGTTATGTGTGAAGGCCCCTCGACCTTTAACGATAAACTTAAAGTAAAAAAAAATGCTAGGCAAATGCTTCATTTGATTTGCAGATGCTTTATTTGAGGCGGATGGTGGCAAAAACACTGTCATGGCAGAAAACCTGGTGACACATTACCAACAGCTTGCCGCCCCGTGGCGCGGCGGCCTGACCCCATCAGTCGAATCTTTTCCAATCACCGTCAAAATGCACCAGCTCGCAACGGGAATGTCATCTGAGGTTTAATCCCCATGGAGTTGGCGATAACCACATTACGGTGGGAAACGTCAAGGGGAGCAAAAAGGCTTAAAGTAAAACCTGACAGGATTTGGGAACCTTGAACTTTTGCTATTATAGTAATGCCTTGAGAAACAAGTTCCCAAATGTTCTCTCTGGAAATTAAATCAAGGGAACATGGGGGATGTTCCAAAAGAGTGTTTGAATTCTCCCTGCAACCTTGTCTTGTTGAAAAACCCATCTCTAACCAAACAAAATGGTGTATGGCGTACATACCTGTCAACTTGTACGTTTTATACGTATTTTATACTTTTTTTACCATTTCAAATCATGTACGCCGTACACCGACTTTTGTACAGGGAACATTTGTTTTAAAAAAATGGCCAATATTTATGAAAACCAATCTCAACAAGACCGTTTTGGCTAAAATCCAGATAGTCTCGTAGGCTGGTTGTCATTGATCGTTACTATTGTCACGGTATGCCAGCAAAAATTATCCTCAATCGTATGTATTTTTTTAGCGCTGCGTATGGCAATATCGATAAAGGATGACATGCGCATGCGTAGATATACATAGAGTAAATATCGTGGAGGCAAGCATGGAGGAGCCACCTAGTAAGAAACAAGTTACCGCGAGTAAACATGCGTCGTACGGTGTTTGTACGTTTTTTTGGGGGTTTGTACAGGGAATCATAATCATTTATAAGGGCAGTTATGGGCAGAGGTTGACAAGTATGGGCGTATATACTATTTCTCATTGACAAGTAGTTGTGCGTTATCCTATTGTGAGAACATTTGTGTACATCATTTTGGGAATATTTTGAAGGGAATACAAAAGCAAACAACCCTCGATAGGTTCCATTTGAAAGGCGGGGCAAATAGAGCCAACCCAGCTGGGAGAAGAAAGGTATTAAAATTGAAAACAAAATTAGAATTAAGTTTAGTGTAAGGTTAGATTAAACTTATTTTTGAGTGTGTCTGCATCGTAATCAATGTTCATTTAAATTTGTTTATGTTATTTTACGAGCAAACAGAATAAAGTGGATGTGATGGACAATTTTAAGATGTCTCCAGCATTAAACCTTGAGAATTTGATCAACGCCTTTTAAACACAAAACTTTCATTTAGAGTTCGATTCAATTGTGTAAATTACGTTCGGATGGTTTCCTTTCCTATTGCATTCTTAATGCAGACCGGCTTTTTGAATGTCACATAAATTACTTGCACGGAAATCCTGGCTGAGCTATAAAACGGCTCCAATTGGTGGGTTTGTGCAGTGGGGAGGCCATATTGTTCCAGTCTCATGGAGCATTATTAATTCAAGAAAGCCTTAAAGTTGAAAGCAACAATAAGCAGTCTCTGCAAGTCTCAAAAAAAGATTGTCCACTCAATGCTTCATCCAAATTCATATGCCAAAGCCAATTTGGTGATTTAGGCTAACAGCAGTTCGCATCATCATCACGTCAAGTTTTGAGTGCTGCTGACAAGACAACTAGGCCCTGACGCTCCCACGAGGAGGCACGTCAAAACGGGTCAAGGACGACTGTCACTCATGAAACTTGAGATGATGGGGCGGCTGGGAAAACAAATGCCAGTTGGATTAGAAGCGGACAAAAAGCCCAGAGTTATTTCAATGAACACAAGCGGTCAGAGCGTGCCAGCCTCACAGCTCTGGGGTCCTGGGTTCAAATCCAGGTCATGTCCACCTGTGAGGAGTTTGCATGTTCCCCCTGGTCCTGTGTGGGTTTCCTTCGGGTGCTCCGGTTTCCTCCCACATTCCAAAACATACATGGTAGGCTGATTGGACACTCTAAATTGCCCCTGAGTCAGGGTGTGAGTGTGCATGGTTGTCCATCTCCTTGAGCCCTGTGATTGGCTGCCCACCGACAAAGTCACTACAGTGATACAAGCTTAATGCGTTCCCGTATTGAGCTTGTATGTCGATTTACTTGTATCTCAAATCAACGTTTCCCATAAAATTAACCAAAAACAAGTTAATTCATTCCATCCCTCTGAAAAAAACTGAAAAAACAGGATATTGGATTGGAAAAACATTTTTATTTGTCCTAATTCGCCAGTAACAATTAACTAGTGATTATAATGTTTAATAGTACTAAAATTACACGGATTTTGCGGAGGAGATCGAGAGGGAGAGACTTATTGCACTGCGACATGCTCATAAATTAACAAACACATTTAAATTAACTTGGATTACGATAAAGGCACTCAAAAATTTAGTTTAGTGTAAGGTTAGATTAAACCTAATTCGAATTTTGTTTTAAATTTTTATGCCTTTCTTCTCCCGTGTGGGCTCTATTTGCCCCACATCCATCCTGGCTTTCAGCTGCAACTAAAACTAACCTATCGAGGGTTGTTTACTTTCGTCTTCCCTTCAAAATATTCCGAAAATGATGCACACAAATGTCCTCACAATAGGATAATGCACGACCACTTGCTAACGAGAAGTAGTATATGCTCCTCTCGTATTAGTAAGCAAGCTTCGCCATTCTACACTGACTAACAGGGAAAGAAAACACTGAAAAAGTGCTCGTGGAGACATTACACGAGGGAGTTGAGGGGAAAAAGACATCAAAATTTATCCCGTATCTCAATTTTACTCTTATCTCTAATTGCTCGTATGTCAAGGTATTACTGTACTTATAAAAAAATCAAAGCTGCGAAATCTCTTCTGGAATGAATACATTTTCTAAGTATATGTGTCACCCGTTCTCCGGGCCAGCACCAGAAGGGTGGAGCAGTGACAAGCGTCAGCAATCATCGTCGCTGACCTTCTTAAGACAGCCACAGCATGAACATGCAGTTTACTGCCGGTGCCTTGTAGCATTATTTCTTTTTGCCTATCTCCGACTTTTTGTCTTTCCCTTAGAGCTACATCTTCTCCATTCTTATTATAACTTTGGCTGGGATTCTTTTACGGACCTTACGGCTCTCGACTCTAATGCCACGTTCACATATTTGCCTTATCCACATCTCTGTCACCTTCGCCAAGTTGCCACGAATTAATACAAACTCATTGTCACTCATAAATAGAACTAAAACTATAGCTGTTGCAATCTAAAATGATTGCAAAGCAAGATTTTTAACAAAGTCAGTAAATAGCTCTCCAAAGAAAAGAAAAAAAACTGTATATGTATTTTTGTAAAGGACTGAAAAGCTTCAGTATTGAGTGAAAATATGACTTATTTGAATATCGTAATTATAATAACATAAATATTTTTTTTTAAAATAATGCAAGATATTCAATTTACACCCAGAATCAATAAAAAAAAACCTCATGCTACAGATAACATAAATAAATGTATTCAAAATAGATTTGTTGTATATTTATGTTATCGTTTGCATGGGTCTAGTGACCGAGTAGTTAACGTGTTGGCCTCACGGTTCTGGGGTCGATAGTTTAATTCCAGGTCGGACCTCAGTTTTTGGAGTTTTGCATGTTGTCCCCAGGCTTGAGTGAGTCACTCCGGTTTCCCCCTACATCCGAAAAATATGCATATGCAAATAATGTTTTTTTTTTAAATGACATTTTAATATTTCTTAATACATTCCTTTTTACTTTAATTTTTACTTTATACTTTTTACTTTAATGATGAGTGATGAGTATGTTAATACTTTAGTCCTTTTTTTCTGTTTATGTTTCATATGTACAGTTAACGGATGCACTTTTTTATATGTATCGTAGCTTGTGCTGACCCGGCCCATCTGTCAAATTTTTAAAGTCAATGTGGCCTCCGGGCCTGGTCTAGACAAAGGTGCTCAAATGCCTGGTATTTTGCAAAAATACAACACAAGATAATGACATGAGGATTTATAGACTTGAGCAACATTGTTATCTCAATAGCTTAACCAGTAGTGGGATCACACTAAGTATGCACACAGAGATTTTGTTACATTATAATCTTTGTGGTAGCGTCAAGGTTGGAAAATCCAACCACGAAGTTAACAAATCTAGATTTTAAAGAAAGCACACAACAACATGGTCATGTCTCCACCAAATTATTCCATCCCTCAAATATTAACTATAACATGTAGCTCTACCTCGACTGCACACCTCATTTTATAGCATTCTCTTCCTATTTCATACTTTTTTGCTGACCAATGGGAATTCACATCATCGTGGCATAAATTTGAAAAAAAAATTCAAACCCATGCTAGATTTAAACTACACACAAAAGGGAACTAGATTGGATTTGAAAAGATTAAATTCAGGCAGTCACGAAATAAATTCACTCGAGTCAGTTCAAGGCAAAAAAGATTCAATTTGGGTCACTACAAGCTGCAGTAAACCTAGCCTGAATGTATTTCTTTAGCCAGTAATTGACTCAGGTCACCCAAAGGTCAAAGAGATTATACAAAATCCACTGCTTCCTCTTGTAGAATAAATGTGGAGTGATGCTACTACCCCCCGCGGGTCACCGTTGACCTTTCTGTGGCCTGCTGACGTCACTTACTACTATAAAAACGACAGGCTTGCTTGCATACAACCGGGCAATGTTACTGAGATCGCTCTGTCCATTTGAGTGAGCACCGCCATAGTTGGAACTGTTTGACCCTCGGCGGTCACGCTGACATACTTTATTTTGTGACCCATTTCTTCTCAACGAGAAAGGACTTAGAGGTGCCTCGTTTCAAGCTAATTTTGGTTCAACTTTTGAATTTTTGGCCCGAAACTCGCTCTGCAACAAAGCGTAAACCTCATCTAAATAATTTTAAAACAATCATGATTTAAAAGGTTTGTAAGAGATGGTTTCGGGATCAGCTGTATTTAAACCATTTAGTATTATGTATTTACATGAAAATTCATTATGAAGGAAAGCACACTTCTCACACAGTATCGTCATCCATTAGGAAAAATTAATAAGCCTAACCCAAAATTTGGGAATTATTCTCATAATTTATAAATAAACTGTCACCTCAGATAGTAACTAAAAAATGTATAACCCAGTTTTTGAGGAAAATGTCATTCACAATATTTTCATCAATTTCACAATGCTGTTAAAATTATTTAGGAAGTAATGTCACCTCAGAAACATTCACTTAGAGATTTGTATCCGAAAAAAAAGGTTTTTCTTGATTTTTTGTTTACATAATCAGTCCAGAAAACGAATTACGAATGCCTGAGTTCATTCACTTTGTACAAATTTGACCAGAAACATTTAACCTCAGGGCAGTCCGAGGGATGAGTGGGTAGTGTGTTGGCTTCACAGTGGGAGCGCTGGGTTCAATATCCAGGTGGGTCCACCTGGGTGGAGTTTGCATGTTCTCCCCGGGCTTGCGTGGGTTTTCTCTGTGTACTCCAGTTTCCTCCCACATGACAAAGAATGCATGGAATGCTGATTGGACACTCTAAATTGCTCCTAAGTATGAATGTGAGCGTGAATGGTTGTCTTGTTGTGCCCTGTGATTGGCTGTTCACCAATTCAGGGTGTCCCCCGTCTCTAGGCCAAAGTCAGCTGGGTATAGACTCCAGCACCCCCCATGACCCTAGTGAGGAGAAAGCGGTTCAGAAAATGAGATGAGACATTTAGCCTTCTAGTTCTCCTGAATAATTTGAATTAAGGTCAACACCATAAAATAAAAAGAGGACCATCTGCCACAGATAAAACTGGAATAATTTTCAATGCTTGCTGTACACTCTGCCCACTAGTGACAATATTTAGGTCAGGAATAAACAAGGCATAAAAGAACAGTATAACCCATTTGAGGGAATATGTTCATGTTTATTTGCAGTTAAATATGTTGGGTCGCAGCTGTTTCTGCTTTCAAGCCTGAATTGAGAAAAGTGAAAAGGACTGAAACAACATGATTCGCTCACCCCAATAGGAAACTATATAAAACAGTAAAAGAAAAAGAAACTGCAGTAATTAAACGAACACTTGTTCCTAATTGTAATGCAGGTGCAAAGACCTTCTTTCATTCTTTTCTTTCTTCATGAAAAGGAGGGGAAATGGTGAGAACATTCAGAAGTAGCAAAGAACGGCAGGACAAGCTCGAACCAGCGGGGTTGCCACCGCTCCCAATGCAACTCAACCACACGAAAGCTCGACCAGGCAGCTGACAGCTGCCTCGCTTTTGTCAAAGTCCCTTCTCATTAAACTACTCAGAAAGGACGCGCATTGCTCAAAAGGCTTCAGAACGCCTGCACTCATCAGTTTTGCGGCCATGAGACTGAAGCGTCAAATGATGAAGAACTCTCGTTTTGGAAACACTATCATGCATATAAATACAAGTATGGTAAGATAAGGTCTGTCTTTGATTAAAATAAATAAATAGATTACTAAAGAGATTATGATTTCATTCATGAAACATGAATAATATAACTTTTTCTAAACCTTTAAAGGGGAAATTATTTGTTTTATCATATGAAATCAGACACTGATTCTATAAATCATTCCTTTTCTGGACCACTGATCCTCACAAGGGTTGTGGGGGTGCTGGAGCCAATGCCAGCAAACTACTATAGGCACAAAGCGACGTAAACCGTTGAACATCCAATCAAAGGCCACATAGAGGAAGGACAATCATTCACGGACACACTCATCCCTAGGATAAGTTTAGAGTTTTAATCAGCCTATTATGCATGTGGGAAGAAAACCAGAGTACCTGGAGAAAATGCACGTTAGCTCGGAAAGAACATGCAAATTCCACACATGAAGACCCGATCCTGGGATTGAACCCTTGATCTCATCTCATAATTGTGAGACCGACGCACTCGACCAGCAGAAACAAATATATTATCAATAATTAGTACATTGTATTTTAATGCTCTCTTAATTATTGCATCCTTTACAGTATGTATATGTATATATACACACACACACACACATATATATATATATATATATATATATATATATATATATATATATATATATATATATATATACACACACACATATACACAGATATACACACACAAACAAACATAAACACATACACATACATGTATATATATATATATATATATATATATATATATATATATATATATATATATATATATATATATATATATATATATATATATATATATATATATATATATATATATATATATATATATATATATATATATATATATATATATATATATATATATATATATATATATATATACATACACATATACACACACACAAACAAACATACACACATACATGTATATATACACATATACACACACAAACAAACATACACACATACATATACGTATATATACAGATATATACACATTCTTTCTTAATATTACATTGTTAGACCTCTTCCAATTTCCCACGGCACACCTGACCATTGCTGACGGACGGCACACCAGTGGTTGGAAAGCACTCTTCTAGAAGATAAGATAAGCTTGGTTCCTACCTTGTGACTGTACGGCGCTTCTCCAAGGTCGATCCCATCCCTGGCCAGTTTGTGTCTTATAAGGACCTTGAGCTTAAGTTTGGGATACATGACAAAGTCAGTGCAATCCCTCGCCCTAGGGTCGAAGTTCTCGGCAAAAGCCGCTCGATGGGTCCCCCCCGCCGTCTTGAACGGAGATCTCTGGTTCCCCGTCTCTTGCCGGGGCTCCAGGGTAAAGTAGTACCCCTGCGTTTGTCTGCGCTCCGAATCCCTCAACTGTCGGACTGCATCCAGCAGCCGGTGACGGTGGTGCTCTACACAGACGCCGATGGCGTCAAGGTCAGGCTCGCCGATCTTCTTGCAGACCTCCAGGTCGTCGTAGCCATTGTCCAGGAAGGCTTCCACATATTGGGTTAAGTCCAGCCGAGAGAGCCAGTCCAGTACTAGGTTCGGACCCTGGCTCATCCTAGATCCTGGATCTGCAAGGTGCATCTAAACAATTAGCATCCTCAAATCCTGCTCAGCATCACTGGAGTGAATTCCACAAGCAAAAATCAGCCCGGAAGAAAATAGTTTTCGTAGCTCAACGCTTAG
Organism: Stigmatopora nigra; assembly: GCF_051989575.1. Lineage (NCBI taxonomy): Eukaryota > Metazoa > Chordata > Actinopteri > Syngnathiformes > Syngnathidae > Stigmatopora > Stigmatopora nigra. The sequence continues at coordinate 10,404,665 of NC_135520.1, forward strand.
AGATCAGAAATTTTGCAAGCACACATGCTAGAGGGTTAAAAATAATCTTCAAGTTAGGGTTTCTTATTCAATCCAAATACAAGACGGACTACTTTTTAGACTTTAAAAACACCATAGGTCGACTCGGAGTCATTTTAGAAGGAATACTTCAAATTATTAATGAGTTTCTTGATAATAATAATTTCGTCGATAAAAATATAGGTAAATTGATAAAAATAATCAAAATCTTATGAGAGCCGATAGTGATATTAACTAAGAACTTGAACAAAACAAGATAAAACGGCAGTTTAAAACTTATCTTCAGCTCTCTAACGTGGCACGTCGGATCTAATTCGGTCTCCAAATTCAAATCTGCTCGTTTCTGTCCACCGTGAAAAGAAGGAAAACAGAATGAAATCGATGGTGCTGCTCTGTTGGTATTATTGGATGCTTTTAACGAGTCAGCTGGAGCGCGTGAGCTGAGCGTGCTTTGTGCGCCACCTGAAGAGCATTCTGGGAAATGTAGGCCCAAGCGAAACATTCTTGGCCACATTTGAATGTTGATAGAATAAAATAATAGATAATAAATGACATTAATTATCTTTGCAGATTTCCTTTTTAAAATGGTTCATAATGTCTTTTTCAGTATTTCCCAGCTCACATCAATGATTGCACTTTGTAACTGGCAAATGCTGAACACGTCATGACTAAACATTTATTTACAACATACCTACTACCAATGTGAACACAATTCTCAAATGGAATTTACCATTTTAAATCCTTAAAGTCTAATTAATAATCATAATATTTAAACATGTTCAAACTCTGATTCATCATTAATCAGGCTCACCAAACAATTGATTCAATTTTCTTGAGTTCTTTTTTCTAAGTGTAAGCACCGGCCAATAGAAGGGGCTCTCGCGCCCCGTCTGGCGGACAAAACAGGGTTTACATCATTTGGTACAAAGGTTATGCTCGATGGAATACGGTATTTGGTTTCACGGGGTCAATTTGATTTTGCCTGTCACTCATGAAGGATATTTTGGCATTTTCTTTGTTGAAATATTTATTATTATCAGCAGCTAAGGTGTAAACAGAACATACGTTGATGTGTGGAGCAGTAGCACACATTGTTTCTTTTTTGGTCACAGGTTTTTACTAAATGATATGATAGAATCTTGTCAGAGTATTAAAAATAAATTGTCAAGGCTCACACATATCTAATTATTGCAATTGTAAAATAGAAGTTATTTAAGTAAAACTTTGCCTCTGCATATAAAGAAACATCTATATCGTACGACAGATTCGGAATAGTAGGTTGAAAATGAACACATTGAAAAACATTTTTTTTCTCAATTAGAAAACCAAAAAATTGGGACGTAAAAGGACATTTTTTTTCCAAGAATATTCTTGCAAATCGAGCATACACCCCCCCCCCCCTACACACACACACACACACACACACACACACACACACACACACACACACACACACACACACACACACACACACACACACACACACACACACACACACACACACACACACACACACACCCAAACAAAGAACAGACACAGGAGCACTTTAATTTAAAATTGTAGTACATTTATTTGTCATTGCACAATTTTATCTATATATATATTTATTTATTTATATAATATATCTACAGTCTAATTGTTGGTGGCAGCAGATTAAGTCAGGACATCCATGGGAAATTCATTTTTAATAAAACTGTACAAAAATGAAAAAATACTGCAACTCCACAGATATTCATCCCGAAAGACAGACAAATGGATGGATGGAAGATGGACAGGTTAATGGGGTCATGGCATTAGGGGGGCCTAACCCCCACCCCATTTTTGCACAGTGCCATATAGCCAAGCAAAAGCCTTAATGCAACAGCGTATATGCAAAAGCCAGGACATCTCTCACATTCTTGCACACACACAACCATCAAATGTAAACAGCATTTGGTGTTTTTTTTCTTTTTTTCTTTTTTTTTTAATTTCGTGGGGTAAATACAAATGTTGGGATAATACGCATTTGTAAACACTTATCATGCATCCGTCAATGTGCGACGAGATTATTGGGCGACCCCGTTTGTGGCCCCTCCCCGAAGCACTTTTAAAGGCGAGGCCCCACAAAATGGGAAAAAAGGACACGTGTGTGTGTGTGTTTATGTATGCGTGCATTTGGTTGTAAATAGTTTTGAGTCATTAAAAATAATGACATTTAAAGGTATACCTTTGGAATTGGATGAAACAGTATTCTTCAAATACATAAATATGTTATAGATTAACAAGAAAAAGAAATTGGAGCTTCATAATAAGTATGATTGACAAATGACACGTCGATCAAGGCAAGCCTAAATGGGTTCTGATGTAGTTTGGTCCTCAAACAATTATATTTTTTTTTAAATCAATTTATAAAAGAAAAGGAAAAAATAGTGCAAAAGCGACTTTTAATTTACTGGCTAGTACTGATGGTGATAGACGAACCAGAATTTCTATCAAATGATTGTTATAATCTTTGACAACACAAGAACTATGGCATATAACCCGTTGCAAAACTAAAGAAACAGATTAAAAACCTTCCAACTGTTCTGACGTCTTAATTTATAAACCTAGCGGGGCACTAGGCTAAAAAATGAACTAAGCTACATGTAGCCCTTTTTTCTGATTTAAAAAGAAATGTTTGCTAAATTAATTGGGAAGGTTTAGACTGGGGAAACTCATCATTCATTGTATGAATCGCTTTTTTTATTGTAAGTAAATGTGTATAATGAATTGTTATTGATTGCTTTATATAAATATTTTAATGTTTATATGGGAATCATTTAGAGTATTTTGATGATTGAGGTCTGTAATTATGATTATTTATTTTAAATTTAAAAAGTAAATTGTCTCAGATGTATATAGCAAGAAACATGAAATTAATGCGCATGATTTCATGACACCAGTGGCCAAATTAAAAATAGTTAAAAAATCTAAACCGATTCTGATGACCAAAATGTGTTACAAAGTTAGAACTAATGCAAAAGCTAGGCAATTTTTTTAAATTGTTTAGAAAAAATGAAATGAAACACACCACTGGCGTGTTTCTAGCTATTTAAGCGAAGTCTTTCCGCCATACAAAGGAAAGTAAAACAAAAAATATTCAAAACCAAGCCAGGTGAATCTTCCAAATTTGGCCATCATTTGAGCATATTAAAGGCCTCCATAAAGGCAATTTATTTCTGATCGGAAAATTAATAATTCTTAGCATTCAAATAGGACCTCCAGCCCTTTAGTGCTTGGGCCCTAATGATGAATGTCATCTCTTTGGTTTGAGATAAAAAGAAGATGGCCGTAAAATCCCGTTCAACTTGATCTGTTTTGTTATTTACGAACATATGGCTGTAACAAACACATAAAAACTCCAAAGGTGAATGCAAATAGCAGCTCGCAGAAGAGTCAAGACAAAGCAAAAGTTCTAAATTGTGATTTTGGCTTCTGACAAGTAGGCTGCCACTGGCAGCGCCATTTTTTTAACTAGTCAACTCACTAAAAGGTTACAGCGACAACTCAAATATGCACAGAATCAAACTATTTTTTTTGACTACGATCAGGTCATTTCCAGTGTTTTTTCAGAGTGCAATTATTTGGCAAATAATACTACACAATGCCCAACTCACAAAAGTTGTCCTGAAAATTACAAAATGTGTCATTATGACTAGTTTAAGAAACTTCTGAATGCCAGTCAAATCTGTTTTAAAATAATCATTTTTCTGTTTTCTGATAAATTAAAATAGGGAACAATTTAAAAATATCTGTTCAGTTATTTTTATGTCAATATCATATGTATATATATATTTATATATATTTTTAGGACGGTGAAAAACAGATAATTTTGGATACCGCACCCAAAATTGAGCGCAAAACAGCTGTGAAACTTAAAAAAATCTTGTTCTCCAGTAACAAACATTTTGTGTTTGCTATTAGTCACGCAACTGTGGGGTAAAATGAACATTTTTAAATAAACCTCTCTGGTCCTGATAAATACATAAAATAATTTTGTTGAATTTCCCAAAATAATCAAACTTCTTGTTTACCCAAGAAAAGATCTATAATAGCTTTCTGTATTATCTGGAATAATAAAAAAGTGTTTTTTCAAGTCTGACAATTGTTTGAAACAAATTCTAGGGTGTGAATTCTATAACTGATCTTGTTTTCTCCAAATCTCATTTAATTTTCGAATTAAAAAATACTATAGGATGTTGGGGTATCTAAAAAAAAAATATATATATATATATATATATTATCATGTCTGCATAATGAAAATAAATGTGAAGCAAATGTCTGAAATATTTCACATAGTACATACTTTAACATACTATTATGTCGTTGCAAAAGATATGGTTACGTGTGTCCATATAGTAAGTATTAATTTATTTCCCATTCCACTTATTCAAATAGGTATCAACAGGGGGAGTGGAGCTTATCCCAGCTAACAATGGGTGGTAGGCAGGCCACACCCATATTTAGTTTCCAACCAATGCATATTAAACAGTGGAGAAGGGGGAAAAAAGCACGAGAACTCTTCAATAATTCACACCCAAAAATTATTAGTCATAAACAGCCGCCAGACCAGAGACAACACAAATATAATGACAAACTGTTGTATTATCCAATAATTTTTCAGTTTGTCCTGAATTTTACGAGCATGTTCTGATAAGCTAATTAAAGATTCAAATGAATGTCAGGTGCGCTGTGTCTTGATATATTGAACAAAATGTTCAATGTCCTGATAAATAATCAATAAATAAACAAACAAGCAAAATCAAAACAGATAAATACAGTTCATTTTTGTAAAGGATGATGAAATAACCTACTACCAGCCCTTTTTTTTTTTGTAAGAATCATCAGTTCCTACTTCATCTTCCCAAGTCCTTCAAAAGCTGTTTCCCCACACAAAAGACAAACAAAGACTGACTCCTTCTGACATCCAAACAAATTCCTTGACTGGACCTGAAGGATGGTGAAAAAAAGCTCATAAAGTGAAGACGTCAGGCTTTTACTCATTTAAGTCTGCAGCAAAGTGACCATAAGAAAAACAAAACAAAACCAGTCCAAAAAAGCATACGGAAAAAAAACTGTGCCAATGGGTGTGAATTAAAGAAGACAAGGATGACGAAAGATTTGTGAACCCTCGTCTGTATTGGTGTGTGTGTATGTGTGTGTGTGTGGGAGTGCGTGATTACAAAGTCTGCAGTGTTTGTCAGGATTTCCCCGCCATCATCAGAGCTGGTACCACTTCTTGTCTTTATATTTCAGCATCATCTGAGGGATGAAAAAAATAGTCAGGAGGAATATAGGTTACAAAGCACAAAAAAACAACATCATAAATTCACTGGCGGGATTAACGTGAATGAAAAAGACTCGTTACTCTTTCAAAATGAATTAAAATGTACAAGTTTAGATCTTACGACATGCGCGTGCTTGGAGAAGGAGTCTGCGCTGGCCATCATAGCGGCTGTTCGTTCCTCCAGCTCGCCAAGCTTCTGTCCTCGCTCGTCCAGAGCTATTCGTGCACGGGCCAGATCGCCTACTACGCCCGATGCTGCGCTCTTCATGCCCTCCATGTTTCCTGGACCAGGAATGTGCTGGGCAAGACTGCGGGAAGCTTTGCCACTTCCTGTTTCACCAACTACATTATAGAAAAACAACAGGCCCCATAATGTTAACAGATTTGCTCTGATTAATGGTGATCGATGTCTGAGTAATTGTGACTCGAAAGGGGCTGCCAGTCAACTGAATGTATTTATTTACCGTAGTTTTCAAAAAGTCTCACTAACCCCCAAAAAGTACTCAATGACAGGGAGAAAATACATATATGTTAGGCTACTGAAGGTCCCTACAATGTGGACTTCTTGTGTGTGGCTCTAGTCTTTTACCTAGGTCTACAATGTCTTCTGTGTCTTTGCTTGCTACTGTCTTGCTACTGCAACCAAGGAAATTTCCCAAATACGGGATGAAATAAAGTTCTAGTCTAATTTAATTAATTCGCACTGGAGAAAAGGGAGGATTTTAGGGCAATTTTGTAACCTGAATTAAATAAAACCAAAATTTATAAGAAAAACTCTAATTTGAAATGTTACTAGCACTTTATTATGCATGCAATATTTAAAGCACATGACAAAATTCTGAATGACTGGCTCAATTTATATATATTAAAAAAAAAAACAGGATTTAAAAAAAAAACGTCAGAAGACTCTGCTTCTTCTTCGGTGCTCTTGCATGAAGAAAAAGCAATATTTTCAATAAAATATATATAAATATAAATGATAAAAGTAAACATGTATTTGAGTGATTTGTAGCACTCACAGAGATCTTCTCGATCTAGCGACTGAGCTCCTCCTCCAAACAGGCCTTTAAAGAAACCTCTGTTGGGAGCCTCTGGAGTCTCCACTGGTGTAAATAACTCACTTAGCATCTCCTAGGAATAAGACACAAAATGCTCTTTAAAATAAAATAAAAAACTGCTCTAAAGCACCGGAAGGAGGCAGTTTTATGGTACCTGCAGGTTGTCGCAAGTTTCTTGGCTGTAAGTGATCCTCTGCACCTCTGTGGGGGAGGTGAGGTAGAGAGCCTGGCCAAGATTGGAGAAACAGAATGTTCGTGCTATCCGCATATCCGTGAGGGGCAGGTAGTTGACGTCCACCAGAGGCCGAAGACTCGGCAAACTGTAGACATACACATTATTACATTGAGAACATAGTTTCTTTGGCATATTATCACGTTCAACCATCACAATAAGGAAACACGTTTAAAACCCTACGACTCTTCAATCGGCTTTAATATTCCATAAAATCTCATTAAACTCATTGGCTGCAATGAAAGATTCAGTCGGATTCGCAGCCAATCCTCCCAGTTTAAATGAATTGGACCAAGATTGTTGGCAATTTCAGGCAATAGGTTAAAAAGTAAATTTTCTATTATAATATGTATATTTCTATATAAATGTATAAAACTTTGTTTCCGTTTTACAAGTTATAAATTAAAAAGAAAATATTCTGTGATTTTTCATTCATTCATTTTCCAAACCGCTTATCCTCACAAGGGTCGCAGGGGGGTGGTGGTGCTGGAGCCAAGTGGGGAACACAAGGAGGCGGACAACCATTCACGATGACACTCATACCTCAGGGCAATTTAGATTTTAGAGTATTCAACCATGCACCTGGATCTCGCCATTATTTCATATTGTTATTTATTTAATAGCTTTAATAAAAAACGACAATTATTCATTTTATTTAAAAAAATGTGTTTGGGAGGCAATTCATCTTGTGATGATAAGCAGTCTAGAGAATTAGTGAATATAATAAAAATTAATTTTACAAAAAATGCACAAAAGAGAAGGAATTTATGTAAAATCTTATTTGTTATCAAAGCGATGTTATTTAATAATGTTAGTGTTATTTGGGGCAATGAAAAAAAGTGCATTGGTGTTTTCTTATTCATTTTTAGGATTCAATTTCTTTTAAAAACAACTATATTAACAAAATAAACATTAAAAATGAAAAAAGAATACAATAGTCGGCATAAAATTTTGCAGACGCCAGGTCTTTGGCAAAATTTCTAAACAACTAAAAGTCACTTTTCCTGAGTTAGTGTTACTGCACAAATTAACTGTCTGCCACTGAGTGATCAATGTTAAATTTACATGGAGCTCTTGGAAGAGGTGAAATACCTGAGGGTCATGATGTGTCCGTTGGCACAGAAGCAAGCGATGCAGTTGGCTCCAGCCATCTGCACGACGTCGGCCCTTAGCACGAAAGATGACTCGGTGATGCTATGTTTGTAGACCCGTGTCTGGGATGGCATGGCTAACACTTTGGCCTGCTTCTCTGAGCAAAGAACGGCAAACTGCGAGTCCTGGCCCTCCTGCCACGAAGGCAGCGACGCAGGCCTGCGCCATCGACTCTTTTCCTTCTCTTTCTCTTCATCAGAGGCATTATGATCGTACCAGGGCTCGTAAGAGGCGGACAGGAGCGATCCACTGGCGTCAAGCAAGGCCATTGTTAAGATACCTCCTTTGAGTTTGGCTATCGTGCCTGAAAGAGACCAACATATCAAATTTACATCACATTTAAAAGTGTCCAATATGGGGAAAAATAACTATCACGATCTAGGCCATTTTTGAATCACCCACATAGCTATTACCACGGTATAATGTATTTCAATACAAAACAAAACAAAAATATACTTTGACAGTTTTCCCACTCACTATTTTGAAATCCTAACAAAAAGTTATGTGCTGCACACCTAGTATAAAAGCACACATGTACAAATGTTTTGCAAAATTTAAAGATAAATAGATATATATGCAACAAAATGTTCCTACCAAGAGTAATTTAAATTGTTTACAGCCATGTAGCACTAGCAGGCACTAAAGTATTGCGCCATTATATTCACCGCCTTAACCAACTTAGGCATGGACTTCACCAGAGCTTTACAAGTAACCGCTGGAATCCTCATCTACTTTTCCATGAGGACATCATGGAGCTGATGCATTTTGAAGACCTTGCCCCTCCCCTACCTTGCATTTTCAGATGTCCCACATATGCTCAAAGGGTTTAGGTCTGGGGATATGCTTGGCCAGTCCATCCCGTTTTCCCTCAGCATCTTTATAAAAAAAGTGGTCGTCTTAGGTGTGTTTTAGGTCGTTAGGATGTTGAATTATTGCTCCACGGCCAGGGAGAGCATCATACTTTGCTTCAGTATGCCACAGTACATGTTGACATTCATTGTTTCCATAATGGACTGTAATTATCCAGTCCCAAACAGTGTCCTACAGTCCCAGACCATGATGCTCCCACCACCAAGCTTGACTGTAGACAAGACAGACCTGTCTTTGTACTCTTTAGTCAGTTTCCACTAAATATGCTTGACACCATTTGAACCGAATACGTTTATCTTGGTTACATCAGACCACAGGGCATGGTTCCAGTAATTTATATCCTTAGTCTGACTGTTTACAGCAAACTTTTTGCAGACTTCCTTGTGCATTGTTTTTGGAAGAGGCTTTTTACCAGGACAACAGTTGAATGCATTGCTCTGTTACAAGTTATTTTGGAAATACAATAAATTTCTGTTATTGTCTAAATTCTAGAATGACTAATACTTTACACTGTATCAAGGTGTCCATCACTTGCTGTGCTGTCCCATGAAAAGATCGAATTTAAAAAGATGCAGATTTGTGATGTCAACTCACTTTTGTGAGACTGTATTTCTTATACTTTTCTTGATAATAATTTTACCCATCTTTTACATGAGGTGGCAGCGAACCCGGACATTAAAACGACTAAGTGGACAGCGGAGACTGAAGAACTCACTTACCAAACAGCTCCAAGTTTCAGGAAAGGTTTGCTCTAAAACCCATCTTCATCAAAATTGTGAACTAATGATATGTGCTGAACTAAAGTTGAAGTGCCCAAAAAAATGTGTCAGACAAGCAGCTTGTCACAGCTGCTTAATATCAGTTCAGCCAGCGGGTTCCACACTTAAGATTTAGAGTTGGCCGTGAGCCATAGGCGCTCATGGTTCGTGAGCCAAATATTTTCAGACCCCACCCCAGTTGCTTAATATCCACTATGATCAATGGCATTGGGTGAGTTAATCAATATTTTACAGTTTGATTTGATTCTGACTTGATAAGGCTTAACAATCCAGATGGAGTAATTTTACACATCACATATGTACACACTTAATTTTAAACACAACGAATGTTGATATATTTCTAACCCACTTACCGCAAGAAGAGATTCCCACTGGCTGGAGGAGCCTCTGGTCATCCCCGGGGGGTAAGCTGAGATCCATCAACATGACGGACCCCTGAGTTGTACCCACCAGCACACAGGGACTGGGTGTGCCATCCGTGGACTTCCTGGGGACCGTCTCACAAAAGCAGGAAGCGCAGATAGCCTCGCGGGACTCCCTGTCAATGCTGGTCACACTGGAACTACGTGAGCGGCTGAATGAGTTGTCCTTGGAATCTAGATTAAAGAGAGGGTGGGGCATTGTTTACATGTCAGGAAATCAACTTTTTGGACATGAGAACTTGGAAGGCTTTAGCAAATTTTCAGCACTTGTTTTGTTAGAATTGTACAAAAGTCCTTTGCAGTAATGTGGAAAGAGCCCGCACACAAGGTGAACCTACCAGAAGATTTATAAAAATAAAAAATAAATTAAAAAAAACTTTTCCCCTCTAGAAAATAGATGAAGGACACAGTGAAAAGAGGGAAACATGTGCAAGAAATACAAATGAAGTAACACGCAATTTTCTATTTCTAATATTTTTAAACACTGTATAGTCATAAGGTTGTGAGGGTATACTGGAGTAGAATTATATGATTATATATGTTTTATGGTCCAATGCAATCATATTACAAAATGATTTTTTTTCATTGTGAAGTCAAGTTTGCTTTGAATTAACCAACTTTTAACCCCTGGGGGAAAGGTTTCACTTCATCACTCAATTTGTCCTTGTAAGGACGTCAACTATATGGTCTATTACTGTTATTTGTGGACAGATCACAATAAATATGCACTCTATAGTTGTGCTTTTTTTTGGGTGAGCCAGGTGGTTCAATTAAACCATTCATTAAAAAAAATCCAAATATTGCACATAGGCCTAGTTCAGCCTGTAATAAACAACAGTTTTGCTCATATTGCATTTTCCCCCCTTTCAGTGTCATCACCACATTTTTGTTTAATGTATGCCAAGCCACCTTCTGAGATTTTTATTTGGATAGCCAACTTGAATGGCTTCCTACAAAAAAGAACCAGCAGGGACCTGCAGAACCTGACACACCAAAAGAGCACCACCAAGCCAAAAGAAAATGACCAAACTATCAGTTCGGTACAAATCACCGTCCTCCAAGTGCAGGGGTGTCAAACTCTGCCAACTCAGGCTCTACTACAAATCAACTAATGAAATAAAACATTTATTTTGATATACAGTGTTCCCTCGCTAGTTCGCGCTTCAGCTATTGCGGACTCAGAGCTTTGCAGATTTTTTTTCAGGAAAAAAAAAAATATTTAAGATATTAAATTAAAATTATAAATTACATCATTTTACAAGAGGTGGAAACAAAATATTCAATAAGAATTAGTAATAGCATCAAAAAAAGGCCAAAGAAATGGTCAATAACATGGCGAGAGTTCAGGAATTGCATTGATGACATCATGGCTGTTTGCAGGCGTATCTTCACCGCCCAAAAAAATAAAACAATGTTCACAACTCCCAATAACGATGTTTCTTACGTGCAAAAAAACTGCAGAAGATTCTCCATCCGGACTACTATGATGTTTTTGCTTGGTGGTGCTTTTGTGCGCCTTACACGTTTCTTTAAGCATTTTTGAAGGAGCACGCCTACTTCGCGGAAACGCAGCTATTGCGGGGGGTCCCGGTCCCCATTAACCGCGATAACCGAGGGGACACTGTATATATCTATATATATAATAATTTTTTGCAATTCTTGAGCTTCTTTGGATCATGGCATGATGCGCTGATCTTGTAGCCTACTTACTTCACTGTCTTACATATTCTATCTATATCAGTGATTCTTGATTCAGCACGTGGTGGTAATTAAGTGTGAGTGTTGCCTACAAAATTGAACTCAGATTTCCTACAATTGTGATTAGTCACATTTATTTTGTCATTTAACAAACGGGACAATTAGTTTTTCAGTGGGCCAAACAAGTTTTAAATTTTTTCTGCCTTGGTAAAAAATAAAATAAAATCATTTAAAATCTTAATTTTCTCTTTCCTTGGCGTGTTTTAATACTTTTCCAGGCAGGGCCAGGGAAAACAATCTCCTCAGAGCCCTCTGCAGATTCAACCCTCAAAACTGAGGCAGACAGACAAAATGCATTTTATGGGGTTAGGGTTAGGGTTAAAATAGCCAATATTTTTTTTCCTTTAAAAAAAAAAAGGATAATTCCATTATTTCTTGACTCCTTGATCTTTCATTATGGACTAAAGTGCACATGGTTTATTTTTACAGACAACAAAATATGACAAGCCTGGCCATGGGCCTTGAGTTTGACACCTTTGCATGACCATGTGAGTTAGTAACCGGTACCATGTGAGTTAGTAACCGGTACCATGTGAGTTAGTAACCGGTGCCCTGTTCAGCCAGGTCGATCAGTGGTGCACTCACTCATGTTGTGGTCTGAGTTTGCCATAGGGAAGACAAGTTTCAGACTTTTGCGAGTTGTCGTAGGTGCGCTGCTAGTGCTGTGAGAAAAGCGGTTCCTGGACGGGAGGGAATACCGCTCTGCCCGTGGTGTTAACACAAACATACTATGCCTTATATTGCTTAATACATTTTTTTAAAAACCCATGAAAACTGAATTTTAAAAAAAAGGTCAAGAAAAAAAAAGGAAATATTTAGCAGCTTAGGCTTACCCAGGTTTGACTTTTGCTCATTAGATGAGCTAATTTTCCGTGACATCCTGGCTGAAACACAAACACAAGATCCCTCTTTTGTGAGGAAACGACACTGGTGATGGGAAAAATGTAATTTTTTTAACGAATTAGCTGCTATTGATGGCAATAAATGTCAAAATCATTTCAGCTCGGAGTGGCTGACAGCAATCATTTGTTTGTGAATGGCAGCCAATGAGTTAAAAGGTGGTGATATGACCTGTATGGCAAACCGTTATTTTTCAATTGAGGGGATCAATGGAGACCAATAAATAAGATTTTTTGGTTTAAAAGAAATAGAAATCAATCAATAAATAGGAATGGCAGTTTTCGACTGCAGTTGCCAGAGTAAATATTATCACCACCCTTTCACAAACAATCAAAACCCTGCCCTGTAATAAGAAAAACAGCCAGAAAACACAGCAAAGAAGAAGCGAGGATTAGAAGAAAGCTCAACGGTTAGTGTGTCGGCACTACGGCAGCCCTGGAAGGAATCCTTAATGAAGCAGGTTGTCAGTTTTTCTTCTGAAAAGTACAATTTGACTCTAAATTGGGATAGCAAATTTGAAGCCTTGATTGGAAAAAGATCATGCAATTAATAGGCATTGTGGTCACAAAAAGCATGATTATAGTATTGAAAGACATTTTGATTCCACACTTTGGGTCTCATTGTGACAAAGGCAGAGAGCTTGTTAGAAGGCTATCGATCACAAGAGAGAGAGAGAATAAGGGGAAAAATGCACACTCGCTTTTGTGGCTGATACAGTACCAAAGTCATTGGCAACCGTCTTGGAAAAACGTCTGCTTTTGTACTTCACTGGAAATAGTTCACAAGGAAAGAAATGTCACATGTCGACACACCATCAACATACACACACACACACACACATTCAAGCGCATGAATATAAAGACATAAAAGATCAGACAAATGAACACACGCATACACACGTAGAAATTAGTGCTGGGGCATATGATAGAAGTGTCAAACTCTTGGCCTGGGGGGCAAATCTGGCCCACCACGCCAGCGAACTTAAATGGTTTATTGATTAACCCCACCCCTCGTCATTATAAAAAATAAATAAATAGTGTAAATTCATTGTCCATAATATATATTAGATAATATAATCCAACTACTTTAAATTAATTGTGTTGAGATAGTATAAGGCAAGGGTGTCAGACTCGGGTTGGTTCGCAGGCCGCATTATCATCAACTCGATTTCATGTGGGCCGGACCGTTTTAGATATTATAAATGGATTAAAAGAACTGGATTAAATCTCTGAATATTCATTTTTTTTATAGATCTAAAACAATGTTTATCTTAGCTTTTTTCTAAATATATATTTAGATTTTACAAAATGATTTTTTGAAAAACAAAATTTCTTACAAAAATTACAATTATTGACTTAAAAGGAGGAAAATCAGGAAATTTAATTTACATCTATACTCTTCATTTTAATTTGATCCTAAAACAGAAAGTCGGCACTCATGATTTACTTTCTCGGGCCACACAAAATGATGCGACGGGCCAGATTTGGCCCCTGGGCCGCCACTTTGACACCTGTGGTATAGGCAAATAAATTCTACTAGTACTGAAAGGCATCTTTCATTGTTTATTACGATTATGCTCGCAGCGGATATTGAAATCACACAAAATTGATTTATCGTTTAAATGCACAGTATGTCCTTTAGATTAGTTTAGTGTTACAATTTACCTTAATCAGAGGTAAAGATTTCGTACGAAGAGGGGAATCTTTTTTTTTTCATCTATAGCTTTGATCTTAAAAGTGCCCAGCACTAATAAGCGCAAAGAAAAAAATACACGCAGTCACACGGGTAGGCAAAGCAGAATACAAAACAGTACCCTTTTCTATGAACTTGACCTTGCGTTCATCGTCAGAATTACAAGGTGAAGTGGATCCTAAACGACGGATGGCAGTTTACACACAAGAACGCTCACACACACTTGCTCAATCAACGCCAATCCACCAAAGTCATCAAGTTCTCACCTGAGTTGGGGGACTTGCAGCGTTCCTCTGCTGCGTTAGGCCCATCATTGGAATCGCACGCCGCTGTTGAATGAAGAGGGAAAAAAAAGATAAAAATAAGTGAATTACCAATGTTAAGATGCTAGTTTTCTTTGCATAACCTCCACCATGATCTGGACGCTGTGGGTTGTGAAGCCATTATTCCAACAAACAAACCACTTATTCTTAAAAACTACCGTGACGCTAAAAAAGATCTAAGGGCACTACATCTAGATTACTGCAGGAATCCCTGTCTGATGTTTGGACTTACGGAAATGAGAGGAGCGCAGCCTTTTTACTGACTCACAATACATGAGAGTAACTCTGGATATGAAAGACACAGCCTCCGTGGGGACAGCTTCACCAAATCATACAGAAAGAGACCAGAAAAAATGAAGACAGGTGCACTGCCGCAATCTATGCAACAAAGAAAGCCTGCAAAAAGGGGCTTGTGTCTTAAAAAAATGAATGAAAATTCAAACCGATCAACGAGACCCGGTTCTAGAAGTGACTGTGTAGGTCTTTTCAGAAAGAGTCCATTTAGCCAAAGCACCTTCTCTGTTCGTGCCTCGCATACCGGGAACTCAATACCAACTACCTGACATGAACTCCCGTCCCTGAACCTCAATCATCTTAAAGACTGCTGGATGAATAACATTGTGATCACAACACTGCCTAGACCTGTGCTACTTGCATGTGTTTTTTTCTTCCTCCCCACTATTGCCTTATTGATTTTATCTTGGGTTTTTAACATCAACCTGCAAAAGAAACTGAAGATTGACATTAGCCTTTGGCTAAAATCTTACATATTTACATGTAGTATACGTTAATTAATATGTATTGCCCCTTTGTTAAATAAATCGGACTCAAGTCAATCCGTGAGGCAGACTAAAATGCAGTCAACGAGGATCAATGCATATACATCCCTAAAATATAGAGTTCTTAAAAATGTAATTTAGATTTTTCCACCAAAAAAACAAGAACAAGAACAAAGTGAGTGAGATCTAAAACCTTTTTGCTAAAAAATAACTTACTCCAATTTAGAAATGAGCATGCCACGTTTAGTTTTAATTAACATAAAAAAAACACACAAAAATAAAAAAAAAACAGAATTTTCCCCCTAAAAGTATTCCCCATTGTTTAATTGAATTATGATGTTAGACTAATGACAAAAAATACTACTAATAAATATCTAAAATGTGTACTGACAGAATAACAAAGCAGTGACAAGATTTCTGACCTCCGGAGGGCTGGCGGGTTTTGCGCGGGGAGCACGGCTGCCTCTGGTATGGTTCCGATGGGCTGTACAGCTCTGACATACCCATGTTGAGCAACAGTGTTTTCTGGAGGTAGTCCACCACCGCCAGGCCGCTGCTGTTACCAAACACTACCCTAGAGACACCACAGAAGATGTGAGATAAATATACAATCAGTTTAGTTATATATGGCATTTACATTTATCAGCTGCTATTAATAGCACTGGATCATTTCCTAGTGACAAAGTACAGTATATTCGCACAGTAACTGGTGTATGCACCCAAACTCATGATATCCATCAAAAATTTTACTGCTGTATCTCTGTAGTTTTAAATGTTATTTTGTGAATTATTTTAATTGAATGCCATTGATGGAGGAAGAGGTCTGGCGATACTCACAGTCCGTACGAAGAGTTTATGGCCAAGCTTGTGATCTGCTGAGGTGGCTCTCCACTCACCCACACCAGCTGGACAACCAGCTCCACCTGGTAGCCTGGAGACTGCTTCAAAGGGGTGCTGCGAACCCTGAATGCAAATGCAATGATAATTAGATTAGATAACTTTATTCATCCCGTGTTCGGGAAATTACACTGTCACAGTAGCAAACGGGTGAGAATTCAGACACTGGAAAATACATTTGAGACAAATAAATAGGTAATAAATAAGTTAATACATAAATAAGCGTTATATATACATACATACACACACACATAAATGTATATATATATGTGTGTATATATATATATATATATATATATATATATATATATATATATATATATATATATATATATATATATATATATATATATATATATATATATATATATATATATATATATATATATATATATATATATATATATATATATATATATATATATATATATATATATATATATATATATATATATATATATATATATATATATATATATATATATATATATATATATATATATATAAAAAGAAAGAATGGATTAGATTTATTGATGGGAATAATGCCCGGAGAAGTATTGAAAATCCAAAAATCTACGTATATTAATAAAAAAACAAATTATCCGTACTGTAGGCAAGGTATGTTGTCTCGTGGTCCATCAGCTGAAGAGTTACTGCTGTTTCCACCAGCCGAGGGCTGAGTGGAAGCGACAGTGGGTGGATCGACCTCCTGCGGGCTCATGTTCGGGGAGAGCTGTGTGGGGGTTTGGTCCCCGGCGGCATCGGGCGATTCGACATCACTCAGATCACTTTGCATGCGTACCTCTAAAAGCTATGACAAAAGAATAAAATATCTACGTTAGAAGTACTGCCCAAATTCCTGGACTACAGGTTCACAAGTCAAAAATTGTGTTATGATGAAGACAAAAGTATACTCGAGTCATGATGAATCCCAGTGCAAATGTAAGCTTCTTTTGTATATATACATATATATCTATTTTTATATATACACCTATATACATGTCTTTATTTAAAATTTTAAAAAATGAGACCAATGACTATTTGGCAAAATGATACCAATTTATAAAATGGCAAAAAAAAATAATAATGAAAATTTTTTTTAAATTGAATGGCTGAATCATGTTGAAAAGCAACTTATTTCTATAATCACCTGTACATCGGCGGCTGTGTTTTCCTGCTTGCTGAAGCGGTAAACAATGACATGTGCTGACACCCCGGCCACGGACAGCATCCTGCTTTCAGGGCACCAGCAGAGCGTCTGGATGGCAAAAGGGTCCTCGTCCACAATTTCTGTGTTAGCCTTCTCTTCCTTGCCACGGGTCCTCTCGAACACCTTGGCCGTCTTTAGCTTATACAGTACTTGGAGCATCACTGAGGGCGGAAGAAGGAAATGGACAGGTTGCCTTTAGAGCAAGGATAACAGAGTCCAAAAGTGTGTAATAGCTTGTTCCGTCTAATTTTAGTTCCATTAAAAATATTTTGGTAATATTAAACCACTAGTTATGTGTTACTTTGTTAATAGATGGCGATTAGGAGAAATAAAACATTTTATTCCAATCCAATATATTGTTTTTAGTGTTTTTTCAGAGGGTTGAAACTAATTACTCGAGGTACCACTGTAATGTGAATTATATGGAGTATTCAAGGAAAGCAGACAGATGATCTTTGTAATTAATCAAAAATAAGGATTGGAAACATTAGTTTTTTCTTTGGAAAACAATATTATTACAATTTAATTTTATTGTCCAAAATTGACCCAAAATTTCCTGAATACGGGATGAAATAAAGTTCTAACCTAACCTGAAATAATATTAAGGATTGCTCTAAAATGGGATTTGTGCTTTTGAATACTTACATGCAGACGCATCCCAAAATTTGATGGAGCCATCAGCGTGCCTATTTTTTAAGAAAAAAAAAGTTCAATAGCGTTAACCTTTTTTCATTTGGGATTTACTTACCCAGTGATGAAGATTTCTGGATAACTTTGTGTGCCTTGGCCCCAATTCCCCCCACTGACAGGCCAATCCTAGAAATGTTAAGTGAATCATTCATGAATATGAGAACAAGGCGTATTCCAGAATTGGATGACATTTGACATCTCACCACTTAAACGTTAAATAATTCACATACAAAAATACTAAAATACACAGACATACACACACACACAGACATACACACACACACAGACATACACACACACACAGACATACACACACACACACAGACATACACACACACACACAGACATACACACACACAGACATACAGACACACACATACACACACACAGACATACACACACACAGACATACAGACACACACACACACAGACACAGATACATAATTTATTAATCAGAAATGTGAAGGGAATTTTTTAAAAGAAATTTGAAGCCTAAACATCCTTCCATTCTGGAAAAACCATGAAGAAAGACTGAGGGCCCACCTTTTTACTGTAGCCTTGCCTCTTCTGTCGGCTACCCACAGAGTAAAGTGCAGGAATGAGTTCCGCCGGACAGTCGGCAAAGTATTCGCAGCAGGTCACCGGTGACTCATGGATACTAAGAGAATAGGGGTTCTCGAATATCGGGTACCCAATCTGGCCCAGGTCGATGACAACTAAATCGCTCTCCAGGAGGACGACAACGGCATATGGCTCCTGAAAATCTGAAAAATAAAACAAACAATTAGGAAAAGCAGAAAAGGTTAGCATGGTTAACGCCTTGAGGCTCACCACTTGGATAAGGCGTCTCGCACAATGTGAGGAAATCAACGATGGGAAAGTCCATCTCCAGGACGGCAGTGCTTTTCCCATGCATCACAGTCAAACAAGCTCGCCGACCCACCGTGTCATAGGACAGACCGCCGGACAGAACCATAAATGGGTCACTTAGAAGAGGAAATCATTGAAATTAATGTTAGTTTCTGTTAAATTTGAGTAGTCAATTGGGGTGTTTTGTACCTGTGCATCTGTGTAATAAGATCAGTACCAGGACTTAGAACAGGAATGCTTTTATAGACCCAATATTTTGGTGGCAAAAAGTTCTGATGGGAAAATTCCAAAGCACCAACACTAATATTAATATTTATTTATTTCTAGCTCATAAAACCTCATAATATTTAAGCAATATTCGAGATCTGTAAGGTTCAAGCATATTTTCCCGCGATAAATGATAGGCATGGATATTTTTTCTAATATATAAATATATATATATATATTTTTGTACCCCCTTGTCCTCCAACGCACATTTGCAGCTAAAATATTAATCACCGGATGAAACTGATATTTGAGGAGGGATTTGACTAATCGTGAAAATGATAAGCAACTATGTAATCGTTGGTCACATTTACGAAAGAAACGAGCATGACGACTCGAGTCTCGTAAAAACGTCCAATAGCAGATCACCAAAATTGCAAGACATTCTTGCTAGGCAATCTTTGAATAGCTTTACACCTACTTACATTTTGCGCCGGAGCTGACACACGCAACAGAATAACAGGAAAGGCTCCTTTCAGTGCGGGATGTGAAAGTCGGGTCACGTATAAGACAGGATGGGCGTGATGATGGGACTCACCCTGCCCGTGTGCTTTTGTACTCCACTTTCAGGATGGGCTTGCATGGCTCTGGCTTCTTGCCATCCTTGGGCTGCTTTCCTGGTTTCGAAAAGTGTCATGAGAATTCATTCAGTGCCGGCATATGATGGCGCCTACCGTGTGGCGTGATGATCTGTGCCGCCTTGGCGGGGGTTCGGATGTTCCACGTGGTTAGAGTACCATCTGAGTGGCTGCAAACAAACTGTTTTCCCTCGTGATGCCATGCGACCGAGTGGATGGCCTGGAAGTGCAAAGAACACACAACAGGATTTCACACTCAACGGGTATCAGAAAAAACTCAAAGTTGTGTGTTTATTAAAGCTGCCACAAATAAATTTGACAGTTGAATCATCACTGAATACCTTGGTAATCATCTAATCTATATCTATATTAATTTTGAGAGGAACCAAAATCGGTGTTTTTTAATGTATTGATTTATATATACACATATTTACACGTACACACACACACACACACACACACATATATATATATATACATATATATATATATATATATATATACATATATATATATATATATATACATATACATATACATATACATATACATATACATATACATATACATATACATATACATATACATATATACATATATATATATATATATATATATATATATATATATATATATATATATATATATATATATATATATATATATATATATATATATATATATATATATATATATATATATATATATATATATATATATATATATATATATATATATATATATATATATATATATATATATATATATATATATATATATATATATTGCACGAATCACATTCACAGAAATGGGACAATGGTACTCTTGAAATGGGCATAAATGTAAATGAGTTACATAACTATTGAAGATGAATCTTCCACCTTCTGTTGTGTTTGTGAACAGGCGGGATTCTGACACACTATATCGCGTGACAAGACACACAACACATTTGCAGGAATTGGAGTTGTGCAATGGCTTGTTACACTGCCTCACTCTTCCAGTTCGTTATAATAATGTTAATGAAGCATAAATAACATCAGACATTTTGCTTCCAGATGGTTATGAACGTTTTTCACTGGTGTCAGCAAGCCCAGTCCCCCTCTAATTTCTGTTAAGGCTGTATGATATGAAGTCGGAGACATTCCTCATTTCAGATGCAAATCAAGTTTTCAGTCAAAAAGCTAACCTTAAGACAAACACATGAACCTTGGACCAGATCCTTCCTGCCACATGACTTTGACGATTGCTGGATTGCACATTCCTAAAGGGTGTTGCCTTGTGACAAATTCAAAAATGAAGTGTGTCTGTTGCAGCCTAGTCTGTCATCCCTAGGTAAAATGGCGGCAAAGTTTTGTTCAAGTCTAATTTGTGCACATATAAGCTGTATCCTCGATTCAGTCATCATTTTATATGGCGGCGTATATGTGAAAAAAATACAGTATTTTTCTTAAGTCAGACACTCCCAGGTACCACTTTGCACCCCTCTATTTGAGAAGCACCGCTTTAGCATAAACCATACCTTGTAAAATCTTTTGCAAGTAAAAACTGCTTTCCTTTGATTTAATCTATAGATTGATTTTAACAATCATGTAAAATAAGCTAAATCAAAGATGTTTTGCCTGTCTAATTCACGAAGAAAAGTGCCACTGAAATCAACACCTGCAGTCTTTATCACATGATATGTTGTCTTGTGTTTCTCTTTTTTATGATGACATTACACAACAATGCCAAGGTGGAAGACGAGACATGAGAGTGGAGGAACAGAATAACAGGGCCTTACCTCATCATAATTGTAGCGGTAGTCAGCTTTTTTGGACTTCAGGTCCCATAACACCACCACACCACACTCAAATCCAATGAGTAGCTGCAGTGACAAAAGAGAGAAAGAGAGAGACAGGGAGAGGAAGAGAGAACAGGAGTGAGATAGAGACGCAACCTGCGTTTTAACATTCAGTGACTCCTGCATCTTCAATAGGCTTGCCACAAAGAATTATTTTGTGAATCAGCAATTATTTTTGCCGACTGTTCAGTTAATATATAAAGCACATTAATTACTGTTATATCACACTAGGCCAGAAATTTAGCTGTGAATATGCACTGGTACCCAATAATATGTCCTAAGAAAAGATGAACTATATCTAAGTAATTCTCATTGTTTGTTTTGAAATGCAAAAACAGGTTTTTGAAAATATCTCATTTTGATGAATAGCACAGAGGATTGCATGAATTTTTGCCTGAGTTCCGCTGGGTCAAGGAAAAACCCTTAAATGTTAATTCATTCATTCATTCATTTTCTGAACCCCATTATCCTCGCTAGGGTCACTCGGCAAAAGGAGTGGGGGCTTAGGGGGGCCTGCAGAAGCCATTTCCCATCTGACTTTGGACAAGTCGATCGTAGGGCACGAGGAGAAACAGAACCATTCACTCTCACACTCATAGTGGATGGCATCATTTACTGTAAGATCTGTCATAAGTATTTGTTCATATTCATGACAGATGTCATCTCAATATTATGAGTCTAGTTTTTCTTTTGCATTATGAAAAATGGGCCACCAAATTTTATAGGGTTGCTTAAAAAGGCAACTTGTAAGTCAATAATATCTTTAACCTCCTAAGACCCAAACTCTTGCAAGGCATACATTTTTATTTTCTCTTTGATATTGAGACTAATTGGGAACTGATGAGTGAAAAAACAAAGAATTATCTTTTTACATGATGTAATTTCTGAGAAAAATGATGTCCACATTATAATTTAACATGGTATTCAGCCAATCAAAAACATGTCCACGCATATGGACGCCAGGTCATAGGAAGTTTAATGATTCAGAGTTATTCAAAACAGACCTAAATTTATTTGGTAATTACTTAATTTGATGATAAAATGTGTGGCCCTAATCTTAAATTGTGTATTGGTCAAAGTGCAAATGTGTAAGTGATACTGAGAGAACTAACGTCTAAATTCCATCACAAAACACTCCTTCTCAAGGAAAACTCTATTTGGCCATGCTTTGAATCTCTTTGTGGTTTTGGATACATGTTGGTAAACAGCAGTTATTACCTTTCCTTCGTCCATGGGGTTATCACTGATGTGCACTACTGGCCCTGGGTGTGTCTTGGTGGATCTGTGCAGGTGTTAACACGGAGGAAAGAAAAACAGGCATCTACAGTTAACTGTTGTTACATTCTCCCCATTAGCATGCAGCTAACATTACATATGGACAGGAAACTCTTGTATTCACATGCTGTTGTTAGCCTTGTTACTTTCGGGGGAGGAAAAAAAAAACTTCAATCACATTTTACAAGAAAGCGTGCTAAGGGAAAGAAAAACAGTAAAGAAGGAAGGGAGCCCAGGGTCATATGAGGACCCGGGAGAGATTACAATAAGTGGAGACTGCATCACCGTGGCAACAGTGAGAGAAAAGAGATGTGAGCCTGGCCTACGAGAGAAGTGTCACCGCCTACAAGTACAGCGGTCTGGTTCGGCCGACTAAAGATGTCGTTGCTGCTAATGGGTTGATACAGCGGCAGTAAGGGGGAACGAATGGGAGAGGGAGGTTGAACATCCAATGGTATCTCCACTCAATAATCAACAAATGACACAACACATTTGTAAATAAAATAAACAATAAGTTGCGGGTATAATTTTGAAACAATCTACATCTATTTGTGTAAAACAATGTGTTGGGGTATTTATTTGACAGAAATGTTCCACTGAATACTTTCATTCTGTGAAAAAGCTGTTTAAAAAAATATATATACATATATATAACTATATAAGATATTTTTTTTCATATCATGATGACAATTTTTGTCATATTGCCCAGCTCTAATATTAACAATATTTTTTCATCATAGAGTCTAAATCACAGGCAGGTTAATACAGATGGTTATAAACCAAGCTGTTTGAAAATCTGTCGAGAATTAGTGTTGGGGAAACAGTATTATAGTGGAGAAAATCACTCACCTTAGATTCACTGCCATAGAGCCAACTGAAGACTTCTATTTACTAATGCTGCCAACTCAAGACTTTTTGCATCTAACTCTATATACTTGTGTCTATAGCACTCCCAAAATTAACTTTCAATGAACTTTCTTGTATTTAATTAATTTCCAGCTAGTAACAAGCGTAGATATTACATTTATATGAACTGTGAATGCTCATCTTTCCATGCAATTGGCAGCACATCCTATTCATTTTGACTGTGAGGTTGCCTCTCCCAGGCAAAATCGATTGGACATCTGGCATCCTCAATGCCAGTCAATGAAGGCCTTAAATAAGATTGTGTTACATTGGGCTAGTTACTGAACAGTATAAATCGTTTTACATGTATTGCCTAAAAGTCCAAGAAGACAGCAAAAAAAAAATAGGACTCACAGTTCGATGGCTTTGTTCCACATAATAACGTAGCCTGAAAGGGTGAAGGATTCAACGTTGACGATGTGGATATTGCCTCTTTCCGTGCCTATGTAAAGCCACTTGCTCTGGAAGGGCAGGTGACAGTACGTGATTCTGTGGAATGAAAAGTGATTCTCACTTACGCTTAAAAATTAATGCTACGAGACAATTAGATTTCTGAAAAATGATGACATCACAAGAGAAGAGGAGCAAAAATGAGTTGTGAATGGCTCAATAGAAACGGAGTATTGGTTCTATTATGAATAGAAAATTGAGAGTAGAAGAGTGGGTCCTGAAGAAAAATATAGATACTAAATATATTAGAAAGAACAGTGTTTCCCACCGTTTTGCATTGAAAATAATCTCAAGCGACACCACCATCTGAAAATCTTTTAATTTAAAACTATATAACCTATATAAACAATAGTTCATCTTTAATGTCGCTGGTGACTTCAACAAAGCGTGTTTAAAGACTGTTCTGCCTTAGTTTATCCAGTACGTGAAGTGTCACTCCAGAGGAAATAAAACTCTAGATCATGTTTATTCTAATATCAAACATGCTTATAGAACCACAACCCTGCCTCACTTGGCTAGATCTGACCATCTCTGCCTATCCCTCACCCCCGCAAACACCTGACCATTGCTCCCGACACAGTGGTTGGGAAACACTGTACTAGAAGAATTAGACACATTGGAGGAGGCGCTAAAACACTACAGTGGTACCCTCTTTGTAATGTCTCTGGTCGCAACTCCCTCTTTGTTATGTCTCTGGTGGCAACTCCCTTTTTGTTATGTCTCTGGTCGCAACTCCCTCTTTGTAATGTCTCTGGTCGCAACTCCCTCTTTGTAATGTCTCTAGTCGCAACTGCCTCTTTGTAATGTCTCTGCGAGCACTGGGCGGAGCGGTGCATTTTTTTCATCTTTTTTTCCCCCTTAGCCTGTTAGCTCCTGTTGGTGGAGCGATCACTAATTCAACTACTTCTCGTTGGCAAGTGTTCGTGCGTTATCCTATTGTGAGGATATTTGTGTGGAACATTTTGGGAATATTTTGAAGGGAATACAAACTCAAACAACCCTCGATATTGACTGAAAGTAAGTGTGGAGGCGGGACCAACAGAGCCAACACGGCTGGAACAAATGTATAAAAATGTAAAACAAAATTAGAGTTACGTTTATTGTCAAGTTAGATTAAACTTATTTTTGAGTGTGTCTGCATTGTAATCCAAGTTAATTTAAATTTCTTTATGTTATATTACGATTCACCGTTGCTAAAAGAAGGAAATAGACCCATCGTATAAAATAAGTAAAATCATTTTTTTCAGAAGAATAAATCCCCCCAGCATCAGGTAACCAATGGATTAATGACTAGTTAGTTGATGAGTCATCACTACAGCTTTACATGAGATGTGGGCAGAAAACCTTCAAATTGTACTGTACCTTTCCCTGTTGAACTTGAGCGAATGCAAGATGGCGGGGATCTTTTGTCGCAAGTTCCACAGATGGATGCTGTCATCAGCTAAAGCACTCACTAGCGCCCCCTGAGAAAAGAAAAGGAAAAGTATATCCCACAATTATTTAAAAAAATGTTTTTGTTTATTTTTTGTCAATTAATTAATAAACGTAGTCAATGAGTGCAAATATGTACAACATTTATTGAGATTGTGAAGGCATACGTATGACAAAAATAAAATTCAAACCTCATTGATGAGGAATTGTAGCTGAATCACGGCAGCGCCACTCTCGTGTTGGCAAAAGCACTCCACGCCTGCACGGCCGAAACTGTGGGTTGGCTCAGTTAAAGAACAATAAAGTTGGAAAAAGGTGGAGACGGCAACCAACTGCCAAATTCATGTCAATGAGTAATGTTGTGTCACATTTAAGTCAAATAAGTAAAATTACTATTTTACTTTTTTTTTACTATAAGCTGCCCTAGTCAATGGCATAGGAACCAAAAAAACCATGGCTTTAACCCACGTAGCTTTATCCTGGGTTGTTGCCCTGGTGAGTGACACCGAAAGCACACCATTGAAAAAAATAAACAGATTTTAATTTCAGATTATCAATTATTAGAGTTGCAATATCCAGGTTTGCTTGTCGACTCTGGGGTCATAACATGTAAAATATTTACCCTAATATTAACTGACTTATTTGAGATTTCATTTGGTCATTGGAAAATTGATAAAAGAAAAAAATGCAATTTTAGACGGTTCTCCAGAATTTAAAAACAATTATTTTCAAAGCATTATTTTGTCTTTTAGTGTTGGTCTCAGGATAAGTCAGCTGATTGTAAATGCTTGGGTTTGGTATGTACTCATGTATTCATTAAAATTTGTAGGTCGGGATGTCCAATTCTGAAACTACTCAAATATCAGATTAGCCCACACTTGATATGAATCCTATAACGCGGATTACGGTTTGTCAATTTTACACATTTGGCATAAAAAAAAGTCCAAAGCAAACCATATGTTGACATGCCTATCTCAAGATCATACTGTAATTATCATTCAACATTTACGGCAGCACTTACCTGAACAAGCAGTCAGTGGTGCTTCTACAGTAATTGACAGATTAAACCATTGTAGCAGAAGAAACGTCTGGCAAAAGTTGACATTTATTACTTGTCGGTGCCTCATTGAGTTCAGGCTTATTGAGTGGTGTCGGCCTTTCCAAAATACGGGGGTTGGCGAAGGGCAATCGATGCAACTTGTCTTCTGATAAATGGACCAATTGCCTGAGCGACAATAATCCCATTGGCCCAAGATCGCCCATTAAAAAGTGAACACAACCGTTTCTTAATCAGGAAACATGACAGCACCGGGCCACATCCAAACCAAACAACTCTGCATTTGAAACTTTAACTCAAGAGATCCGTCTGTTTCCAAAGATAATTTCAGAAGAGTTCCTAGATATGTGAATCTTTTAGTCAAAATGCCAAATTGCAGCCCGGTGTATGTGTGTGTATATGTGTGTATGTGTGTGTACATGTGTGTATGTGTGTGTATATGTGTGTATATGTGTGTATATGTGTGTATATGTGTGTATATGTGTGTATATGTGTGTATATGTGTATATGTGTGTATATGTGTGTATATGTGTATATGTGTGTATATGTGTGTATATGTGTGTGTATAAGTGTTTATATGTGTGTACATGTGTGTATGTGTGTGTATATATATGTGTGTGTATGTGTGTATGTGTGTATATATATGTGTGTGTATGTGTGTATATATACGCACATATGTATACACATATGCGCCCCCCCCCCCCCACACACACACACACATGCACGCACGCACGCGCACACACACACGACCTCAAACTGGTACACAACTCACTTTGGCTTTGCTGCCCTTGTACCTATCTATAACTATACCTATCGTGATTATTGATACACAACTTATGATTATTACACACCTTAGACAAATACTCTCTGTACAGTTAAAACCAAGGATACAGCCTCAAAGCACCGTTTTGAGTCCCGACTGCCAAGATCTTCTGCACAGGGTCGAAGGCCATGGAGGACGGCTGATATGGAAAACCATGCCGTACAGTCTATGAGTGAGACAAAGCATGAAGCGAATGAGTGTACAAAAAGAATAATCATCAGAGAATTTTCATCATAACAGAGCCAAGCAATTAGAATCTCAGTTTTTCCTCACAAAACACTGATCCAAAGAAGGTTATCCTTTTGCTTTGAAATTACCATTTATAAAAACAATGTGAAAATAATTGTTTATTTTCAATCATTAATTCATCTTTCGAGTGTCTTAACCTCATTACAGTAGTGAACTGGTGGAGCCTTTATTTCCTTTCATTTTCTGTTCCACTTATCTTCACAAGGGAGGAGGGGGGTGCTGGAGTTTATCCCAGCCAACTATGGGCATCAAGCGAGTGACACCCTGGATTGGTGGCCAACCAATCACAGGTGCTGTGGCCTATCCCAGCCAACTATGGGCACCAAGCGGGTGACAACCTGGATTGGTGGCCAGCCAAACAAAGGTGATGTAGCCTATCCCAGCTACTATGAGCATAGGTAGGGTTCCCACTGAATTGGCAACTTGCCAGCCAATTGCAGGAAACAAGACAATAAATCATTCATACACACACCCATACCTGCAAACATTTGAAGTGTTCAATTAGCCTAACATGCATATTTTAGGGACGTAGGAGGCAACTGGAGCACCCGCTGAAAGCTCACAGCGGGCACGGGGAGAACATGCAAACTCACCACAGTGAGGACCGACCCGGTATCTAACCATTGAGCCCAGATCTATAAGGCGAACGCATCTTAGTATGTTTTCCTATTTTTTTCATCTCATTTTACATCTTTCAAACAAAATTAAAAACTTAGAACATTTTTAGAGGCGGCCCGGCAAATGAGTGGTTAGTGATTCAGCCTCACAGTTCTGAGGTACTGGGTTTGAATCCAGGTTTGTCCACCTGTTTGGAGTTTGAATGTTCTCCCCGGTGTGGATTTTCTCTGGGTCCTCCAGTTTCCCCCACATTCCAAAAAACATGCATGGTAGGCTGATTGGACACACTAAATTGCCCATAGGTATGAGTGTGAATGGTTGTCCGTCTCCTTCTTGATGAGAATGACTATTGTTAATATAGGCGACATAGTTTTAAATGAAAAGATGTTCAGATGGTGGTCTCTTGAGATTTTTTCAGTGCAATAAGTGTGCCGCAGCTCTTAAAACGTTGTGAAACACTGATTTAGAGTGTTCAACCAGCCTACAATGCATGTTTTGGGGATGTGCGAGGAAACCAAAAAACCCAGAAAAAAAACACACACAAGCCCAGCACGAACATGAAAACTCTCACATTTGTTTATATAAATAAGGTAAAATTCCATTGAATTAGTGGTATCGGATATGATACGGATAATGAAGTAATAATAATTTTGTGACCCCACACATTTTCCACGGCGCAGTGTCATATCGACTCCCTCAACCATGCGAACAAGAGTTACCCAGTTCGGTTTAACGAGCCAGCGAGCCCCGCAGGCTAGCCGGGTCTGAAAGAGTGAGCTGGAGGCGGCAAGTCAGTGCGGTGCAAACACGCTGTTTGACAGTAAGCCGCCACCACACACAAACTGCACATGAGACTCAAACTCCTTTAGGAGTATACACATGCCATAATCGGCGCTGTCACCCCCGGAAAAGGAGCGAGAACTACGGTACCTTGCAAAGCTGGAAATGCTCCGACTGCAGGGTCTCCGGGACGGCGTCGTTCTCTTTGGCGGCCCCCACTTGAGCGGCAGGGGACGACGACGAAGATGAGACCGAAGTCAAGCCATCCAGCACCTTCCGAATGTTGAACTTCTTCATTTTCTTTGGCGGTGCGATCCGGAGGATGGGGTGCGAAGAGAGTTGAACCGGGATGCCGTCAACTGGCTAACCGAGGGAGGGGAGGGTTTAGCGAGGCAAGGAAAAGGCGCTTAGCCGCTAGCTGGTTCGCTTGACTCTACACTTTTCAACGCAGTTCTGTGTCCATCTCGCGGGCCGCCGAGCCGGAGAATCTCACCGAACGTCATCGACTAATAGCTGCCCCGCGTCGTGCGACGGCGTCAATCTGGCATTTACGCGTCTTCGGTAAAGAGGCGACTAGACCAGCTGTCGCTGCGGTCCCCGCTACCACCGTCAGCCCGTTTCTGTGCCCCCCTCCCACAAGCGACGAGCGGGGCGGAAGGACGGAAGCCAGCTATCCGCTAGCTACTAACAAGCTAAGGAAATTTACGGCAAAGCCACGAATGCGCATGAGCAGTCATTATTTTAACATGAAAAAAAATGTTGTCAAAAGAATGATATTAACCGGCTATAATAATACGAGTGGTACAACAAAAAACATCCCATCGGTCAAAAATAATGGTCATATTTAAATTCACAATAAAACAACCCTGTTTATAATGTTGCAATAATATGTCCAGCCTAACATTAAATAAAATTGATTGTTTAACTAAGGAGTGTCCCAATCTGATCTCATTTTCCGAACCGCTTTATCCTCACTAGGGTCGCGAGGGGGGGGGGGTAGTGTTGGGGCACCCTGAATTGGTGGCTAACCAATCGAAGGGCACAAGGAGACCAACAACCATTCACACTCATATTTAGTGTCCAATCAGCCTACCATGCATGTTTTTGGTATGTGAGAAGAAAACCGGAGTGCCCGGAGAAAACCCACGCAGGCCCGGAGAGAACATGCAAACTCCACACAGGTGGACCGACCTGGATTCAATTTCAAATTGACCATTAATGTCCTCAATGGCACCCAATGGCTTCAATGAGTGGCCTTAAAGCAGGGGTAGGGAACCTATGGTTCGGGAGCCACATGTGGCTCTTTTGATGGGTGTATATGGCTCTCCGCTAACCTGTGTGGTAAAATATGGGTATCACTGGTGAGAGATCTAAGTCCCGAACGCACCAATGGGAGCGTCACGCTGGAACTGTGGCGCTTTTTAAATCATATTTTATCTTCATTATACTCTTCTGCATGCAAACTCTCATTGATACTCAATGATTAGCAACAGCTCAAAATGTTCTCAAAAGAATTCAGACACTTTTTTCGTTTTCAAAATGGTGAAATGATTAATAAATGCACACATTTTCATGTATTTTTACTTTTAAATTCTTAGTATGACTCTCAAAGAATAATGTTTGAAAATATGAATTGTTTATGGCTCTCTTCGTCAAAAAGGTTCCCGACCCCTGCCTTAAAGGCTCATACCAAGAAAGTGAAAATACCTTGAGGTGAAATATGTCATTATAATTCCAACAGTCACAAGGGGAGCGTTTATTTTACACTCCGTTTCCTCCTTTGGGTTCATAGGCTGATTCACTTCCAGAACAGGAATATCTTGTCTGATGTACTTCAGCGTCCTTTCAAGAGAACCGACTTTGTAGCTTCCTGGTATATATTTAAATGGGAACACCTACACCTCAGCTAATTACACTCATTTATTATTATATTTATTATCATAACTACTTATCTAGATTAACCAACCTTGTTTTGGTAACTTTCAAGAACCATTTTACCATATTACCGCTATGCGCATCAGCCGGCGTCACCAATTCAGGGTCCTTGTGGCCAGCCAATCGTAGGGTACCTGGAAACAAACAATCATTCATATTGCGGGAGGAAATCAGAGTGCACGGAGAAAACCTACACAATCTCAGGGAGAATATTCAAACCTCTCACAGGGATGACCCACCTATGATAGAACTTTTTATCCCAGGACTGCGGCCGACTCGCCAACCACTCGCCCACTGGGACGTTTTAATATCATAATGAATAATTTTCTTATCTTATTTCTCTCATTTGTGTTTGTTTCTCAAACCTTTCATTCAAAATTGGAACACTTCAATCATTTTTAAGGGGTTTAGTTGGTAATACTCTGATGATCAGGATGGCCCGGTGGAGCGAGGGGTTAGCGTAGGGGCCTCAGAGCTTTGGGGTCAGGGGTTCAAATCCAGGATCAGGATGGCGATCCAGGTGTATGAAGTTTGCATGTTCTCGCCAGGCTTGCATGGGTTTCTTCTGGGTACTGCAGTATCCTCCCACATACCAAAACATGCATGGTAGGCTAATTGGACACTAAAATTGCACTTAGGTATTACTGTGAGTGTGAATGATCGTCTGTCCCCTCATGCCCCACGATCAGCTGGGCACCGATTCAGGGCATCCTCTGCCTTATGCCCGAAAGTCATCTAGGATTGATTCCAGCGGCCTTCTGTTTCAGTGTATATATTTAGATAATCACAAAATTAGAGTTAATATGACTTTGAAATTCCAATTAATTTTGTGAGTGACCAGCGGCCATTACGAAACAGTAAACATCAGTGAATCCTGGGCAGTGAATATGGTGAAAAAAAGAAATTGCTTGAAAACTGGGCAATGGTAAGCTATTTCAGTACACGCTGGATTAGTTGTTAATTTGAGATCTATATAATAGTGGACGTTTATCAAACGGCACTGACACAAGATGGCGGACGCGTGTCATTTTACAAAACGGATGTTTTATCTACTAGATATATATGAATGCACTCTGCGGGCTGGGAGCAAACTGAGAGAAGAAGAAACAGAACGCGGAAGTAAACAATCACGGGTTGACGTGGAGCTGAGCTACAGATTGACACGGGTGGAACCACTCTGATTTCGATAACTCTTGTCGTTTCGTGTCGCTTTACGCGACTTTATAGCGTTTTGTGTCGTCGTTGCTCCCGCCCCGTATACAAACGCTTCATCCTGCACTGAAATGTTGGCGGCCGCAGACGCGGCGGACGCCAGCCGACCCTTCGCCGGTCTGGCGTCGGTGTCCATACCCGAGGACATCCCGGTGGAGGGCGATATCTCCGTCCCGACGACCTCGTCCGGTGGGCGAGATGACGACGAGATGTCGACGCTGGACGAGCCAGTGAAGGAGACCATCCTCAGGGACTTGCGCGCGGTGGGCAAAAAGTTCGTGCATGTCCTGTACCCCAAGCAGAGCTCGGAGCTTTTGCGTGACTGGGACCTGTGGGGACCGCTTCTACTCTGCGTCACCCTGGCGCTGCTCCTCCAGGGGGGTGCTGCGTCCCGGCCCGGTGGCGACCAGGGCGGGCCGCAGTTCGCTGAGGTACGTACGTCAAACGCTCTATTTGCGTTCAATGGTTAGGATTCAGTGCAGTGACGACAAAAGACGTCCAATCCATTTAGACTGGGGCTAGTCAGCCGTTAGACACACAGAGAGACAGACGACCAATCGCACTCACAATCATACCGCCAGCAGGTGGGAATAGATCCCACTCTTGCCCGCATCTAAGTCAGGCCAGGTAGCACTACTACACCATCAGGTGGCTAATTGTCAACTATTCATCAACGAACTAATCAACTATTTTGATGGTCGATACATTATTTAGAACCTCAACCCATTTTTTCAAAATTTAAACATAAAAAATCTTGTAATATATTGTTATATTTAAATATATATACTATAAAAAACATGAAAATATAGTACGGGTGGCCCGGCGAATGAGTGGCTAGCGCTTCGGCCTCACATTGGGGGACGTGGGCTCTAATCCAGGTCGGTCCACCTGTGGGGTGTTTGCATGTCCCGGCCCCAACCGAACCTGAAGTAATGATTGACATTTTAGGAGGGCTCCCACCTCTGGCCCGAAGTCAGCTGGAATTAGGCTCCAGCACCCCCTGTGACCCGAGGATAAAGCAGTTCAGAAAATGAAATGAAAAATAATAGACTGTAATATTAATTTTATTTTAACATTGTTTTTTTATTAGAAAAAATAATAAGTGGTAAATATTTTCTCCTGTCTTTTCCAGGTTTTCGTCATCGTGTGGTTTGGGTCCATTATCATCACGCTGAACTCCAAGCTTCTGGGCGGTACCCTTTCCTTCTTCCAGAGTCTTTGTGTGCTGGGCTACTGCATCCTGCCACTTACGGCAGCCATGGTGGTCTGCCGCCTGGTTCTCCTGGGCAGCGTGGGTGCTGTCAGCTTCGCCGTGCGTCTGGCTGTGGTGACAGCGTCCTTTGGTTGGTCAACCTTCGCTTCCACCGCCTTCCTGGCAGGCAGTCAGCCGCCCAACCGCAAGGGACTGGCGGTCTACCCCGTCTTTCTCTTCTACTTCGTCATTGGATGGATGATCCTCACGTTCTCCCCAGCCCAGTAGAAAAACAAAAAATGAAAAGGTGGAGTTATTATGGGTAAAAACACAAAATAAATGTAAAAAATATACATACACACACACACATCTAAAACTGAAAGAGCTAATGGTATGATTTTCCAGTGAAATTGACTGTGATAGACACTCCATCCTTTTTCAACAGGAGTGCTCCCAGTGAGTGAACGCTCTATTACAGTCGATCATAGACATTGGATTGGATGTCTATCAGTTGAAGTTGAGTTGGGCTATCATGTTAAGTGATACCAATAATTTCTGCTTTTATTTTTATTTTCTCTTTGTACATACAAAACACTTTCCTTGTAATATTTGGAAAATTAGAATAAATGTATTACATTGAACACTTTGCATTTGAATTGCACCATCTGTATATATAATTCATTAATAGGAAAGTATATATATAATTTTATTTATTTTACTTTCGTCGGTATCCATGAGTTTACTTGCCTCCCCACATGACCACCAGGTGGACCATAATATATAAGAAATTCAGGCGACTATTCTACTCGACTCTCAATTGTTTTTTCCCCATCGATCATTTTAAAACAATAAACATTATAAAAACTTAATCAGGTACATATAACTAGTGAAGGCAGAAGGTTGCGCTTTTTCTTCGGACTCCGCTCGTGCGCTTGTCAGAAGGAGACCCAAAGAAGAAATACCCGCGCCCTGCCACCGGAAATTTTGTGTAAGAACGACGTCACATCCCCTCTGTCATTTCCACTCATTGAAACCCTCTAGTAGAGAATGCCAACAATGGCCGACGCCGCGTTATATTCCTCCGCCAACTTGGACATGCGACCATAGGTTCAGAAAGGAAACTCCGATGTATATACTACTGGAGTCGTCGATGAGCATGTATGGGTCACGAGAGCGGACGACGTTATATGAGGCGGACGATGCATCCTACGAGGCTTAGCTTGTTTTGATGCCAAGAGCCGGGTTCCGGTCGTAGCCGGCGAGGATGTCGGAACTCCCACCGCTGCCACCGGAGCTGTGGGTGACGGTGCTGAACTTCCTTGGCCCCGCCGATTTGCAGGCAGTGCGTTGCTCATGCCGAGCCCTGCGTGTGCTAGCCGACCATCCATACCTGTGGCGGGGCCAGACGGTGGTGCTCTCCGACCTGCGCCGCTACACTTTCGGCTTCTGGGAAACGTTGCAGCGGCGTAAACTCACTCGCGTGGCCGTACGCCACTTGCGGCGCAAAGAGTGGCGGCGCCTGGTCAAGTTCCTTCCGACGCTGAGCGCCGTGGCATTTGTCAATGGCGGCCGCATATATAAGCAAAAGTACCTGGACCATCTACTGCAGTTCTCCGACGTGAGGGAGCTGGCTGTGCGAGATGCCGCCTGGGCGGAGCCCATGCTGGGCCCGGCCCTCGGCCTCCACCTGAGCGCCGAGCTCACCCATCTCAGCGTGTGCAACGTCCGCATGCGTTCCGCCGCCGACTTTGTCCGTTCCTTGGCCGGCCTCCGGAACCTTCGCTACTTGCTCTTCCACCAGCAAGGGGAAGGCTGTGGTTTGGACCGGGTGCGGCCGGTTCCCCGGGAGGACTTTCACCAAATGATGACTAGCCTGTCCAAGCTCAAGCACCTGTCATGGGGCATGAGAGGCGAGCCCCCGGAGCCCCTGCCCGAAGACTACCTGAGCCCAGTCGACCCGCGGCGCCCAGGTAAAACCGGCCATTTACAAGGCCTGCCCTGTAGAGTTCTGGCACCGAGAGCAAAACTATTGTGTGTAGATACCCCCAGAGCCCATTCACATGGCAAATTCTATATATATATATTTTTTTGCAAAAACATTTTCTATAAATAATAATGGTTATCATTTAATAGTTAAGGCCCAGTGGGTGAGTGGTTAGTGCCTCGACCTCGCAGCTCTGTTGTCCTGGGTTCAAATCCAGTGTGTAGTTTGCATGTTCTCGCTGGGCCTACATGGGTTTCCTCTGGGTACTCCGGTTTCCTCCCACATTCCAAAAACATGCATGGTAGGCTGATTGGACACTAAATTGATCTTCGGTGTGGGTGTTTAATGTCTCCTTGTGCCCTGCAATCGGCCTTAGTGTGGTGCGCCTTGCTGTGCAGTGCGCCTTGCTGTGCAGTGCGCTTAATATATGGAAGAAAATGTAAAATGTGTCATTCATTGAGGGTGTGCCTTAGTCGTGAAAATACGGTATTGGGTATCAAGAAGTTGCATTTTATGAAAATCTTCTGAAAACAGTAAAAAAAATATCTTAAACCTTTTAACTTGGGTTATGTTCATCCAGGTTTTTGTATTTTTTTAAAACGTCATTGTGATGTAAATTTACACTTTCTTTTTGTGAGAAGTCTGCTTCCCAATGGTGTTGTATTCAGTTGATTATTCTAATTTTATTTTTTTCATATTGCTCAACAGTTTTGAAGGCAAATTTATAAAAATAAAAAATACATTTTCTTCCTGTTGTACTATTCATAACTCCATAGTGTTAGGAGGGTGTCTTATCTGGTATTGCACCACAGAACAAAAATAAATGTTTTTTCAATTATATTTTCTATTCTCTTTTTTGAAGTAAAGGAACACTGTTTCTTTTATAATTGATTGACAAGTAATTTATTTACTTATTCACCAAAGTTTGAAGTTTCAAATTTGAAAAACAAAAGATCTGATTGTTAAAGTGATAATTATTGATGTTGACTGATAACATTTTTTCTAATCAGTCATTTTTGTCATATTGCCAAGGCCTACAATAAATTAATGAAACAACCCATCCCCAAAATAAAAAACAAAAGAAAACATTCCAAGAATGTGCACTAATTGGAAGTTGTGGATGTGTCCTCTGGATTCAGATTGCCCGTACGGAGGCCCGGCTCTGAGCAGCCTAGAACTGGTGGACTATCCTGAGACCATCCTTCCATATAATGCGTTGCGGAGTTTGACGTCCCTGCGCTCCCTGACTGTGCACTACCGCTACATCCGCGACGGCCTGGACTGCCGCCTGGCGTCCTGGCTCGCCCCCCTCAAGCGGCTGGAGACCCTCAGCATCGTGGGTGAGTCACCCACCTGTCAAAATGAGCTTGACAATGTTGCTCGACAATGTTGCTCTCGGCCTCTCGTAAACAGGCGGGAACTCCCTTTCGCTGTACACCAATACCATCCCGGCAAGCGTGACGCGGTTGACGCTGCGAGTGGCCATCACACTAAAGGACTTGGACTCCATCGCGCCCAAAGTTATGGCCCTGGAACACCTGGACATTGAGCAGAACCGATCCAGCGGGAGCCTATGTCGACGCATCCCCATGTTGTTCCCGCAACTGCGGACGCTGCGTATACGGTGTGGAGAAGAATCTTGATTTTATTTATTGCTTTTTTTAAGCATTTATTTTGATTGTTTAAACTCTAGACTCCCAATTCACATTGGCTGGAAGAGCTGGATGAATGTTCATTAATTTGGATGTCTAGCACAGTCCATGGAACTAAAACATCAGCATTCACAGCTAATACTCCCAGTTTCCAGTTTTTTGGACTAAAAAGCGCATTAAATTATAAGGTGCACTAGTGCATTAATACACTGCATTTGTCATTTTTTAGCTTTTGTGTTTATTTTTATTTTCTACTTGACTAATGAGTGGTAAATCTACAAAATACTTCCCATTATTAATCTAATTGCCCTAGATTAACTGAAACAATAGGTGTACTCAAAAATCCAGATATGATTTACTGACTTAAAACAACGTAAATACGACTAGAAGTAATCTAAATACTTCTAAATAATAATTTGATCTCAACTCTTAAAACTGTTAAAGCACTTTCTAAAAGTAATCCAATTACTCCAACAAATACTGTATTTTCTTGCATATACGCCGTATGTGATGCGCAAAAAAAGATGACTGAATCAAGGTTATGGATTATATGCGCACAAATTAGACTTGACATGCACAAAACTGCAAGGTGACAAAGACGAAATGCCATAATGTAAGACAATGCGGCCGATAAGGTCATTTATTTAAAAATAGAGAAAACATAAAATGCCAAACAAAATTTATTTTGATGTTTATGAATGAAATTAACAAAAAATTATCTAGCATACAACGTAAAAAAAAACTCACTTATGTCTGCCATTACGTGCTCAGGCAGCCACCATCTTACCGTAGTTAAACTCTGATTGGGCAAACTCGACTAGCCTTGATACGTGTTCGTAGTGTTTACCATGTCTGCTCATTCCCAATAGTTGTTAAGGCTGATCGAAGAAGGTCTTGTGGTTGATCATTAAAATATCACCCTTGATACCTGCGTAATGTTTATCTCATACTATCATTGTACCACGAGACTTGAAGACTGCTACGGACACACTTCGTGGTTGTACTGCTCACGTGACTTATATTTGAATTTGTCAACATGCAGGCTACACTCTTTCGGAATGTGCAATCCAGCAGAATATCCTTTCGGTTCATACAGTATCTCACAACTACCACGCGTGATGATTTTCCCTTCAAAGTAACACATTTGTACTCCCTATCAAATTTATGAACAATGAGTTGAAAATTGTAAATCAGGACGCTTATACGAGAGTAACTGTAAAATTCAATGATTTAAAGGCAATTTTAAACGTGCGGCTTGTACGCGGAGGCTGCAAGTGAAACACTCCCTTAAAATAATTATTCTATTCATAAAAATAGTCCTTATATCACGTAAATTGTACATAGTAAATCACTCCCAAAGTCATCTATTTACTCTTAAAAATACCCACCTTGACTTAAATAATGTCAAGTCTGCAAAAAATGCTTATCAGTAATCAAAATACTCTTACTAATACTCCTTAAGGGACTTAAATACCCCTAAATTGACTAAAATACTCCCCAAAGTAGTCTTGTGATGCTAAATTTTATTTTTAACAATTATTATTACTAATACTATAGCATCAACAAACCACAATGAGATGTGACGTTGTGTTCCCTCCCCACATCTCCTGCAGGTTCTTCCGCCGTGAGCCCAAGAAGGACCTTCTGAGCTTGCAGCGTCTTCGCCACCTTGAGCGCCTGGAGCTTCTGGTGGAGCGCTCCTTCATCCTGCGGGACTACCTGAATGGACATCCGTGGCCCAGCCCCTGCGTCCAGGAGCTCATCGACCAGCTGGTGCAGCTGTCGGCCAATCGTATCACGGTGGTGACCGCCATGCGCCGCCGCAACCCTCTCCGGGAGTGCAACTGCGTCTGGGAGGGGGACTGATCCCCACGCCCTCAAAAATTGTCAAAATGCACTTTGTTATGGCGAGTTGGAACAGACCTCGGCCTGCCATGTCTACCGGGACTTGACGGACAGACTATAATGGACTACCTATGACTTTTGGACTTTGCGCATCAAGGTAAGGTTTGGCAAATGAGAAACCCAAAGAAAAGGTAGGATAGCATAAGGAAAGGGTACGACTGCTCAGAACTAGATGAGACAGGATAGCAAACGGTTAATTAGGTAGAAAAGAGATGACAGCCAACAAAGGGTAAGACTGCACAGAACAGGCAACAGTCTGGAAAGAAAAGACAGGAAAACTTGAGAAAAAAGGGTTGAGGATAGACACCACCGAATAATGTTCTTTTTTTGGGACAAAAGACAGGAAAGTACAGGTGAATAAAGGACAAAACGGGGTCAAGGTACGACTGGATAGCTAGTTTTCCGATTTAGAGGATTACACCTGTCACGATAACAAACCTTTGGGCGATATATCGTTTCATAAGTTGTTGCCAATATGCCATATTTAAAAAAAGAAAAAAAATGACCACTAAGGTAGTCATTCTAATACATCACCCATTTATTAAAATGTGACAAATGTTCATTGATGAAAAACACAAACTATTTAAAAATTACTAATAAAAGAATAATGTGAAAACTTGGTAAGTGTAGAATGAAGGAATCAGGTGAAAAAACAGTTAAGTGTTAACTTGATCCAAAATAGTTCATTTTACATATTTCTATATATGTTCATTAATATGTATTGTCTTTTTTAAACAAATCAGACTTAATTTGCCTTAAAGTAGTAATGCTAAAGCTGTACAGTGTTTATTGTATAGTTTTTTTTCTTATATTGTACAGTTGAACTTTAGTTCTATGGCGTGTGGATGACCAATAAACATATAAGGACCTGGAGTCTTACGTTTATCCAATCAGTGAGACAAATTTTAACATAAGGCTGCTGATTGCATGCACGTGGCGATACATCGTAAGATGAAAAAATTACAACCTAATTTTAATTTTTATTAATAGTCTTAATCCATATCGTGACAGTTTATATGTAGTATGTATATGGCAACAAAGTGTTGAGTTGGGAAAGACAGTGATAGATCTTTAATACAACTTCAGGAGTAGGTTAAGAAAGAGTGAGATCAATTTAATAGAAAATAGGTTTATTACCAGACTGCAGGATGGGGCGAAAGCTTGAACAGCTGTGAACCGCTCACAATTGGTTGTCCTTGCAACTCTCTCTGAATGAACAGTGGGTCAGTCTTTATAGTATGGTTTCTATGACAACGACCAAACTCTAGGCAAAGTCTGATTAATCAGTGGTGGGTCTGCATGACAACGACCAAACTTTGGGCAAAGTCTGATTAAACAGTGTCAAGTCTCCATGACAACGACCAAACTCTGGGCAAGTTTCTTATGACAACAATGTTTCTATACTTACAAAAACTGATACAATATGAACAATATAAAGGGTTTCCTATGGTTTTATGACACTACTTGCTGAGCAATAATCTTTCCAATCAGTCTCCTTAAATATTTTTTTTTCTTTTTCAGTGCCCCAAATTCAATTTCGCAGAGCAGATTATTTGTTCCTCCACATCAAGTTTGACATTTGGAGTACTGCTGCCGCATTTTCATCAAAAATGTGCATTTGACAAAATATTTTTTTCCAAAGTTTGTCTCCACCATCCATGAAAAGGAGCTTGTTGCGATTTCAGAAATTGATTTCAAATTTACAAATCCTTGTCCACCTTGATATCTGATCGATTGATTATATCTTGGTGGTTAGCCAATCAAAACAAAAGAAGACAGAACCATTCACGCACTCACCAGACACCAGTGGTCTGCAAATTAGCTATCCTATCAGCAATAATTCTTTGGAATTCCATTTCGTCCAGTCTTTGTTTTGTTTTTTCCAATCTCTCTCTGTCACTCTCTTTCTCTCTGCCTCTCTCTGTCACAATCTCTGTCTCTCTCTCCGTCACTCCTTCAGCTGCTCCTCTCACGCTTTCTTTTCTTGTGCAACTGCAATAATCTTTTTTTCATGCTTACAAAATCTTGTTATACTTACAAAAATCATTTATATTCGATTAATCAGTGTCAAGTCTCCATGACAACGAGCAAACTCTGGGCAAGTTTCTTATGACAGATGTTTCTATACTTACAAAAACTGACACAATATGGACAAGCAATTGCCAAGCGACTTTGTCATTTTATCTAAATGCTATCTTACAGGCCATGCAGCAAAAGACAAGATGGGTTGGGACAATAACGAACAAGACAAATTAGGATAGAGCAGGATATTAAAGACAGAACAGCACAACAAAGGACAAGACAGGAAAATTGAATAACAAAGCTCTAGTGTTAGAAAAGACAGAAGAAGATGGGACTGGAAAACGCAGGGTAAAACAACAAAAAATGAGGTACATTAAGAATGAACTACAGCGTTAGCGCAGGATGGATTTTTACTGAAAGGTGGGAAAAAGTACACAGTACTGACTTCACTTCTTACTAAGTGGATGTCAGCCCTGTCAACTTTGAATTTGTGCATTTATCTTTCATTGGCGGGAATATATATGTCTTGGAACTGAAATCCTGGCAGTGAATGATCATGTGTAAGTGCTATTGACAGGAACAGGTGTCCAAACTATTGTGACTAGGATCCTGTGGCAGCCATGTCTACCTAACGCCTGCTAGCTTAATGCTAACATATGCGAAATGAGTAACTAACTGGGCGACTGCAATAAGGACCAATGTTACAGTGATGATCATGGACTGGAAAGCAAGAAGTGGACATTATGTAGAAGAAAAGGGAGAGAAAAACTATTGAACAGTGATTTTGTAAAAATGGTTTATTATATTTTCTTGGCTTAAAGTTTATTTTGTTTGGTGTAGAAAATGTGATGTCAAGTGGACTTGCAATTTAATTTCAATAATTTTCAATAAGACATACACACGATTTACCTGCTGGGATGTAATTGAAAAAAATTGAACAGGGTTTTTTGGCCGCAATGTGAATAAATGAACTTTGTTGGTCTGCATGAATCGGATTCGCAACCAATTTTTCACATTCAAGTTTTCAGTTGTTAGAACTCCATAAGGTGCGTGTATGGTCCGTTGGTTTGGATGTGGAGGACCTGCCGGTTCCCGTATGTGCCGTGTTCCACGCTCACCCCAGCCGCCTTCACTTCCTTTTGGCACAGGGCCACAAAGCGTGCATACAGCCGCAGACCATCCTCCTTGGCGACATTGTTGTGGTACTGCATGGATCGCCCTTTAGCTTTGCCCCCCAGCGTGGCCTGGGGGACCACTAGGAGGCTGCCAGGAAGGTCCAACACAGAAACCATCTTGCCGGACGAGGATTCACACAGACGCACGTTGAGCAGTGTGGAAACTGTCAGGAAAATGGCAGAACAGTAACTACTGTACTTTCTTGCATATAAACTGCATTTTTAACAAAAAAATACATGAACAACATCTTTGCCTCGGTTATCGCAAAAGAAGGTTTAAATATGGTGTAACGAGATTCAAAAGGTGTAATGTAAGATTCAAACGGTGTAACGTAAGATTAAAAAATATTTTTAAGTTTGTGTATAATAATCTAAGTTCATTTCAGTTAAATTCAAAGTTTATATTACGAGCGCATTGCTGTCAAGTCTCTTGTCCGCGTCATGATGCAACCGTCTGTACTGAAAAAGTCACATTTTAGTATTTATGATCAAAACGTCTAGATAGGTATTTGTTACTTTGTGAGTAGGTAGTGAATTAGAATGAATAAATAAAAATGTTTCTTCATTGTAATATCCTGTTTTTGTTGGGAGGGAAGGAATGGATAAATTTTTATTGAGTTATTTTCTATGGGAAAAAAAATATCTGTGATACGAGTTAATTGACATACGAGTTCAGTCCCGTAATGCATTGAGCTTGTTGTATCTCAAGGTATAATAAATAACTTCCTCAAAGTGTGAGGGCTGGCTGTTAATGCTCATGTTTCGGCGAAATGAGTGCCTTCAACAAGGTTGAAAAAAAAAATTGATGTGAAGAAGACACTCACCTACTTTGGGCAATATTTCTTCTGTTGCACCTTTAAAAAAACAAATGTAGATCACCACGCCCCTTTCGATCTGTTAACACAAAGGGATTCCAAAATAATTTGCATTGTATGTGCCAAAAGTCCTTGCTTTTCAAAACAGTTATACTATAGGCTGCTAAATCCTGAATGTAAACATTACTAGGGGTGGTGTAGCATTATGATTTCCTGACCTGAACCCATTGGGCTTGTTCATGCTCGTCCCCTGGTTTCACCTGCAACCGAGCCTCCAAACATTGTTGAAGGACCGTGCGGACCACTGGATCGGGACAGGAGCTCCCGTCCGCCATTCTGTGCCCTTATGGTACCACACAAAGTACGGATTTTAAGGAGAAAGTATGAAAGAAATACGGGAGATTATCACACTACGTGAATTTAAAATTGTGCCTAGAATTGGAATTTGATTTGTGAAGCGTGAATTGCATCGAAAGCACTTCCTGGTTACGTGACCTTTGAAGATCAAAGTTGCGCTTGTCATGAATAGCCCAAAACAAAAGGTTTTTTATTTTTTTTACAAAAAATATGATTCTAAGTAATCGCATATATTTTCATGAATAAAAATGTAACCATCTTTTGTTTTAAAATATTTTTGTCTGTTTATCAGCGCAACGTTCACATCCCTGAACTGAATTACCTAGTGAGCATACAAACATGGTGCAAATGACGTACTGCAGACTTTCCTGTTTCATTACAAAATATGCAAACCAATTATTGATTTCACGAGCTGGAAAACAAATAACACCTGGCTCTGCCAGCTGTTTGCAGTTTACCCGGTGTAACGTAAGTATTTGCAATTTTTCTGGAAGCTATTTGCATTTAGCTAGCGGAATAGTGTCAAGTTAAGTGTATTGTGTCAACGACATCAGGATTACCCCTCCATCATCAAATTTTAATTTGCTGATATTCCCCTTCAAGGTACAGTTATTTGGCAAGTCATTTTAAAAGATAATGT
The DNA here is from genome assembly GCF_051989575.1 of Stigmatopora nigra. NCBI lineage: Eukaryota > Metazoa > Chordata > Actinopteri > Syngnathiformes > Syngnathidae > Stigmatopora > Stigmatopora nigra. The sequence goes on from NC_135520.1 coordinate 10,448,780, forward strand.
ATAATATAACATTTTATTATCCATTAAAGGCAATATAGTGACTGTTTACTTTCGCTTTAACTCAAATTGATGAGTTTGTCAGCACAAGGACCGGAAATGCGGTGAGTGTTCTTGTGCATATTTACGACACTTGACCGTTACCACTCAAATTCAATAATGAAACCTTAAAAGTCTCTTCGAGACACTTATAGCTTATAAAGTTTGTGAGGAATGACAATTGCCAAGACACAACACGGATTCATTACAACTATTAAAGGAATCGAAGATTGTCTTACGACAGCCTTATAAAATCCTTTATAACATCAGCATTAATGTTCATCGTTTTCTAAAGTTGCTTGGAAAAGTCTTATTTTGGAATAAACAATAATAACACACAACTCAAATTCAACTGCTTTCCTAATAGATTAACCAAAATTATCATTCATTCATTTTGAACACTGGTTAGGGTGTGCCAATTACTTTGAAGTTGATCCATTTGTTCATTCATTCATTTCCTCATTTGGTTTGCGGGGGGTGCTGGACCCTTTCCCAGCTAACTCCAGGCCACCCTGAATTAGTGACCAGGCCTACCCTGCATTATTTTGGAATGTGGGAGGAAACCGGAGTACCCGGAGGAAACATGCCAACTCCACACAGGTGGACTGACCTGGATTTGAACCCAGGACCGCAGACCTGTGAGGCCGACATGCTAACCACTAGCGCCTGTTACAGAATATAAGCAACAAAATGACTTTAATTTCATTGTATTACGAGTTGAATAGTGTAATAATAGAGTCCATCATCTAATGTTCATTAAATGTTTATTTTAATCTATTAAAAGTTTAATTTTATTCTCATAATATTAGGATTTTTCTCTCAGAACATTACAATGCATGACTTGTAATTTGCCGTGGCACACCTGACCATCTCTAAGCACAGTGGTTGGGAAACACTGCGGTCAGGAACAGGGGTGAAAATCCACTCTCAATTCATGCTAAAGCTTATTACAGACAAACCAAATTCACCAGTGTCATACCATGGATCATTATTTTTTAATCAGCCTGTATATAATGTATTATTCCAACAAGTCACCTATAAGATGACGAATTTGTGTGCTTATCATTTTTGAGCAGAGGTCAATTGACGCCAACGCATTGCATGAGAGGCAGAAGCAGCAAATGGCTCGAGGCCTTCCTAAAAAAAAAGCCATTGCGGGTGTCAGCCAGGTGCTCGTGGTGGCGTCTGGAAAAGGCGGCGTGGGAAAGTCCACCACGGCGGGTGCGACACGCGACAATTCGACAGTCGGGTTTGCGCTGGCTGTATTTTTTCAAATGTCTCTGTCGTTTCTTTGCAGTCAACTTGGCACTGGCGTTGATGGCCAATGAGCCGGTGAGGAAATTGTTTGTTCCTCTGAGTATAACTTTGTCCCTATTATATCATTTCGGGTTGTTTTTTTTCTGTATTTCAGTCCAAGTCTGTGGGTCTGCTAGATGCTGACGTTTACGGTCCATCGATTCCCAAACTGATGAATCTGAAGGGGAACCCAGAGCTCACTGACAGTAACGTCTCAACTAATGCATCAATCAACGTCTTTCATGTGTTCTGATTAATGACTATGTAGTAAATACTATGTTTACTTCAGCTTTGAATCTCACACTACCAATAACACAAAAAATACGCACTATAGAACGCACCCGACTCTTTAGTGTCACTACACAAGTGTAACGGCTGAATGCAAGTTGATACTTTGTTACAAGTCCAGCTGTTGTTTTCACAGATAAATCATTTCAGTCGGAAAAAAAAACCTTATGATTCAAATGACCAAAGTGGCAACATTCAACAACTAAACATGATTGAAGTTAGTATGCTTAAACCATAAATCTACCTTTAAGTAGGGTAAAACCATACAATCCAAAAAACACTTCATATAATTAGCATTTTTACTGATTATTATAAAGATGACATAAAAATTCTAGGCTTTTTGTTGTTGTTACCCAGGCAACCGGATGCTCCCACTCATCAACTACGGAATTCGTTGGTGAGTGTTTTAGTCAAGATGAATGAATGATAAATAATTTATATGAATGTGCTGATATACGCCCAAAAACCCAATGTTATAACGTGGAATTTATCACCTTATCATGTCTTGGCAGCATGTCAATGGGCTTTCTGGTAGAAGAAACGGCGCCCATCGTTTGGCGGGGTCTCATGGTCATGTCGGCCCTCGACAAACTGCTCAGACAGGTTCGAACCTGTTGCTTCCTAGACATCAACGTGTGAATTTGTTTTTACGTGCGTGTTTGTGCGTATTTAGGTTGATTGGGGATCTCTGGATTACCTGGTGGTCGACATGCCTCCCGGAACAGGCGACGTACAGCTAACCATAACGCAAAGCATCCCGATAGCAGGTTAGCTCGTTAGTAAAAGTATACAAAATTCCAGTTAAAGAACCTAGAATTTTGTGGTGGAAAACAGGAAGGCCAGTATTTTCAGTTTTTTTTAATCATTTTTCATAAATCAGATCATTCAGGCATATCATGCGATATATATAATCTTTTAGTTGAATATTTTAGGTATTTCAGTACATTTATCCACTTATCCTTGTGTGAGTGTTGCGGGGGTGCTGGAGCCCTTCCCAACTAACTATGGACAGGAGGTGGGTTGAATGTTGAATTGGTTGCCAGCCAATTACAGTATTTATGTGCATTTAATGGTAATTATATTACATTTAAGAAGTATTTTAGTAGTTTTAACAGTATTTGGGTCATGGGGTATTTCTATGAGTAATTACATTACTTATAGGAAGAACAATTAAGTCACCTTACTATTAATTTAGTGTATTGATGTGTAATTAGATTAATTTTAAGAAGCATTACAGTGGAATAAAAGGTTCTTAGTAGTATTTGCATTTATAAGTAATTAGATCATCATTAGTAATTGTTTATTAGATTTAAATTAGGGAGTGTTTGATTAGTAATTAGATTAGTTTTAGGGAGTATTTTAATAGATTTGAGAGGTCACTTCAGGACTGTTTGAGTGCATCTAGGAGTAAACATTAAAATTTTAAGGTGTACAGGTGTGTGTAGACTTTGTCTATCCTGTGTACATAATAGTCTGATGTTTTTTTCACAGGTGCCATCATCGTGTCCACGCCCCAAGACATTGCCCTGTTGGACGCCCGCAGGGGAGCCGAAATGTTCAAAAAAGTCAACGTGCCCGTAAAGAAATCAAATTTTTGTTTGGTTGAGCAAAACATTTTTGTATTTGATGGCAAGTCATCGAAAAGCTGATTGATTGACAGGTTCTTGGCATGGTGCAGAACATGAGCGTGTTCCGGTGCCCCAACTGTGACCACGAAACCGCCATATTCGGGTCTGGTGGTGCGAAGCGGTTGGCGGACACACTGGGAGTCACATTATTAGGTAAAAGTCAGCCACTCTCAACTTTGGAGGACTGAGATGATGTCAATTTTGGTGTGCGAACTTTTGTGTGTGCGCCTCAGGTGACATCCCGCTTCATGTCAACATCAGAGAAATGTCTGATGAGGGGAAACCCGTGGCCGTGTCATCACCAGGGAGCTTGGAGGTAAAACTTCTCATCTTGGTTTTCTTCCATTACATTCCTTACTCATTTAAAATTAGCAGTTACATATGTTATTCTGGCATTCAATTTGTTCTTGTTTCAGGATTTATTTTCAATATTTGTTGCTGTCTCTTTGTATGTATTTCAATACTCTGGAGCTCTTAGAATTTTTACTTCAAATTTTGTAATTGCATTTTTTTGAAGTACATTTTCACTTTCTTAAAATGCCGGGCTAAATAATTGGTTTACACCCAAAAATGATTGCAATTGCATTTTTTTTTAAATTGAATGATTTTGTGTTCTCTATAATAATAAAAATACTATATGTCAGTGTATTATGACTTCTTTCCCACATGTGTCCAGGCTTTATCTTACATGGCGTTGGCGAATGCGGTTGTCCGTAGACTTGAAGAGATCAACACTTGATGGCTTCACAATGCACTCAACTGTGTACATGACAAAATGCAATAAATACGCAAAAAAATGTATGTCGGATTAAATCAAATAAACTATCAATCTTGTTTTAATATAACTTGAAGAGATCAACACTTGATGGCTTCACAATGCACTCAACTATGTACATGACAAAATGCAATAAATACGCAAAAAATGTATGTCGGATCAAATCAAATAAACTATCAATCTTGCTTTAATATATATTTGTAGTGAAGTTTGTGGAAATTATCAAAAATATGTTTTGTGGGCTGTGGCAACACTGCAGCTGGTGATTGTTGTCTATATATTTTTTTAATTTATTTACTTATTTATATTCCTGTTCCATATAGTAATTGAACAATGGTGGAATAGTGGTTCGCATAGCTGCCTTCCAATCATTTGACATGGTTTCGATTCCGGGCCAACGCAGTTTTGTGTCCCCTTTTTTCGAATGGTACTGAAATAAAGTTGCAATCACGTTATTAAACAGCAGAGGGAACCAATAGACTTAACTGTTGGAGGAGAACTTGGACAAGGTCAAAGTGATATAAACTGCAAATGTATAACTTCGTCTATTTCTATTAGTATATACGCAGTGACTCTTCAGACGGAGTACACGTGGATGTTTTCATATTTAAAACTATACTAATAATTTGCAATGTTTTAGATATTAAAAACTTTAGTTATTATATGTATGATTAGTATTTTGAAATCTGGACAAAACAGAAAAGTAGTCACAGTTTTTTCATTCTTTTTTTTTTTTTGCAAAAATTTCAAACAAAATCCTTTTCGATGATAACATCTGCATAGCTATGTCCCAACATCGATTCTTGTCGTTATTTATATGTTGACTGTATTTAAAAATAATACAAACAAACAAAATCACATTAAAAACCCATCATACCCTACTGAACATAATGATATTGTTGTTACATGACAGGACACAAAGAAGAACATGAGTGAACTGGGTTTGAACTAGGCTCATAAATCATAACTCCGGTTATTATTTGTGTGTGTGTGATAAGATGAAAGTGCCTCAGAAAGTCCCAGGTCTCCAATTAAAGATCAGGGCGTGGTTGCCTTGACGACATAACCATTGAACTTTATGTGTGCTTCCTACCAGTGTTTGTTGTCCTCCACACACCCAAATAAATTACTGAAATACTAACTAAAACTAATCAAATTACTTCAAGAAATGCTCCTTAAATATAATGTAATCGATTTATGCCTAGGTGGCCTAAAATCCCCCAAAAATAATTGAATTGCATGAAATAATTCCATAAAGCAATCTAATTAGGTAAACCCAGAAACACTGAAAATACTGTCTTCTAGTAATATTACATAATATTTCTATTTACGTACATTAAAGTACTTCTCAAGTTACCTTAGCAATCTTAAATCCACAAGCATACTCCTTAAATGAGTCCCTAAAGGAAATTGAATGACTCCTAAATGCCTTGAAATGGTCCTTGTGTTTAGCGCCTTGACCTCACAGCTCTGGGGTCCTGGGTTCAAATCCACGTCGGTCCACCTGTTTGGAGTTTACTTCTTCCAAAAACATACATGCTAGGCTGATTGGAGACTGTAAATTGCCCCTAGGCATGGGTCTGAGTGTGCATGGTTCTCTGTCTCCTGGTGCCCAGTGATTGGCTGGCCACCGATTCAGGCTGTCCCCCGCCTCTGGCTCTGAGTCAGCTGGGAAAGGCACCAGCATCCCCCCTACCCTACTGAGGTTAAACCGATTCAGAAAATGACATGAGATGAGACAAAATATGTCTATGGTGGATGTTTATTGTCCACAAGGGACCTCAAGCTTCATATTGATCCCCACTGAAAGTTATGAAATATGAACGAAGGTACACTCCCCCCCCCCCCCCACTCACCCTACCGTGTTCACCCATATTCCCATTTACAGCACATGTATTTTTATATTGGCCTATTTCTGATTATGATGGTCTGAATTAAGCCTTCTTTAGAGAGATTATTAAGCAGAAGCAGCTCATCCATCCATTCCCCGATGAGCAAATGCGCCTCTTTGAAATCCAGCCACATTTTGCATAATTTAACAATTTCCTTCGACCGGGGGGTGGGGGGGGGGGGGGGGATTTCAGGGAACAACGGGACTTTGGGGTCCCATGTATGATTACATGACATTATATATATATATATATATATATATATATATATATATATATATATATATATATATATATATATATATATATATATATATATATATATATATATATATATATATATATATATATATATATATATATATATATATATATATATATATATATATATATATATATATATATATATATATATATATATATATATATATATATATATATATATATATATATATATATATATATATATATATATATATATATATATATATATATATATATATATATATATATATATATATATATATATATATATATATATATATATATATATATATATATATATATATATATATATATATATATATATATATATATATATATATATATATATATATATATATATATATATATATATATATATATATATATATATAATTGAAATATTATTTCGGAATATAGACATATTTTACTCCCCAAGAATCATTTTTACCTGGACACAAAGCGTTTCAGAATGATATAAAAGCCTTAACAACGGTAGCGATATTATTGATCTTTCTCCTTAGTTTCATTGTGGTAATACTTGACAAAGTTACTGGGCGGTCAGTTAAAAAAAGTAACTGCCTGTCAGTGTCAATGGCAACCAATGAGTTCGAGTATTAAAGCTGTCATTAAAGTGAGGGCGTGAGAGAAGGTCGAGAGACACTGAGTCACAGAGAGAACGAGAAAGAAGAGAGGGGGGGGGGGGAAGTAAGCGAGAGGGAGGGAGGGAGAGAGAGAGAGAGAGAGAGAAAGCAAGAGGAAGAGAAAGCAAGAGGAAGAGAAAGAGAGAGAGAGAGCGAGACAGAGAGTAAGTGAGAGATAGAGAGTAAGAGAGAGAGAGAGAGAGAGAGAGAGAGAGAGAGAGAGATAGAGAGTAAGAGAGAGAGTAAGCGAGAGAGAGAGAGAGAGTAAGCGAGAGAGAGAGAGAGAGTAAGCGAGAGAGAGAGAGAGAGTAAGCGAGAGAGAGAGAGAGAGAGAGAGAGTAAGCGAGAGAGAGAGAGAGAGAGAGAGAGAGAGAGAGAGAGAGAGAGAGATAGAGAGTAAGAGAGAGAGTAAGCGAGAGAGAGAGAGAGAGAGAGAGTAAGAGAGAGAGAGAGTAAGTGAGAGAGAGACGCCATTAGAGGGGAGGGTGCCCCATTCCGGTCGTGCACATTCCTCCTACTCCGGTCATCTTTCATTCCTCCTCGACCAGTCCCCCTCCGGGATTACGATCAGCCCCCTATCCGCAGGAGCACAGCACAGTCTCCATCCTTTAAACCCGTCATTGACCCCGGGACCCCCTGCCGAACGTGGATAGACTAACCCGTGGACGTTTACGCCCAGGTGTTTGGGTTTTTTTTCTCCCATTTTCGACGCGGGGACGCTTTCGATGAGGACGTGGGAGCGACCATGTTGTTCTTCCTAGGTGGGTACGGGAATGTCTCCGGGCTGGGATTAAGGCTTCGTTAGCTCGGTTAGCCCTGCTTCTCAGCGAGTTGAACAAGCTGTCTGTGCGATTGGTGTGGCCTAGGTTCGCGGAACAACCGAGAGAAGTAGACGAAAAGAGAGGCTCGTGTGTTTCACTGTGGCGGTCGCCCGATGCGTTGTTGGCCGCGTAGGGTGGCTGAGTTGCGGCTAAAGTGACCAACGAGATACCGCTGGGTTCTGGCTAGGCTAACGAGGCTAGCATCTAGCTGTCGATAATGCTTACACGCCGCTCTTGAAAAGATGTCTTTTGTGGTATTTCCCTCAAAATGGCGTTGGTTATATCAGAAGGGGCAAAGACAACATGTATGTGTTTCGTAAAAATAAAAGATAGTTGACTAAAAGCCCGTCTGCGGGGCTTTGACGCATTACCGGCTGCTTGAGTTAAGTAACTCCCTAAACTGGCTCCGACCTACTGATTTTACTGTATTTTACTGCTATTTAATCACCCATCGGAATAAAATTAGTAGAATTATTTTACTTTTTTGGTCGTATTCTACCATGGCGACTTCAAAGTTTTGATTATTAGAGGATCTTTTTGGTTGGTAAAGTTCGCAGGTTGTCACAGTCCCTGATTCAAGAACTGAAACTGGTAGCCTTTACCACTCCAGCCTTTGCTTTCCATAATTGAAACTTACCAATAGTTAAATTGCCAACTAATATGAAATGTATAATTCAAAGACCTCTTTTAACCTAAAATTGCCTGGAACCTTGAAATTGAAGCTTCTTTGATCTATAATCTCTACTTTGTTCATTACAGAAGTAGGTTTATCTTTTTCTTCACTCAAAACAAGGTATCCTCAAAAATTCCTTTAATATTTTTTTTTTCATTTCATTTTCTGAACTGCTCTATCCTCACTACATTTGTGGGGGTGCTGGGTCCTATCCCAGCTGACTTCGGGCCATAGGTCACACTGAATTTGTGGCCAGTAGGGCACAAGGAGACAAACAACAATTCACGCTCATACTCATTCCTAGGGCCAATTTTGAGTGTCCAATCAGCCTACCATTCATGTCTTTGGAATGAGGGAGGAAACCGGAGTACCCGGACAAACCCACACAAACTCCACGTGTATGCCAAAGACGCTGAAACATTAGTGTTCTGAGCCAGTCTTCCAATTTAAGAAACGGCATGTTTTCCTCATTAAGGGTTGTATCATTGATTGATTTTTGTTTCAATATTTTTTATTGCTGTATTGTGTGATCATTTTGAACGTTGTAATTCAAATTATATTAAACAGGGAAGTACTTGAAAGTTCTTCTTGCATAAATTTTGTTTATAATAGTTTCATCTATACTGTTTTGACATGAAACATAAAATACATATAACAAAATCAGGCCCGCACCTTAATTGAAAAAATATTTTATTATTAAAAACATTATACCCTTTTCATAAAACAAAAAAAAACAGTTTGAAATAAGGAAAGGTATTAACAAATCATACAACCCTATTGTTAAAACAATAAGTACTTTATTTTTTGGACTTGAAATCCTACATTTTCCCCCAAAAATGGCAGCACCCTTTGCATGAATTTAGCTTAGTTTTTTTTTTTTTTTGTCTATTGTAGTTAATGGCAGCGTTTGACAAATGACACCATCAGACATTCTGTGGTTCAAAATGCAAATGCTTCAGCTGGTCAGTTTCTGTATTTGGACAGCTGCAAAAGCCAATAATGTAGATCAAATAGGCATCAGCATCTTGTTGCTACGACAACCAGATAAAGTCCATTGGTCTTTGACTCTTTGGGCAAACCAGGAAGCATCAGGACAATGGACCCGTACCCTAAAATTACAGGAATTGTCTATTTGCATATAGTGTTAATGATAGATTTTCATTGTAAGTGGTATTCCTTCAATGTAATGAGTGTTATCGTGGGGAGGAGAAAGTTGGAATCTTAAAAGGAAATTAAATATTATGGAAAGAATTCTTGTTCTCAACATAACACTGCAATGTTTAACCCAAACCCTTTCCTGTTTACATTTTTATGACCAATAAGCAGATTGCAAAGTCACCTGTTTAATTGTGGTACTCTTAGCCCATCACCCCCACCCCTGAGAGCCTTCAAAAGTCTATTGACGAGGGCTGCCACAATGAATCAACAGAAAATCTATCAAATGAATGTAAATATAGTGAATGGAAAGGATAAGATTATTGAGGTGAAACAAATCTTGGGCACGATCATGTTGCTGTGACAGTGATGGATGCCCAATCTTTTGGATACAAGTTAATTAAGGCAGCGTATTGAGCGAATAATTGATTATTTAATGAATAAAGAAATTACTTTTCACCTTCATTCAATTGTTTAGACATTTGTTGAAATTATTCTAATCCTTTTTGGCCAGAAATATTCTTTGTCATTTTATGTTCTATTTTTGATTTTATCAATTCATTTGTAGTTTTTAACAACAAAGACCAAAAGAAACCTTTCCAATTTTTGTTTTTTAAATAATTAACATTTATATAAAACTGTTTCATTTTTCTTTTAATTATAAAAAAATAAAGAAGGGAATGATTTAATATTAGACATAACTTTTTATTAAAAAATAAAGCAAAATTAACTTCTCTGGCTCCGGCCGGAGACAGCTGGGATTGGCTCCAGCACCCCATGCGACACTAATGTGGTTAAAGCAGTTCAGAAATCAAGATGAGGATAAAAAACCCACCAATATTTGTTAATATTTAATTTAGGCCTGAACGATATGACAAAAAAATCCGTCTTTCGATAATTATTACGACAACTATAATATCTTTTTTCTTTTTCATCCATCACTTTAAACTCCTGTGAATGAGTAAATAAAATAATTTCTTTGTTAGGTCATGAAAGTAACCACGTTACCTTACAATATAAGAAAAGAAGTCTGAAGTCTGGCGAGTGAACATCTACATCACTAGCCGGCTTATTTAAGAGGCATTTAAAAAAAAAATGACAGGGAGATCTTTTAGTCATCTTGGTGTTGTCCTGCATCTCATAACTTATTTTGGCTGCATTATAGTCCTTTTACTTTAATGCAATGTGTTGGCCACTCTATAGCTAACCATGTTAAAAATGGCTGTTTGTTCCTTATCATCTTCTTTGTCTATGGCAAGTTAGTCTGGATCTAGTGTTTAAGTAGCACCAGCGCCGCCGTTCTTTGTGGTGTTCCGGTGGTGTAATTTCAGTTACAATTTATCAAATTTTATTGAAAGTTTTTTATTATTAATGTTGACAAAAAATATTTGATGACAACTATCGTTATCAATTTATCAATCAGGTAATATGTCATTTAACTGAAAGGTTTAGTAAAAAGGGACCAGTCCTAGTCAACATCGCTTTGTCTTTTACATTTCTATTTTTCAAATCAATAAAATAAATCTTGGCTACGGGATCAAGAGATTTCTGTTTCTTTTAATCACTTCAAGTTTTTGAAGTATAGCGTCACTGTTTTCAAAAGTCGAATGTACTGTCTTATCCCATCTCATTTTCTAAACTGCTTTATCCTCACTCTGGCCGCGGGGGGTGCTGGAGCTCATCCCAGCTGACTTCGGGTCAGAGGTGGGTGACACCCTGAATCGGTGTCCAGCCAATCGCAGGAAACAAGGAGACAAACAAACAACTGTTCACAATAACACTCATACCTAGGGGGGATTTAGAGTGTCCAATTAGCCTACCATGCATGCCTTTGGAATATGGGAGAAAACCGGAGTACCTGGCAAAAACCCACACAGGCCCAGGGAGAACATGCACACGCTACTGTCACAATGAATTTTCCCGAATACGGGATGAATAAAGTTATCCAATCCAATCCACACCGATAGACCATCCTGGATTTGAACCCAGGTCCTCCACTGTGAGGCAGACGTGCTAACCACTCATCCGCTGGGCCACCCTTATTGTGTCGTGTTATCAAAATGTTCAAATATTGCCCTACATTTAAACATAAAAGTTGACATAACTACAATTTTTTTTTCATACTTAGGTCATGGCTACTTCTCCGCATGTAATGGTAAAATAGTAAACTCTGGAAGAAAATACTTGGCTTGATAGATAAAACTGAGACTGGGTTTTGATTCCCTACTCAGAAAATGAGTTTGGAACAAACTGCCAGACTTAAATCAACAGACTTAAAAAAAAGTTACCCAGGGAATTATTTTGTGGCAGTGATCTCTCAGTGATCTGAGTGCACTGTCATAAAACATCAAACTCCAAAGCTGCGTTACAGCTGATAGTTCGTTTCCAGTGCGAATCATCTTGTGGGAAGAACCAAACACTGCCACAAAGAGTCAGAACTCATGTCTTGTTTCAAGTCCATCGAATGGCCGCCCGGTGATTTTGGTTGAGAAAAGAAGACAAGGTGTTTGTGCTAATCTAACAGCTTTGATTTGACATAGTTTTCTGTCCCTGGCGATGTGTTTGGGGGGCTTAACAGTATTTAGTAGTTTCGAGAGCAGGCTGCCAAGTGATGCGTTAATCCACACGACCAATACGCTGATCAGAAAGCTGTAGCCATGGTAATGCTTCAGACGCAGCTGCAATGGTAAAACTTAAAGAGAGCTAGAATTGGGTGAATTGGGAATAAATGATCACTTTTCACAGATTGTATTTATTTTTATTGATTTAAAAAAACTTTTATAGGTGAAAGATTTAACAAATCTGTATTGAAACCTCCCAAAGAAATGACGGTAAAACAGGTTTCATCCCCCTAAACCGATTATATGGCTGTTCCATGGTGCGAAATGAGTTAAGACTCACACTGCTACAAGATTGGCTCTGTTCATGATGTCATATATATTCTCGATCATACTAATAATCTGACAAATATTGACCATCTATAGAAAGAATTACAACGTGGTGGATGCAATCATAGGCATGGCACAGAAGTTTATTTTTTTCTTTCCGAATGGCGTTGCCTGGCCCCCTGAAGTTGACACAATACCCCTACGCTTGATCCCACCTGCATTTTTCTCTGGAAGTCTCACATGTTCTTATGCATTTGCACCTGAATTTGCATGTTCTCATGCATGCCCTCATTATTTCCTTGGAAGCTGATGCCACACCCACCTCTTTGGACCTAACAAATTTCAGTAGCCATAGGCAAGATAGGAAATATTTGGTTAGCGGTAGCTAAAATAAATCAGAGTTTGACATGGAGTGATAAAGAGACAAATTGTCTTCTAGATATTTACATTACACATAAAATATACAATGAATCAATACTATCTGTTTTTTGCATAATGTCCCCCAAATGCTTGTAGTTAAATGAAATTTATCAATATGAGCATAGATGCTGCAAGCTAGAGCTCTGTGAATGTTTACTTCCGTATTTTATCTTGTTACACAGGCCCAGACTGTTTTGTCAAATGATTGAACAACAAACATTCACATGCATCGGTTTGTTGTCAAAACCTTGGTCGCTTGCAAACTTTGCACCACCAAATGTATTTTTTTTGGTGTGGTCTCTAAAGAAAGCAAAATTTCACCTTTCCTGTTTTGAATATGTCTGTACTGTCCAAAGTGTTGCTTACTTTCAGTTAAAGTTGGCTGTAAAAGTGACGCTAAATCAAGTGTTAAGATTTCATCGAAGACTAAACAAAAATAAGATGAGAATGACCATATTTTTCGAACTATAAGTCAAAACTTGGTATAGGTTTTACAACATCATATGTTAAATAGTATCAATAGAGAAAATAAGCACTTGTTAGTTTAACAAATATAAATAGTTTTTTTAATTTTTATTTTTTTTAAATAACTATAATCTAAAATAGGCAACATAAGTTGAAGGTGATCCGAGTGGAAAAAAATAATACCGGAGTAGCACTTGAGAAAAAGAAACCCCCCCACACTTTAACAAAATATTATACAAAAGAATATTTATTTTCCCCTGCAACCTTCTTTGAGAGGTGTTGGAGCGTGGAACGTAAAATTAAAACAAATGCGTTTATTGAAACATGTATAATCTGAAACAATATTAGACATCTAAAAAAGATATAAAAATAAAAAAAAAACAATAAAAAAGAGCATTAACAGGCTCAAAATAGAGGTTAAATGATATGCACATGGATCATGTTTTTTTGCCAAAATAAAAATGAGGTTTTTATTGTTTCTAAAGGAAAATACTTTTTTCCCTTTTCAAAGAAATGTTTCGATTCAAAATATGAAAAAAATATTTTATATTTTTAACTTATAAACCTTTACAAATAGTTTTCATTAGATTTGTTTTTCATTGAATTGCAAATTAAAAAAAGAATAAAAAATCATATAATAAATAAAAACATCCTTCTCCTTTATAAGTTCATAAACGTGAAAATCCACGCTGAAACTCACAATCAGAAGCCACTCCCACTGTTCTACTTAACTTTTTCATTTCCATTGAGAATAATAGATGCCGAATCATGTGGGGCTTGTTTTGTCTTTAGTAAATGTCCAATCAATTTAAACTGTTAGGGCTGGCAGAAAGAATGTTAATTAACAGTAAACGCTTTCATTTCAAATGGATTGCATGGCTATCGTTGTCAATAGCAGCCAATGAGTTAAGTTTAAGTCCACTCTTTCTGATATTCAGCAAAAAAACAAAACACAACTGATGTCAAAAGATAATGGTGAAAATAGTTGACATTTTTGTCCAGCCCCAAGTAGAAGTAGTTTACTCCGAATGGGAACCGCCTCCACACTCACACGGGCGCGAATGGCAGCTCTGCTCACGCCTCGCCAAAGATGTGAAGCAGATGTTTGGATTCGGGTGAACGATTGGCTCAAACACTGCGGTCTTCAAGAATTTCACGCTGTAATACACGGCCAGGCAGGCCACCAAAAACAATACAATTTGTCATTTGCGCAGTTGGCGTTTTTGCTCGCATATCTTCTCACACGTCACGTCCCGAGGTTTCCTTTCTCCAGGAAATTAATTAGCGACGTGTTTGCACACGCGTGGCTGAGTCAGGTCAAAGTCAACACCACGCCCAAGAAAGGAACGAAACAAATGTTTCGTAATGGCAGCGAATTATTATGTTTCGGTGCCATTGACTTTGATAATGTCCAATTTTGATGGCTATTGCTGTCAATGACACTGAAGCATGATCAAATCATCCTGTTGGGCATTATTGCATTTGATTTCTGTCAATGGAGGGCCAATGAGTAAAGTCACAGGTGTCAAATCAAAGGCCTGGAGGCCAAATTTGACCTATCAAATAATTTTGTGTCACATGCCAAAGTAAATCGTGTACTATCAATTTTGTTCTTCCACTCTAATAAAACTTACAAATACTTTGGTCCTCAATGAAATACTAAGGGCTGCATTTAATAAAGGATATTTACTGTTTCTGTCCTAGTTGTAAAATGTTTAAGTATTTTTTTTAAATGCTCACTGATTATTCTTTTTTTTAATTATCATTTTAGAAAATTGCAAGTATCGATGAAAAAGAGCAGATTTAGATTTCATCCCTCTTCAATTTAAAAATACAAATAAAAACATTCATTGATTTCCTGTACCGCTTATCCTCACAGCGGTAGTGGTGGGTGCAGAAACCTATCCCAGACGGACAACCATTCACGTTCACACTCATACCTAAAGGCAATTCAGAGTGTTCAAACAGCCTATCCTGCATGTTTTGTAGATGTGGGAGGAAACCGGAGTATCCGGAGAAAACCCACATAAGCCAGGAGGAGAACACAGGGAAAACCCCACACAGGTGGAAAAACATGGGATTAAACTGCGAGACCTATGCGCTAAACACCGTCGCCTGATTATGAAATATCCGTTTTAAATCCTAATCTGTAATTCTGCACCACATCTAGTGCAATAAATCAACAATATGCAGAGGTTAATGGTTAGTAAATTTACAACAGGAGATTTTTTGTAGTTTCTCATTCTTATTTGCCACATATAAAACAAGTGCATACCTGTTGACAAAAAGTATTTCTGTCGTGTAGTGGTTCCAAACATTTTCTTCAGGCACTCAGACATAAAACATTTTAAGTTTTGGTAACCCTTCTATATCTATATCTATATCTATGTTATATTATATGGTCTACTTTAATAAATCAATAAAATACAGAATATATTTTCTAATTAACGTCCTACAGAAAAAAAATGCGGGAAAGGTGTGCAAATGTATAATTTTATTCCGATGTAAATCTTCGTCTGAGATCTGATTGAATGTTCAATGCTGCACCTGAATGTTCTTGTCTTTGTCAGATATTCAAATGAAATGCTTTATCATATAATTATTAAAATGACACCTTTTAAAATTAAGAGGGCTCCCCGGCCGACCCCCTTCGGTCTTTGGCGATCCCCCTGGGTGGAGAATTAATTCTGTATTGTGACGCTAGTGTCAGATGAAGGAGATGTGATAGTACGTAAAATTAGTAAACTAGTGTTGTCAGCAATTCAGTAAAATTTATGCAAAGAACCGAAAAGGTAAACCGGAATTGGGTGAAAATAAATAGAAATTATTTCATGTACCACTCATCAATTGTTTCATTTTATAATTGATTACTTTTCAATGTCTTGATCAATCATTGTTGGATAGTTGGCGGATAGCCCTGCAATAGAAACCACATCTAAAATACGGTCCATGTCAACGAGTTTAAAAGTAGAAATATATAATTTCTTCACATCATAAATTCTGCACGAACATCTCGCCAAATGTCCTCGTGAGGAATGACAGACTTATATAAGAGGAAGAGACTGTCCTGCGCTCGTCAACGTCACTTCAAACCCCCTCAGTGCAGTGAAAAAAAGAGCTTCAGATCCATTTGCAGCAAGGCAGATAAAAATGGCAGCCAAGTGTGGCCCTTTGACAGCCACTGACCTAGAAATGATTTGCTTGGCTGTGAAATTCAAACAGAAAAACCAAATCAGAGCACAGATATGTCCTCGTTGCCATTGAGATGTAAAGTACATTACATTAGTACTTTATGCATTTTGGCCACAAATCTTACCTCTACACAAAATGCGATTTGCATCCTCGGATGTCCAATGGGCCGTGACACTGTGAGAGGCATGTGATTGATGACCGTATCTTTAAGCATCTTATATCTGCATGCCAACCGTGCTGCATGCACCCGCAAAGTACCTTTGAGTAAAAATTTGCAGGGTTGAGGAGGAAAGAAAACTTTCCATGCGGGAAGAAGGGCAGCTTTACCACCAACGGGACCAGTCACCCCCATTTTCATGCAAGCTCTTCAATTAGGGCTGAGTGATTAGGCCTTAACCCTTTGTAAGCTACTCAATAAACTCACTAGCTGGCATTAACAGTGCTGCAAGTTAAATCTGTTAATTGGAACAATAATATGTTGGTAGTTGTATTAAGTTTATTTTGTCTTCTTGTGGTTATCTATGTTTTGAATGATTCGTTTGTAATAGACAATGATGTGGTTTTTAGGTTGTTCTGTTACTTGACATGTTTTTGTGTGTTACTTCCGCCCTCATCAGAGTGTCATTCTTGAGTGAGATATGAGAGAAGAATAATTTGGTGTCAGTACTCCCATTTGAAATGGATGAGACATTGAGCTTTGGCCGTCAAGGAGCAATCAAATTCAGTCCTTCCAGTGTAAAACAATGGGACGTTTTGGGACATCAATGGCAGTGAATGAATTCAATGATATGGAAAATAGAAAATACTTGGGCGTGATATTAGGGGTAATCAGTTTTTATTCATTTGAGGTTTTTCAATGACATTTTATGAATTCAATCTGATTCATTTGTGTTTATATAAAAATTATACTCTATTGAACTACAATAATGTTTAATGATCAAAAATGTATAATTATACTTGAGACTTAGCAGCCATATATAGGGACTTTTCATTCTGGGTTACGTAGGCCAAACCTGACATAAAATGTAAAATATTCATGGAGTTAATTTTTTCCCTTTAAATGGGCAAAAATAGTCACTATCCCTACCAAGAGTTAAATACTATAAAACTATTAGCAAGTTCATAGCTATCTCATCAGCCCAGTGACATTGAAAACACTGAAAATACTGGCCAACATAGAAAAACAACATCAATAATAAGGTAATACTTAATATATTTCCTTAGACAAGAGTATCATGCATCCATTTAGTTTTCAGGTCACTCCTCGTTAAACTTATTTTCTTCGGCATTACTCGGTCACTCCACGTTAAGGACTAGACGAGTTGAAGGTATATTTGTGTTCACTCAAAGTTGTGCTAGCTATTACTCGGTGATAATTAAGCTAAATGTCTTGTTAATGTAGCGGATTTGTTGCTTATGTCTCCAAGGGACGGAACAAGCAGCTAATTGTTATTGTGTAAAGCGCGCCTGTGTTTATCTCACTGCAATTGTTTGTACCATGTCTTGCAGGCAGGTGATAAGGGGAGACGCCAGCTGCCATTCACCAGCTCCGCCAAGACCCTAGGGCAACGCGGGAGTGCTTGCTTATCCGAGATGGACTCGTCCGCGCGCTGCTGACGGGAATGATATCCTGAGCTTTTTCCTGGCAAGCGTGCGAGTCAGCGATGAGCGGGGGGATATAATATAATGGCCAAGAACAAGGATGCACGCCCCCCGATATTTGCCGTCAGCGTGGTTGGCCTCTCTGGGACGGAGAAAGATAAGGGAAACTGCGGCGTGGGGAAATCGTGTCTTTGCAACAGATACGTGCGTCCCCATGCTGACAACTACTACTCTGAGCACACGTCTGTGCTGAGTACCATCGACTTTGGCGGGCGCGTGGTTAACAATGACCACTTTCTCTATTGGGGTGACCTTTCTCACCGGGGGGATGAGGGAATTGACTGTAAAATCCAAGTCATCGAGCAGACTGAGTTTATCGACGACCAGACGTTTCAGGCGCACCGCAGTACCAACATGCAGCAGTACAGCAAACGGGCAGCGACTACCAAGCTTCAGTCGGCCGAGAAACTCATGTACATCTGCACCGACCAGCTGGGCCTGGAGCAGGACTTTGAACAGAAGCAGATGCCTGATGGGAAGCTGAACATCGATGGCTTTGTGCTATGCATTGATGTCAGCAAGGGCTGCAACAGGAAGTTTGACGACCAAATGAAGTTTGTCAATGGTCTGTATTCCCAAATCACTAAATCCAAAAAACCTGTGGTGGTGGCCGCCACCAAATGTGATGAGTTTGTAGAGCAGCACCTGAGGGACCTTCATACTTTTGTGGCTAGCAAGAAGAACTTGCTCCTCGTGGAGACGTCAGCACGCGCCAACATTAACGTGGATCTTTGTTTTAACGCTCTTATACAGCAGTTGGACAAAGCCAGGGGTAAACCCAAAACCGTACCATATTTAGACGCTTACAAAGTCCAGAGGCAACTGGTCGTCTCGGTAACAGATAGATTTGAGAAACTGATGGTGACGATGGTGAGGGATTACCACATCACGTGGAAAGGGGTGGTTGCTAACATGAAGGGCAACCCCGACTATGAGGAGTTCATTATTTTGGAGGGTTCCAGGAAGGGCCGGAATATGTTTAACAAGCACATTGCACAGCTTAAACATGAGCACATCAAGAGAAGACGAGAGGAGTACCTGACCACTCTACCCAAGACTCTCAATACCCTCTTGAGTCGCTTGGACGAGGTGGAGCACCTGACGTGGGCCGAAGCGCAAAGCGTCATTCGCAATCGCTCGGATTTCCAGTGCTGGTTTGTGGTGCTCGAGCGGACCCCCTGGGACGAATCGGACCATGTAGACAACAGCGACCGGCGGATACCTTTTGACCTCTTGAACACACCCGATGGCGAGAGAATTTACCACAACCATGTTCAGCACCTGATGTTGGAAAAGAGGAGGGTGGACATGAAGGAGAGGTTCAAAAAAACGCTGGACCGGGTCCACTTCATCTCTGCCGGGCAGTCTTGGGAGGAAGTCATGTGCTTAGTTATGGAGGACGAAGCCTACAAGTTCATCACTGAATCAGATAGAAGAGATGTTTACTGTCGGCATCAGCAGGAGATAGTGGAGCGTGCCAAAGAGGACTTTCAGGAAATGCTTTTTGAACACGCTGAGCTCTTCTACGACTTGGATCTAAACGCCACGCCCAGCTGCGACAAGATGAGTGAAATTCATAGCGTCCTAAACGAGGAACCCAGATACCGAGCATTACAGAAACTGGCCCCGGATCGAGAGTCGCTCCTCCTCAAACACATTGGTTTTGTGTACCACCCCACCAAGGAGACGTGTCTGAGCGGCCACAACTGCGTTGACCTGAAAGTGGAACAGGTCCTGGCCAACCGTCTGGTTCAGCTGGATCATGGCCGCTCCAGCCTCTACTACAGCAGTGCCAACGTGGACAAAATCAACCTCTGCCTTTTAGGGAGGGAGGGCCTGTCGCAAGAACTAGCTAATGAAATACGAGCCCAATCTACGGATGACGAGTACGCCCTCGATGGCAAAATTTACGAACTGGAGCTTCTCCCTGTAGACGTCAACTCCACCTTACTTTTCAGCCACACTTGGGTGTCCACTTTCAAGCCGCATGGCTGTTTCTGTGTCTTCAATTCAATCGAGTCCCTCAACTGCATCGGGGATTGTGTAGGAAGGATCCGTGCAGAGATGGCTCAGAGCAGGAGAGAGAAGTTTGGACCTCCTCTCCCTTTTATCCTCATCCTGGCAAATCAACGGGACACTGTGTGTAAGAACATGCCCATCCTACGTCATCAGGGCCAGCAGCTGGCCAACAAGCTCCAGTGCACCTTTGTGGACATTCCTTCTGGCGCCTTTCCCCGAAAGTTCACAGAGTTCCAGATAAAACAGGGCCTACGCGCCATCCTGGAAGGGCTCAGGCAGAATTTTGACGTCCTGGCGCCACCACCGTCCATAAAAGACATGTCCGAGGTGGACCTCCGGATTGTCATGTGTGCCATGTGCTGGGATCCCTTCAGCGTTGACCTTATCCTCTCTCCGTTTTTGGAGTCGCACTCTTGTAGCGCCGGCCATCCGGGACAGGCCAACGCTTTGGTCCTGGACAAGATACTCGGAGACCGCAGGAGAAGGATTCAGGTCACTATTCTCTCCTACCACTCAGCCATCGGTGTCCGCAAAGATGAGCTGGTGCACGGTTACATCCTGGTCTACTCGGCCAAGCGCAAAGCATCTATGGCCACGCTGCGTGCCTTCCTGGCGGAGGTCCAGGACGTCATCCCTGTCCAGATGGTGGCCATCACGGACAGCCAGGCAGACTTCTTTGAAAACGATCCCATCAAGGAACTGATGACTGAAGGCGAGCACATCGCCACAGAGATTGCCGCCAAGTTCACGGCCTTGTACTCACTGTCGCAGTACCACCGACAGACAGAGGTTTTTACTCCCTTCTTCAACGAAGTCCTGGAGAAGAAACCAAACATCGAGAGCTCCTTCTTGTTCGACAGTTCGTCTCGGGAGTGCTCTACCGGGGCTGCCGACGAGGTCTTCCAGACTTCACCGCCGCACAGCCACTCCCCGGCCTACAATACGTACTACCCGGATTCGGATGACGACAATGAAGCCCCGCCACCGTACAGCCCGATAGGTGACGATGTACAACTCCTCCCCACACCCAGCGAGCGAACCAAGTACCGCATCGATCTGGAAGGCAACGAGTACCCGGTCCATAGCACGCCCATCGGCGACCACGAACGCAACCACAAAGTGCCTCCGCCCGTTCGACCCAAACCAGCTCTTTCCAAACCCAATGTAAAAAAATTGGACCCTAATTTGCTGAAAACCATCGAAGCTGGAATGCGAAATAACCGCCGCACACCACGTGGTCACACCACGCACTCAATTGATACAGATGCTTCGGACAACTATGCAGACCCTGTAGACACTCTTCTGAGGACCAGGGGCTTCCATGCTGAGGATATTTACGCCGAGCCCGATGACACGCACAACCGTCTGGTCAAGCTACGCAATTCCTTTGGCCTGCACGGTGGAGGAGAGGATGAGAATGGGTACGATCGCAAGTCCCAGGTTGGACGCAGGCCTTCCAAGTACAAACATCGCTCCAAAATCCTCTTCAGCAAGACAAAGGCCTACCAAAGACGCTTCCACTCAGACAGTGATGGTGAGGAGACAGGGCCCGCCATGCAGAAGAAAAAAAAGGGAAGGACTCACCGTGGCAGCGAAGAGGACCCACTGCTGTCCCCTGCAGATCCCTGGAAGGGGGGTATTGACAACCCTGCCATTACCTCTGATCCTGAGCAGGAGGATAAAAAAATGAAGAAGAAGAAAACGACTAAGACGCCAAAGGAACCCAAGAAGGTGAGTCCAACAATACTAAAATGAGACATTATTCAATACAACATGTATTTTGCGGAAGGGAGAGTGTGAGAGAGAGAGAGAGAGACTTGACATCAACTTTAAACTTAACTTAAATGAAGAGAGATTAGATTCCTATACACACATGCTTAAAACAGTTTTAATCTTACGTTACACCAAATTTAAACCTTCTTGTCCAATAACCAAGGCAAAGAGGTTAATGTATTCCACCGCGGCTTTCGAGGCTTCATGCTTTTCCATACGAATTGGCAAGCCAGCTCAGTCACACGTACATGTTTTTCGACTATTTCGTTCTTAATATCGATTGTCATCATAGTCCTTTTCTTTGCACTACCATTTATTGCACCGGCTTGCTTTGGACCTATTGTGTTTCCCTTAATTCTGCACTGACTAACGCAAAATACAACGCTCCAACCAGTGCTCGTAGCGATCTTTGCACGAGGGAGATGCGGCGAGAAATATCATATCTCAAAATTTGGCTCGTATCTCAAGGTAAATATTTGATCTGAATTTTATTTTACAATTTTTTCTTTCGAATTCCTATATCTTGGGGCACTCAACGTGGTACTGTAACAATATTTAGAATGTTAGATAAATAAGTTAAGAGTTAAATTAGCAAAAGCTCAATAGAATTATTCAAAATTCGTGTTGTCACTAAAGCGGATTCCATACTTGTGCACACAAGATTTCATCAGAAGTCCCTTTTTCACACGGTGATGCTGGTGATGTCATGATTCAGGAGAAAAATGGATGGCCCTTCCACCGGCGTGACCAATCGTTTATTACCGTGCAAATTGTTGGAGCAACTCCGACCTAAGCGCTGCATGGCCGCGATGAATAAGACCTATTGTTGAAAACACTCGGTTCACAAAAAACGCAAGGGTTTAACCGCCGTGGGTGTAGTTTAGAGAGGGTGGTGTGGCTTGTTCTTTTACTTATAATATTGGTTGTTTTTGTGATGATAGTGATCATTGCTACTTCATGTAATTAGAATTTCACATTTTAAGTAAGCCGAACTGAAATGTAGTGAAGTGAGGATATAAAGTAAGTTAGATTCAAACCTGAAGCACCTGAATGCAATCCACTGACTGCACTTCTAAAATACCAGATTGGTGGAAAGGTTTTCTCTTGTAGGTTGGAATGAAAACCTGCACCCACTCCGGCCCATTGTGGAATAGTTTGCCCACCCCTGGTTTAGTCAAACAGTGGTGATGAATTTCACTTGTTGATGGCACAGATTGTTCTGTACTAATGAGCAGTAATACTGTAGAGGAATCCGCTGCATAGGGGATTAATATCAATAAATGAAAAAGGCCAGGGTCAGATTAAAAAATATCGGAATTGAACTATTTATACTGCATAAAGATGTCAGATATATGTTACATGAGAGCAAAAACATTTACCTGTTGTGTGAATATAGCTTTGGAACTGACCTGGAAGTTAACCAAAATGAACAAAAAGTGACCCAAACCAACCAGAACTGACCCAAAATAATGAGGAAATGACCTGTTAATGCCCCAGATTATTAGGAAGTGACCCAAAATCAGTAGAAAAAAAATCCAGTAAACACACTGAATTATTAGGAAGTGATCCAAAATCAATAGGAAGTTTCCTATAATTCCCCCAAATTCCACAGTAATCTACCCACAATATTTCTAAACAGGGATGAAGCATCCCAAACAATTTCTTGAGGAATTGCATTTTGTAGTTGCTCAAGAACTCTGGTTCACTACTGCCACTACCAATGGGTTAAACCTAGTGCATTTTTTGCTCCTTTTTGTTTTCAACAATTTGTCAATTTGTCCAGCCCATCCCTGCAAGTCTGACGTGGTATAAAAGAGTAAAGCTTTGCTGGAAATGAACATCTCTGTCGTCCTCCGCACTACCTTCTTATGATCTGCTCCCAGTTTGCCTTCCTCCTCGTCTTTGTCAAATGTTTTAGCATTCCTCCGTGTCTTCAATCTATTCTTCCATTCCTTTTGATGCACTTTTTCTTTTCAAACTTTTCCTCCCCCGTCCTCCTCCTCCTTGGGTCTCAAAGCTTTCACATTTTTATTCTGCGTTCTTTTTTTTCTTCTTTTGCCCCACATTCCATGTCTGCTTGACGCCTTTCCCATCTTTTCTGCAGCTTCATCCCGTGTTCTTTTGAAAGCCACATTACCGCCAGTATAATCCGGGACTGAGTATATTTTTTGCTAAGGGGCCAAATTAGTGGAGGATAAATAAAACATCTTTTAATTAGTAAACTCATTTGCTCCCATTGGCATCTACTACCCTTTTCCCAAGTTAACAATTTTTAGGTGTTTGTAATTTTTTTAGAACATTTGCATGAAATGGGAAAACTCCTTTACATGGAGTAAGAAAAGAAGTACAGGTTGTCCTCAACGGAGGACAGTGGGTTAAAATGGGTTAATGTATGTTTGTCATTGATGTCTATAGACCGTGACCGGACATTTGGTCGCCGGTATTTTGGTCGCCGGTCAAATGGTGACAGAGAGTTTAGTGTTGAAACCAGCTCTCAAAATAATATTCATGAGAAAGAGTTTAATATCTAAGAGAGAAGTTTAATATCTAAGTACCGTTTAATATCTAAGTACTGTTTAATATCTAAGTACTGTTTAATATCAAAGTACTGTTGAAAACGGCTCTCAAAATTATATTCATGAGAGAGAGTTTAATATCTCAATATCTACTGTTTTCAACAGTATTTAGATATTAAACCCTCTCTCTTAGATATTAAACTCTCTCTTATGAATATGATTTTGAGAGCTGGTTTCAACAGTAAACTCTTTGTCAACATTTGACCAGCGACCATAAGACCGGCGACCAAACGTCCAAGCACCCTATAGACGTCCAATCCATTTAAATTGGAAAGCATCCCAACAGATAACATGCAGTCTCAATTCCTGAAACATTTTTGCCCAATTGTCCTACATGACAAAACGACTAACTGTGTTTTTGTTCTGGATCAGGCCAAATCTTCAAAGTCCCCCAAACCGCTGTACCCGCCAACCAGAAGAACGTGGGAGAGCAAATACTTTGGGGTCCCCCTGCACAACTTGGTCGACCCCGAACACCCAATTCCGCACTTCATCGAGAAGTGTGTCGACTACATTGAGCGAACAGGTGACTTTATTCTTTCTTTTTCAGCGTCCTTATTCCAAATGAGCCGCACTCGCTGCCTGCTCTTGGGAATCTGAATCCATTGGGGTGTAATCATATCGTCCACTAGTGTCAAACTCAAGGACCCAGGGCCATATTAGGACTGTCCCAACATTTGGTATGGCCCGTGAACATAAATTGTACGCCACCTTCAAATTAAAATATCTTTAGTCCTCTGCCTTGCACCATAAGTCACAGAAATGTTGAATATAACCCGTATTTTCATGCCAATGGCCGCACTTGAAAGCCTAAAATTTGCTCTAAAATAGATGGGGCACCCAATTAGTTGGTGGGCCTTGTGTATGTACTAAATTCAAAATTTTGTATGACCCTGACCGCTTATCTGGTCGGCCAAAATATTCTTAGTACTTAAGGTCCTATTGATGGTGACAGACCTCCAATTCAATTTGGCTAGGAGGGATAGCTGCGATAAGGAATGATGCAGTCCTCAAAGCCATGAATTAATTTTGCCATCAAAAACATCTTCAGTTTTATTTGTGTTGCTTTATAGTTTGACTTGAGAAAAAAAATTACTAGCGTCAGAAAGCATCTGTGCGGCAAATGTCATATGAGAGACAATCGAGAAAAGGAATTTCCTGCATTCCTTGTCTTCTCTCTCTGCCAGCCACGCAAACTTTTTGTTTGCCCTTTTTCAATCTGATATCCTGCTCTGAACATCCCCCTTGAATGCAGAAAAAAACGATGAAGCAATGTTGTGTGTTCGAGCTGCTCTGTGGATTATTGTTGGCATGCTAGCTGACTGCATTGCGCTGCACCAGTCGTCGCTTTTCTTTCCCCTCTATATATCAGCATTTCCGCTTTGTTACACCAAAAACTTTGCAGAGCCACCTTCACGTCCCGGTTACCATGGCAGCACTGTAATATGCAGATTATATTACCTTAGAAAATGTCAAATCTACTTGTAAGTAAATTAACTCATTAGAGGCAATTGACTGTGATCGATTTCCTCATACATTTGCTCTCTAAGGGTGGGAATGGATCATGGAATGATCATTCAATCAGTTATTTATTTTCCGTTCCATTTATTCTTACAAGGATTGCGGGGGTGCTGGAGTATATTCCGCCCATCTTTGGATAGCAGGAGAGCGACACGCCGATTTAATTACCAGCCAATCACAGATCAAATGATTAATGACTGAACTAGGATAATTTGAGGAATCAAGTAAAATCGTGTTCTTAATAATGAGCGATGTTAGGCAAAAAGAACAGCACGAGTGCAATTTGCAGGTAATCATATCACCGAATCGGAACATAATGTGGCAGATTCTGTAAAATGATCCATATTTCACAGTAGTAAATTGCAGTATTACACATTTGCTGTCGTAACCTTTCTGGAATAGAAATTAAGATACACTGAAGTTCTGGGATTGTTTATTTCAGGGTTCAGAGTTTTTGCTTTCGACATGAGTTGGTAGATTGACTTGATTTAAAAAAAAAAAATCAATCTATTTATTTTGCAATTTTGCAATTAGTAATGTGGATTAACGTCATTTAAATTAAGAAATACTCTCGGTCCCAAAAATATATTTAAAAAAATGTAAATTGTGAATGTAAATCAAGCATTAATAGCTGCAAATATGAACTCTTAACAAATGCATTTAATCAGATTTAAATAATGGCACAAAAAATAAAAATAAAAAAATCCCTGTCCCAAATTTGAAGACTCTGACAGACTAAATTAACAAAGTTGTAAAAAAATATCTTGACTATCAAATGAGTCATAAAACACAATGATATTCAATGAAAATGCCATTAATCAATGGGAACAATTGAAAACAAAAGAGAAAATTAATTGTAACTCAGTGTTGTTGGATAATGGGCCTGCAATGCACAACAGAGTTTTGTCTTCCAACAATGAAACTCGACACTAGTCCAGGGGTGGCAAACAAGTTTGACACAAGGTAAAAATTTAGAACTGTGAGAGTCAAAGAGCCACACCCTATGACAGAACCAGCATTAAGAAAAATCCAATATACCAGATTATTTTTGAAATATAATGTATTTGTTTTCAATGGACCCTGATTAATTCGAGTGTATTTTAAGAAAGAATAGAAGTAGGACAAACATGAAACGAGGAAAAGAGCCACAGTAAGTACAAAATATGATAAGAAGCAGAGAGCCGCCTTCATTTTAGCCGGCACCCATTCGCCACCCGTGTACTAGTCAGCCAATCAAAACCCCCAAATTAGACATTTGTCATTAAATCCACTGAATTCTAAGAGTGAGAGGAAAAAAAATTGCAGTTTATAGTCTGAAAAAAAATCACGGTAGTCACCCTCCAAAATGAACACGTAAATTAGGTCACTGATTATCTCCAGGGGCTATGTAAATTCCCCAATTTTTTTCCTGCTCGTCTAATCTTATGAGTGCAAGTTCATGTTGGAAAACAACCACTGTTGCTGTGCATGGCAAGTCACGTCCGCTTGATGCTCAGCTGCAACCACATGAAATGATGACAACTTGTCATGGTGGTTTCCCAATAGTGAGTGCAGCCTCCACTCGCTCTTGTTTGTAGTGCGTCTGTGTAAATGAGAGAAAAACTGTGCCTATGTGAGGTTCACTTCATTCACTTGCTTTGTTATTGTTCTTAACGAGATGATAATTGTAGCATTGACATTTCCTGCTGTTGTGTGACGGTGTCTCGACCGTGGGAAAACATGTCACTTATGGCGTTTTTTTATTTATTCTTATTATTATTTTAAATCCAATCCAGCCAGTTTTTTTTAATTCATTGAAATTACCTGAATTGAAACTTAGTCAGGAGGGGTTGGCAGCTAACCCTTTCTGGGTGAATGACTATTTTGGGTAAAAAAAAAAAAAAAAAAAAAAACAACAACAACAACTTAAAATACATACTGAACATTTTTTCCCTTGATTCATTATTAACCCTGAATCAGGTGCACAAGTTGACAGAATCTTTCATGCTCACACTCCTACACAAACCTAAGGGCAATTTATAGTGTTCAACCACCCTAACTTGCATGTATTTAGGATCTGGGAGGAACCTACAATACCAAAAAGGTCTTTAATAAAAGCAGTGGGAGCCAACGATGCTCTGTATATCTGTAGGGATCCGTCAAAAGGGATTCTGGCAAAAAGCTCCAACAGTAGTACTGGTTCTAGTGTTCTCTGTTCGCTATTGGGCATCCATTGCTTCCAAGCCATTCTCAATTTTGCTGTTAATGCCCCGTTTATGTCAATGTTCACCAATTGAGGTGATTTGTAGAAAAATCCATACAGCACAGTCAGCAATGACTATGCAAACACTTCTCCCGGCTGCTGTTTTGTGCTCTATCCATTGCTTGAGTCGGTCATTTAACTTGGGCCTCCTCAGTTTGCGAACTCTATATGACACTGAATGACCACAAAGTCACGGAAAATAATATACTGACCCAAAGAGAACATATACAGTTGTATTTCACCATGTTTTGTTTTCCTCAACTGTTTTTTGTTCTGTAGTAATTAACCGTATTACATTGGTTCGTTTCCCCTAGTGTTTTTTTTTTTTTTTTTACCAAAAGTCAAGGAATTGGCGTCGGCCTCACAGTTCTGGGGTCCTGGGTTTAAATTCAAGTCTCTCCTTCTTTGTGGAGTTTGCATGTTCTCCCACATTGCAAAAACTTGCATGGTAGACTCTTTGGACAATCAAAATTGCCTTTAGGTATTACTGTGAGCGTAAATGATTTTCCGTCCCTTCATGCCCTGCGATCGGCTTGGCACTGATTCAGATATCCACCGCCTTATGCCCGAAAGTCAGCTGGGATAGGCTCCAGCACCCCATGACCCTTCTGAGTATAAGCGGTTCAAAAAATAAATGAATGAAAAATGAAGGAATCATCAAACCGTGAATATTAACAATGAAGGACTGAAGGATGATTATTGAATTATTTATCAGCTAAAAAGCCTGTAAATAGTGATCACTATTCACTGTATGAACAACATGAATATAAAACTGAATAAATAAGACTGACACAAGCTTTAATGCATATAAAGTTGAAAGAAGTTTCGACCTTGGAGAATATAATGTTGAGGTCTTTGGAAAGGCACGCGTCTTGTGGATAGAGGTTCATGGCTTGACATGATTATAAAATGAATCCCAGACGGCCGTAATGTGTCCTCTACTTGGAAAGTCATTAAATTGAAAACAATCCGTCGGTGTCCTGCTTGGAACAAAGACAAAGTTGAAAATGAGTAGTAGTTCTTTTGTTCCACCTTTTGGAAAATGTTTTGCTCAGAAACTTTTCTTTGCACTTTCCACCCTAATCCTAATTGACAAATGTAAAGCACATTAACATGTATTCAAAGGCAGTTTTTCTTTCACCATTCATAGTTTAAAATTAAAAAAGAAAATTAACTTTAAAGCGTTATTTGGGGACAAACAGTGCTTCTGTTTTTATACATTTCATATTTTGTTTTTATTTACTATTTATTAATTCATACATTTATTTATAAAATATAGAAGTAACAGAGATGCGGCTAGGAGAACGATTTGTTCGCACGTCTGCCTCACAGTTCTGAGATTGACAGTTCAATCCCTAGTGACTTCTAACTTTCCCATGTGGAATTTGCATATTCTCCCCGTGCCTGCGTGGTTTCCTCCCCCATCCCAAAAACAAGCAATGGTAGGCTAGCTGAACACTCTTAAATGCCCTGCAAGTAGGGTGTTCCCTGCCTTAAACCCCAGTGAGGATAAGTGGTATGGAAAATGAATGAATGAAAGAAATAAAAATTTGTAATTGAAGGACGCACAATTATACTTGTTAACATTAAGCATTTTTTAAAATTACCCCAAATAGTCACTAAGCTTATAAAAATAGACTGATGGTGTTTATTAAGACTTTAAATTAAAATTGATCTGAACTATAAACTGATTTCATTATTTAATTTTTCAAACTATTTAAAAAAATGTTTTTTTACTACATTTTAAAAACGAACTTTGCGCCAATAAGAGACTCTTCTTTTGTTTCAAAACAGCACATGTATGTGTTTGATTCATTGTTTCATTGTTTTAGCGGCCGGGAGTTATGCACTCCTGGCATGTCGGGATCGAAGTGCTTCTTAACACGTCAGTGGAAAATAAATGTAAAATTGGTAGAATAAACAATGAGAAGAATAGTAAAAGACAATTGATGACATCTGCTTTGAACAAGTTTCAACAAGCCACAATTACCTGATGGAACACAATTGAGCTAACATTAATTCATTCATATTCCATACAGCGCATCCTCATAAGGGTTGCAGAGGTTATTGGTTGCTATTGCAGTTGACTTTGGGCGAAAGGCACACTCTACCCGAGACTGGTCGCCAGTCAGCTGCAGGGCACTCAGAGAAACACACGACCATTCGCACTCACAATTAACTTCCACCAGCGGGAATCCAGCCCGCACAAAACTCAGCCCAGTGAAGCCCAACACCATTGGGCGACTTGAGCTAACATTTTTCCTTTAATTAATGTCATTCCATCACTGCAAACAATTAGCTAGTTATACATATTCGATGTTTTTTAACAACTGTGTTATTTTTTTAAAAAGAGATAATGACAATTGTCGCTGTGTTGGGAATGCCCAATTCAATGAGTTGTGTTCATTCTTTAGGGTTGCAGCCCACTTCATAACACAATGTACCAGTAACAGTGCTCACTTGTAGTAACGTATGGGCCTACCGTATTTCATACTGATCTCAAAAACTAGGAGAACATAAAGTGAGCCCCTTGAGTCTGCCCACTAGCGGTATTCATTCATTCATTTTCTGTGCCGCTAACTCAGCCAACTATGGGGACCAGCTGGAGGACACCCTGTAGTAGTCCCCAGCCAATCACAGGGCAGCAGGTGGGGGACACCCTGGAGTAGTCCCCAGCCAATCACAGGGCACATGTACACGGACAACTATTTACACTCGCACTCATACATACCTAAGGGCAATTTAAAGTGTTCAACCCGCCTAACATGCATGTTTTCTGAATGCAAAGTCCACACAGGAATGTCCGATCCTTGGATCGCACCCTCAATCTCAGAACCTCAAAGCGGTGTATATAATTTATTTATTTATTTTTTAAGCTCTTTGAATATTCCTTGGGTAGGCTGACGCGCTAACCACTCACCCGCCAAGGCGCCCTTCATAAATCATTTTAAATCAATTTAAAATTTTGAATGAATGGATAGGAATCAAGATGTTAATGCACCCTCACCAAGAATCGATGGAGACAAACTCCTCACTTTGTCTTCTTTAATCGGAGTGTAGCTCCCGGACCATTCTGGGCTCAAAGCCATACTCGAACGACAGAACTAGGCCTTCCTGGGCTTTATTATTCTGTTTCGAGACGCTACATTGCCTGGAGGACAATCCGGGAAGGAAGCCGAGTCCTTCAGAGGACAAACAGATGGCGGCGAGCTCACCATCTCTCTCCCACCCGACTCCATGAGGTGAAATTTTATTAAACGCTTCCTGCTCTCCAGAGACAGGAGATGCATTTGGCAGGGAGAGCGGCGGCTTGGATTAAATGGCGTTTTGATGCCCATGTTTTCCGATGTCCCACTGCTTGTTATCGTCCTTGCTTGTTAAAGTCACTAGTATGTTGTTTGTTGCCTGGCAAACTGCCCAATATGTCTAGCTCCAGATCAATTTTTAAAAACTGGGAGATACTTCTCGACTCTAATCACAGCAAAAGCCATGCATTCTATGTGACAGCGATCAAATAATAAGTGCCGACCCCTCTTTGTTAAAATGGAATGGACGTATATCTCTGTCAATGGTGCTGGAATATGATAATTCACTGACAGGGCCTCCTAGTTGAGATACAGGATACTAGTTGATATTTTTACGCTTCAACCTTTGATTGCTGGCAGACCCTTTTAGTCAAAATGGATTGTCACTGTTGTTGAGACCCAAAGAACTAATATATGAAATAAAATTAAAGACGTTGGAACAGATGGTGATATGGTTGTTAGTTTGAGTGTTATAAGTGGTAATACAGCACATTTCCTATGTAGTGATGAAATTATTTTGATATTAAAAATATAAATAGGAGCATTTACAGTTTTTAAAGAAAAATGAGGAAACAATTAAAATCAACGCATGGGTACCTCTACTTACCAAGGCTTCTACATATGAAATATTCATATTGCGAAAATCCTCGATGGGGAACCTATTGTTCCAAAATACAAAAGCAAGAAAAGTTACAAAACCGAACACACCCCAATTTTTTTTTTCGTGATCTACCGTATTTATTTGAGTATAATGCGCACCCATAATTTGTGACAAAAATAAAATATTATATATATATTTTGGGTTTTTCTCAACTCACAGCAAGGATTGCACCAGTATAAATGCTGAACACATGTCGCCATGAGAAAAAAATTATTCACAACATATGGTGTGGCAAGGCACAAGGAGACGGACAACCATGCACACTCACACCCAAACCTAGGGGCAATTTAGTGTGTCCAATCAGACTACCATGCACGTGGGAGGTAACCGGCGTACCCGGAAGAATCCCACGCAGGCGCAGGGAGAACATGCAAACTCCACACAGGTGGCCACTACCTGGATTTTAACCCAGGAACCCAGAGCTGTGAGGCCGACATGCTAACACACACATTCACACACATTAAACTATTAGCACAAAACAAAAAGAACCTATAAATCAGTTTTAAAAAAGCCAGAAACAAACAAAACAGGTTAACACTTTTTCATGAAGTCACCAATCTGCCTGAGACGACTGAGCGGAACTGTGATGACTAAAAGTAAAGTCACATGAGCAAGATGTCATCACACTGAGGTCATTCGCACTCCATTGTGTGAGCATTTGTGCTTTCTATTGAACAGATGTTTACTTTACAGGAAACGTTTGACACATACAAATACGTTGTTTATTGGTTGGTTATTGTTATTTGGTCACTTCTAGGCACATTACTCTATTTAATCACAAACACACAAACCTCCAGAATCAATGTTCTAGTCTCTGTAAATATTACAAAAAACAAACGTTGTGCGTGGTGCTACTAATCAAGTATTTACATTTTTAATAAAATGCTGAAATCAACGTTTCAAAGAGGACAAAAGAGAATCATCAATTCTCCTAATGAAGCCAATTAAGTGCTCGTTTGTGCAACGCAAACATAAAAACGCTGCTGACGGCAGCAACAAACACGCAAAGCATTTCACTTAAAAAAGGAGCACCAGAAATGCTCTAAAGATGTACAGCAAACACAAGAAAAACGCTCTTTTTCTGATGTCCATTAGATGAAAAACATTGCTGCCACTCTGTCCTCAAAGACCTTCAATGCGTCACCGCAGCATCATGTGTGTGCACGCACGTGGGGGTGTTTTGCAATCGGTGTGTGTTTGCGCACACGTGTGTAGCCTGCAGCAAGGTGCTTGGTGAGGACATCAGAAGACAGACGTCTTGGAAAAGCATTCTACACATTCCCATTTGAGACGTTTTGAAAAAAGACATAATTTTCTCAAAATTGTTACACTGACGTATGAGATTGATTCTAGGATCCCGTTATTAACCCTTTATAAATACTATGAAAAAAAACTACAACATAAAAAGAACATTGGGCGTCCACATTAATTTCTATGTTTTGGGTTAAATTGGCCGCAACATTAACATTTGTTATAGAAGTGTGGCCTCAATGAGGAAAAACTGTGCCAGATTTATTTAGTTTTTCTCCATTAAATAACATTTTAGAGTAAGGAGATGTTCATAAAAACTCAATTAATTAATTGTCATACTGCCACAAAATTTCCATACTGCCACTCAAATTCTGTTAGCAAGTGTAGCATCTTTTTGGTAGCAATCTGTAGATACACTTTTTTTTTGGGGGGGGGGGCAGTTGGTGGCTTTAATATCTTCTTAGGTTGTGGCACCAAAGGTCATTTCTTAATGACTTTTCTGCTTACAAATGTAGCTATCAGGAATGCTAAGGATAAAGTTGCCTTGGCCAATGAGTGTTGTTGTATAATGAATGGTATTGTCATCTTTCACCACTTTGTGGCTTCAGTACATTGATGTGGTGCAGTTTGTGTGGCGTCCTTAGGGATTTTGAATTGAATGTCAGATTTGTGATGAGCGACGAAAAGACATTTTAAATGACGTCTGCCATCGACTCACCATTTCTAAATCTCCCAAATGGTGATACTCGTGTTCCATTTTTCTGCAACAACCTCAACCTTTGGCCTTCTTGAAGCCAATCAGTCCAACCTCGAGTGGACGTTTGTGGCACAGGGAAGTGATGATTCCCTCGAGGGATTCCCGAGAACGACAAAGAAGGGGGAGGGATACGCGGCTGCTTTCACCAAAATGTCAATTAGTGTCCATCCAAACCGACTTCGGCTTTTGCTGCGTTTGCAGTAAAACCAGATAACCGTCTCTTGGTTGGTAACCATAGCAACCAGTATTGGTTGACCACTGGACTGAATGCGATGGCGGTCACCTTGCGGCCGAACAGCTCAGTAAAAATCACAATTTGCCAAAATGAGATTGAGATTAGATTGGATTCGATTAGATTGGATTGGATAACTTTATTCGTCCCGTATTCAGGAAATTTCGTTGTCACAGTAGCAAGAGGGTGAGGAGTGGGGAGAGAACTGTGGCTTGTGGGGCCCTCGTGCTGCAAGCTACCACATCAGATGTACAGTCCTGGAGTCTCACATATTGTGGTCTGCCAGTGAGGAAGTCGATGATCCATGTGGCTAGGTGGTTCCTTACTCAATATGAGCCAACTGACTTCTTACTTTTTCCAGATACAGTTGTACCCCTCCATACGAGCAGCTTGAGATGCAAGCAACATTTTGAGCAAATAACTATCTCTAGATACAAGAACAATTTAGAGGAAATAATTATCTCTAGATACGAGAAAAAATTAGAGGGAATAATTATCTCTAGATACGAGAACAATTTCGAGATGCGAGAAAGCCAGGTGGTCAAGACACGAGAGGCTGTTTATCATTGTAGCGCACTGTCCTTTTTGCCGCATCTCTTTCGTGTATAACAGATATCTACAAGCACTGGGCAGAGCTTGAGGAGTAGGTGGAAGGGGGGGGGGGGGACCTGGCTACAAAGGTATTAAAGAGATGCTAGCGAATAGACAAGAGTTTTCTAATTTTGTATAAAAGAGGCACCCTGACAAGCTGGCAAGTGGTCGTGCGTTATTGTATTGGATATTTGTGCGCATCATTTTGGAAATATTTTGAAGGGAAGGCAAAAACAAACCACTCTTGCGTTCCTTTTAAAACTCCCGCTGAATGTGAATGTATGTGTATATTTCTTTTCTCACTTTTTAAATTTGGTCACAAGGCAAGTACATTTACTCAAAAACTGCATTTATGTCAATTGTTGAGGGGAACGTCAGACATGCTCCACTTCTTGATTTACCCATCTAACATTTATGTTGATCACCTATCAACTTGTTTAATCTAAATTTACATTAAATCTACATTTATGTTGATCACCTATCAACTTGTTTAATCTAAATTTACATTAAATCTAAATCTTCTGGACTTCCAAGTGTTTCTCTGCCATTTAATTTCCAGTAGCATTGCAATATCAGAGTTTGACCTGGCAACTTGCATTGCTTGGTTAGAGAAGGCCTCAGGCAGTTCAGCATGGTTTTGGAAAATATAATAACATTAAAATGTTAAGTTTATGGGAATTTATATATGTTTTTAAAGCAATTTTTTTTAAAGTGTCATAAAGCACAGGGGAAAACCTGGTGATATGATGCAAGCAGCTAAATAAATCAACAATACTATTGTTTTTTCTGATACTTTCCAGGAAAATATCGAACAAAAAAAGCCAAGGCAGTTTCTTACTTCTCCCCCACCTTGCTGCCTCAAAGCACATTAACCTATCCTCTGTGTGTTGCCTGCCTCTGGGAAGAGGGGAGTATATACCCCCCTTTGGCTCTGATCAAAATAGCCTCATCTGGCATTTGCCTTCAGATAAATGAATACTTTATTCATTCTGTGAAGGTAATGGGTTTTGCCCCGCTAGCATTATTTTTAATTACACCCTAAAACCATGAACAAGCACCAAAGAAAACACCAAATACAAAAGCAGCATTTGAATGGGATCCAAGGAAAATTCATGAATGAACTTTCTCAAATATAGATGGTGATAAACATCCAATCCATTTAGACCGGGTGGGTTGACAGCAATCTGACGATCGCAGTCCAAATGGATTGGACGCCCATTGCTGTCAGTGGTAGTCAAGAATGAATTGCTCAAATAATTTTAAAGTAGTAGTAAAGTAAGATAATTGATGTGTTTCTTTGTTTTAGTGTTATAAGAAGTAAAATGACAATTTTTGTGTTCTAAGTAAAAGCAGTTATTCTTGATTCCTTTGTCACGAATCCACACTTCTGGATTTAAAAGGCGAAGGGAAAAAAAAATAGTCAAAGCATTGGATGAACTCACCCCAGGAGGACTACTATTGATTTGTATTGACCTCCGCTCGTGTGTGAGGTCAGCCATTAAATGAAAGCAACACACCGCTACAGAATATGATGACTCCAATTCTGCTTGGTTCTGTGTTATTACCTCGACATACGTGAAGGCTCCGCTGCCAAATGACTTCCAGACGGGAAATATTTCTTAACTAAGGCGTGGGGGAAAGCGCTCCGAGATTGACATTCATCCATCTCGCATTTCGGCATGAACAAGAGCCCAAGGGCTTGTCCGCATGTAGCAGGATCTTTTTGTTAACCAGTGGCCTCGTGCTTAAGTGAAAAAGCCAAGAAGCTGTTGTTTCATGTTTCTTAAGAATTTGGAGACTCCGTTTTGTATTTGTATGTATGTATTTGATAGTGTCATTTTGTGAAGGATTGATTGAATTAATCTGCCGATGGCGCATATAATCTATAATCCTTATAAAGCGTGATTTATGGGTGTGTGTGTTTATGTTAAGATTTGTTCACTACATTTGTCCAAACCATGCAAATAGAGTTGACATTTTTAATATACAAGTGATTGAACTTCTTTACCTTCTCGAAGTGTGTAAACTCAATTTTTTATTTTGTTAAACAGCCATTTTTCAAAATATATATTTTTTAATAGCACAACAATTTTTTTTGGTTCTAAACAAGCAGGTGGGCTTTGCTTGTGATAGTTAAAAACACAGTAAACAAGGCAGATACTTTGATTCTTAAAAGCCAATGAATTGTTTTTGAAAAACGCTACTGGCATTTAAATGTTTTTTTATTTAGTTTTGAAACTCTTAAAATGTCAACACTTATGATTTTGTTAGTTCGAAATGTATCTTTGTTTATCATTCATTTATAATTTAGCTGTGTTTCAATCACAAGTTATCTATTTACTATAATGACAACTTCATGTTAACAGAGCAAAGAGTTAAGTGAACCAAGGGTGCTTGAAAAAAAGCCTGAATTTCCACTGTGCACACAGTAATGCCTGCAAATTACCACTTAGAAAGAAAACGCAAACAACCTTCCTACTGTTCAATCAGTTTGAATGTTTTTCAATAACCTGCAGTGATGGTGATACACTAATCTATTTTGACTGGCTATCTATATACATTTGACATCTATGGCTGTCAGTGCTGCAGAAGCATAAAAAACAACTGTTACCGTCTGTCTGTACCGAGTAATGTCACATTTTAGTATTGAAGAATCATAACCACTAGATAGGTATTCGTTACTTTGTTACTTTTACACAATAATAAAAATCACAGTACATGGAGGAAGAACCACAACCAGTGCAACAGTTGTTTCAAACCATAAACCATTGAAGTGGTTTGCAACAAACCCAACTCGCAGATTAGCGAACATGAAAATGTCCTAAAATCCTACTGATGTGTTTATCCTCTAATTTGTCAACACTTCACGTGGCATCTCAGAATTTACACAACCATTAGATCAGTCAAATATTAGTCATATGCCTCACATTTCTAACCTAACGTGGCTCATGTGAAACCGCTCTTCATAAAATTCCCATGATCATGGTTTT
Organism: Stigmatopora nigra; assembly: GCF_051989575.1. Classification (NCBI taxonomy): domain Eukaryota; kingdom Metazoa; phylum Chordata; class Actinopteri; order Syngnathiformes; family Syngnathidae; genus Stigmatopora; species Stigmatopora nigra. Next base: position 10,486,791 of record NC_135520.1, read on the forward strand.
GGTGTTTTTGTGTTTACAGGTTTGACCACAGAAGGCTTGTATCGGGTCAGTGGCAATAAAACGGACCAGGATAATATTCAGAAGCAGTTTGACCAAGGTAACCAAAAACACAAAAACAAATACCAGGCACACACAAACCAGCTTTAACAGTGACAGATGTACAAATCCTTTAAACTGAAAGTGCTAGCAGCGTCCAGCCATTCCTGTCCAAATGAACTCAAAGTCTTTCATCGTCAATGACAGCGAATGAGTTGCTTCAAGTGACATGCACATGTTAGAATGCGAGAAATTGAGAGTGACAGCTTCCTTGACCAGGGGGCCGTGCCATCTGCCCCACCTCCTTTACTGTTGTTCTCGTATGTGCGTATCAAAACTCTCATTTATTCATTTTGTCCCAGCTGTCAAAATCATGTTTTACAAAAAATATGCTTGTAAACTTGAAAAATGAGTCTCTGATTTTGAGTCAAGGCACCTACAAGTGACAGATTACTTGTGCTTTCTGCCATCTAGTGGATGAGGATGAAAATGTTCCACAATGTTACACTTTTTAAATGTTTTTAATTTAATTATATTTTGGGGGATATTTTGTTTGTTAAGATCCCAACATGGATTTTGTCACTTTGGATGTGGCCATCAACGCTGCCGCCGGGGCCCTGAAGGCTTTCTTCGCCGACCTACCTGACCCGCTCATTCCATACAGTCTCCATCCTGAACTGGTGGAGGCCTCAAGTAAGTAGGCACGCAAACACAACAATAATTATAAATATACAAATTAATAAATAAAATTATACATATTTAAACATATGTTAAATAAATGAAATACAATGCTCTTTCCAATGAAGTTGAGACATTGTAGTAATCTAATATAAACTGAATAGAGATTTGCAAATCAAAATCAAATCAATACAGTCATACCTCTACTTACGAAATTAATTTGTTCCAAAACTTTTCTCGCAACTTGAAAATTTCGTAAGTAAATCAGTACTTTATATGTAAATTCTCTAATTCGTTCCACGGTCCTCACACAACTACAGAGTAAACCCTTTAAAATTGGTCAAAGTGTCCCAATTTGTATGGAAGATGTGAGAAACCCAAAAATGAGAGAAAATCTTAAGGACATTATTTATTAATGTTTTAAAATGAATAACAAACATACAAAATTTATACGTGTTGAAGCATGATATGCGCACACGCATTTCCCTATGACCCGAGGGTGTCAGAAAGACTTTTGCGTGTGCCCTATGTGTGTGAAAATATGTGCCTTATTGCATTTGTACGTTTTTTTCTCACTTAACAAGGCGAATTGCAATCATTAATAACAGAGGTTAACAGGTATGTAAGAGAGAATCTTGAAATATGGATAGTGGTTGTTGTGAGAAAGCCAGTGCAGTGTAGCGAGGTTCTTAATTGAGATTTACTGCATCCGCGACAATATTTTCAAAATAAAATAATGGATAAGGAAATGCATTTACCTTTTGGGGGATTTCTCAACTTTGACCTTGTTTGTATTTCGAGGCACTCATTTGCATATAAAAAGCTTTCATAACCTGACAATTTTGTATTTAGAGGCATTTGTAAGTAGAGGTATGACTATATTTAATTGAAGATGGTTAAAAGACAAGGTATATATTGTTTAAACTGATAGACTTTATTGTTTCTAGCAAGTAATAATTAACTTGGTATTTTACACAAAAATAGCTGTTTAGAACATACCACAAGTGAACAGGGGTGAAATAGGTTGTAAATACAATTTATTCACTACCACAAATGGATAAATAATTTTGTTTAAAAGCTCATACTTACAGAAAAGAAAAGAATAGAAACCAACCTATTTTTATGATGACAGATCTGATATTTTTTCTTTTTGTAAGTTCTATAGTATTTTTGTAATTGAATTGAAAGTATGCTTGAACATTATTTTAATTTTGCCTCATAGTCAAATTGAAATGGACATCTATCACCTTCAGTTCAAATGAAATCTTAAAAATGTAATTTGTTGAAAATTCAATACAAATGTTTAATGTTTTGTATTTTTGTTGCGATTCAGAAATTATGGACTACACGGAGCGTCTTCAGGTCCTCAAAGACATCGTCAAAAAGTTTCCCTCAGTCAACTACTATGTATTCAAATACATCATCACACATCTCAACAGGTAAATCACATGTATTCATTTGAAAGCTGTCTATTACACCCTGATTGAGGTCAAATGCACAATGGGAACACACATCCAAACCCAAACACAATGGTATCTTTTTTATGAACTAGTTGGGTATGGGTGACATCCACTGTTGATGCCACCTGAGGCGGGGAAACGACAGGTGGACTCAATGGGCATTCAAGGGGACAGGTGCAAGTATATACAAGTATACAGTGGTACCTCGACCTACGATCATCTCTACCTACGACGTGTTCGAGATACGATTATAATTTCAATCGAATAATTCGCCCTAGATATGATCAAAACTTTGAGATGCGACCAAGCCAGGTGTCCATGGCACTGTCTTGCGACATCTCTTTCGTGTATAACAGATATCTACGAGCACTGAACGGTTTCTTTTGCGTACACATGGATCAGAAAACGCACAACGTGCATGCACATGCAAATAAGAGGGCTTTCTGGATAATGAAGTATACTCGTGCACACAACACCAATAGCATATGGCAACCATTCTCAGAATAAAACTTCTTTACCCACAATCAATACGTAGGTTTTTAGTCTCCTTGTAATTATTGACTGGGACTTCATATGAATTAAAGAATTTTTTGGCATGTTGCAGGGTGAGCCACCACAGCAAAACCACGCTGATGACAGCTGACAACCTGTCCATCTGCTTCTGGCCGACGCTGATGCGGCCCGACTTTGAGAACAAAGACACGCTGTCCACCACCAAACTCAACCAAGCCGTGGTGGAGGCCTTTATCTTCCAAAGCGACTTCTTCTTCCACGGTGGCGACATCTGCGAAGGCGATGGAGCCCCCGGACCACCACCGCCTCCGGCTCACCACTGCCACAGCATGGTGGAAGCCCTGTTGCCACTGCAACTGCCACCACCACTGCAGCCACAGCAAATCCAACACGCACTCCCCACAGAGCCCCTCATATGAGCGAAGTCAAGTAAAAGTGAAACTTATTTTGAAATCTTGTGGGGGAAAAAAACTCAACATTTTTGGCTCGCAATAGAAAAAGGGCTGCAGGACAGCTAAATACTGATAAAGCACAACTTTTCTCTGAATTAAACAAATCCACACAAAAATTAGAAATCCTACCTCTCGAAAATTTGCATTCGTGGATGAAATAAAACATTTAGGCTGAAAATAATTCATGGTGAAACTTTAGCACATCAATTTGTTACTGTCATAAAACTACATATAACTCATAAAAAGGCATTAACTTGTGTTAGAGCTCTACAGGATGGCACAAATGTTCGATAAGGATGGTAAAAGAATACTATGGTGGTCATATTTGTCCCGACTATTCCTGCTATTGATGGTGAGTGTAGTCCAATCCATTTTGACTGGGATTTGTTATTACATTTTCTTTTTAAAATAAAAGCAACCCATACCCCTTTGACCTTTTTTTAGCGCCCCTGCATTGTTTTTAAGAAGCGCAAAAAAATACTGCATACTCCCCCATTCAAAAGTTAAGAGCGTGTCAATATAACTCATTGACTGTTTATGAGCCAATATTGAAGGGTAAACATTGCCTCATAAATGGCAATTTGCATTAGCATCAGACTGAATGGGCTTTTTGTCTATCATCTGATTCAGTCCTGTGGCCTTTTTTCAATTCTTTTTTAAAATATGACAAATGTGGTCACATTTAATTTTTTTTTTTTTTAGATGTCAAAGTCGCTGATTTTTTTTAGATGTCAAAGTCGCAGATTTTTTTTTTTGACTTAAAAGTGACCACTTTTCCGAGTTGTTGATGATGCTCACGGAGGTGAAAAGGACCACGGGGGGCCTTCCGATTGGTCTTACCATTTCAGCACAGCAACCTCATCTTCCTCATCATGTGTAGATAAGTCGAAGAGAAGAGCACAGCGCTTTTCAATCATCTTTTTGATATATGTGCTCTCATTTCTACCTTGTTTGTGTGTATGTTTGTACGGATTTAGGAGGGAAAAATAGACGTGAGGCGTATGAAAGGGACAAACGGACAAACCACTACAGGACCCGTCTTGTATGACGTCTGCATGTTTCTTGTGAAAACGAAAACAAAAAAAGTTCATGTTATTGCCATGAATTCAGTTAAAGGGGATTATTATTTTCTTTATTTTAATGGTTTAACCTATTTTTGCTTAAATGTCAGATAGTGTTTTTCCCCCAAAATAGAGGAAATATGTTTATAAAAGAATGGAACTATATAAGAATTTATCAGCACAAATGCTGCTGATGGACATGAAACCATGACAAAACAAGACGGGACACCACAAATCGCCACTGTGAACGCAGCACGCCAAGTCTTAGCAAAACTCAAAAATTTGCATTCAAGTCCACAATGACTGACAACGAGAATAAGCACTTTGTGGAAAATGTAGTTAAAAGAGAAGGCAAGAATGAAATGTGAAAAGTGAGGAGAAGGATGGCCATTTCGGTGTTTGAGAGAGTAATGAATGAAAAATTAGAATGTGTGTGAATGCGAAGAATTTGTGAAAGCGATTGTCTTTTGCGTGTGTGTGTGTTGTCTCTGCGGTCCAAACACCTGCGCTCATGTTATTGTGATGCTAACAAGCTGTTAGCACGTAAAACCGGCATTAGCAAGATGCTAACATGCTGGTACCACCTGACAGTGGTGTTGCTGTTAGCACCTGTAGCCAGTTTTAGCATGATGCTAACAAGTTGCTAGCACCTGACCCATTTGCGTCCGCCATTGCGTCGGGATGGAAATTTAGAGGGATGTTAAGAGAAACTGTAGCAATTCACGTGAGGTTTGAAAATGAAAAAAAATGTGGCCCTCTACTGTGGAGGACCAGTGTCTTGTTGGAATTTAAAAAAAAAAAAGCTTGATGATTGGCGTAAAGGGACAAAACATGCAACACGTCCACATAGAAGCTACTTGGAGCATCAACGTCTTGGTGTGTTGAAAAATAATCCCATCTTTGTATAATAGTCTGCCAAACTAAAGGCTGGAAAAAAAATGTTCATCTTGTTTGCAAATAAACTTCCTCTTTTCCTATACTATGTCAGTGATGGTTGATACAGTTTCATCATTCCCGGTGGACTCTCCTCTCCAATACTCCAAAATAGAAAAGAATAATTATCGTATAATTGGAACACACCCACCAGTCCCTCTTTTTAAAAAGGGGAAACCACCACCCTGCTCTGCCAATCCACAGGCACTGTCCCCAATGTCAATGGGTCAATGTTGCAAGAGACGTATAAACTAAGACAACCAACTGCTCAACATTCATAGCCTTTAACGACTCGGTAATAGAGGCATGGAACATAGTCCACTTGGCCTCAATGTCCCACTCTTCTTCCCAGACATGAAAGAAGCTCTACCCAAGGTGGGAGTTGAAATGATTGACGAGGGACTTTACTAGACGTTCCCAGCAGACCCTCACAAAATGTTTGGGTCTGCCGGACCGGCGTCTTCCCCTGCTATCGAAGATAACTCACCACGAGATGGTCAATGGTTGACAGCTCCACCCCTTTTACACCTGTGCGTCCAAGACACGGGGCTTTAAGTCCGAAGACACGACTACAAAGTCGATCGTCAAACTGTGGCCTAGAGTGTTTTGGTGCCAAATCCACAAATGGGCATTCTTATAGCAATTGAACATGGTGTTTATTTTTGACAATCTGCAGTCCAAAAATTGAAGACCCTTCCGATTCTGTACTGTTCTTCCCAATCACCCCACACAAAAATGCTTCTTGGATCATTGGGACACAAACCCCACCACCACGATAAGCTGAAAGAATTAAGTCATGTTTAAATGTTTCACGATTAAAATAAAACATATTTAACATGAGCTTCTGATTTCAGTGACAACAATCGATATCCAATTTAATTGAACTGAGAGGACTGGCAGACTTTTTCCCAGGCACTGTACTTCTACTTACATGTTTGCTTTTGCCATGTTTCCTGCAGGAAGCACCCAAGAAGAAAGTAACGAATCAGAGCAAAGTCCCGCCTTCTCCATCACATCCTCTCAGTTCCCAAGGCAACAGTGTTCCCCGTTTCCTCCTCCTCCTCTCTCTCTCTCTGCTTGTGTCTCCCATCCTGAAGGTGCCGCATCATCGCCTAGCTTTGAATTAGCGTAGCATCGTGGCTGCTAGCACCGCAGTGGGACTGTCCCAACGGCGGAGGGAGGTGCCTCCCTTCCTCACCATCCATCCTTCCTCCTCCATCCATCCGCTGCGTCATCTTTTCATCCGACTGCTCCCTTCCAACAAACACTGACTAGCCACATGTGGTACGTACTCGTCTTCTCTTATTAGCGTGCTAGCGTTGCTTCGGTCAGTCAAAGGCGAGCATTGAGCAGAAGGGCATGGCGTATCATCCCGGGGTGGGGTGACCCCATCTAGCTTTGTTGATGCTCGGCCTGTGGTGGCCAACACCTTTCGGGCTCGCTTGCGTGCTGGAAAAGTTTCATCCATTTGCCGACTCATAATTCTGCCAATATTAGCGGTGAAAATACAATAAATGACTCATAGGATGATTATGATTAATTGTGCCAGCCCCACCCTGTCAGAATTGATTGGATGTTGTAACCGTTCCAGTAATGTGAGCTAAAGAGTAAAGTTAACCCACTCTAAACTTGATTGTTGACGTCTTTCATGGGCACAATTTTGTTTGTGCTTTCTTAGTAAAACACTATAGAGGGCGCGTTAAATGAATGAAAAATTCATGAATACACGGATGTAATGGTCGCTCTCTAAAGCTGTTTTTCAATCTATAAATGAATCTAAACGATGATATGATATAGAATATGCTTTCCAAAAAGTAAATTAATCAATGTATTGATAAAAATATTAATGGTGTTTGAATTTTTAAAGAATTATATAAGCAATTCATTCATTTTCTCAACCTCTTTATCCTCATTGGGGTCGCGGGGGTGCTGGAGCCAATCCCAGCTGACTTCGGGCCACAGGGGTGGCGGATACTCGGAATTGGTTGCCAGCCAATCGCAGGGCACGAAAAGACGAACAACCATTCACGCCCACACCCATACTCAGGGGCGGTTTAGAATGTCTAATCAGCCTACCATGCATGTTTTTGGAATGTGGGAGGAAACCAGAGTACCCGGAGAAAACCCACAGAGGCCCGGAGACAACATGAAAACTCCACACAGGTGGACTGACATAGATTGGAACCCAGGACCCCAAAGCTGTGAAGCTGACGTGCTAACCACTCATCCCCTAAATAAAAATATTGGAGAAAAATAAATCAACATAGGATTGTATTTTTTTAATGAAAAAATATAAATAAGATGTGCAAGCTGGTTTTCAAAACATAATGGAATATTTAAAATGAGTAATAGAATGGAGTGGTCACCAACACGGATTTATTCTTACCGCACATTTTAACCACTTACCTTACTCATAAGGGTTGTGGGGGTGATGGAGCCTATCCCAGCCTACTTAGAGCAGTAGGTGGGGCACACGTTGCATTGATGGCCTGCCAATCACAGGGCACAAGGTGACAGACCGCTATTCACTTCACACTCGTACCTAGTGGCAGTTAGAGTCAACCAGCCTGCCATTGATTTTTTTGGGAGGAAACCAGAGTGCCCGGAGAAAACCCATGCGGCACAGGGAGAACATATAAACTCCAGAAAACTCGGAACCCACAGGCGATTGAACCGTCGATCTCAGAACTTTGAGACTGCCATGCTAAACACTCTTTCACCAGGGCACCAGATAAAAAATATATTAATTTGTTAATAGATAATACAATGTAGGAGGGGTTTTTCAAAACCTAAAGATGTTTTTTAATGAGTTAATAAAATTGACTAGGGATGAATTTGGAATAAAGAAATAAGCAAGGCGGACCAGTAGCTTGCGTGGGTTTTCTCCACGTACTCCAGTTTCCTTCCACCTCCCAAAAAACACAACACTGACAACCAATTCAGGCTCCAACCTATCTTTGTGAGAATAAGCGGTATGGAAAATGAATCAATCAATAGGCAAACAAATGAAAAATGTTGAAGGTGCTCTTTAAAAGGTAAAATAATTCTTTAAAAAATGAGTGAACAAAATAGAAAAAATAAAAAATAAAAACAAATTGACCACATTGACTTGTCTATTTGTCAAACAGGCAAGGGGGGTATTGTCATTTTTTTTTTAGATTGCCTTTATTATAGCCCCTGATCACAACAAATGTCTCAAATGCTTTCACAGGGCCACAGTTTACAGATAATTACAACATCCACAGAACTGAACCAACTAAAGAGCAAATGTTTGTTTACAAACAGCTATTAAATGGCTGAGGATTAATAGATCTGGTGCTAGAGTGCAGTGGACCCCTACTATAACCCTTTTTATTATGTTTTTTTTAGATACATTTTAAGTTTCAGGCTCCTTTTAATGGCAGTAAACGCCCAATCCTTATGGAATGGGAGGGTCTGGTAGCGAGCATTTGTTCAGTGGCACTGAAATGTGATCATTCACATCCAACCCTTTTTTAGCTTGTTGCTTGTGTGTCATCTTTTGGGACTGAGCTGTGTGTGTCAGCGCAAGTGTGTGTCAATTGCAGCTTTTGTTGTATTGGGATAACGTCACGGTGAGGTCATCATGTGTCATCTGCCAATCAGTGATATCATTTCCTTTTAAAATTGATCTAAAATCAACAACTAGACATTTTCTGTATCATTTTCACCATTTGTCTTTTGCTGACATCATCAGTACTGTAATGTTGTGCCCTTGTTGTCGTGCTGAATTCTATTGTGTGTTTGTGTTGTCTCCAGGCTCCGCCCCTGAACAACGTCCTCCACTGTCAATCTACTCTTCCTCGTCTTTGTCGCCATGAGTGTGGTGGCCTTGTCACCTTTGACCCCTGAGTCGCCGTTCCCCATGATCACCACGGCAACGCCTGCTGAGGATCAGGAAGGCGCGGCCCAACCTGAAAATGGGAATGTAGGGACTGACACCTGCCGCAGGTAAAATTAAGCAACAACGGTGCAAATTTAAATAATATACGTGCAGGGTTTTCCCCCAAAAATCGTGTTGCCATGTTCATTCATTCAAGCCGGGTGGTTTGAGTCGTTAGTACGCCGGCCTCGCAACTCTGGGGTCCTGGGTTCTATTCCAGGTTGGCCTACCTGTGTAGGGCGTCTGCATGTTCCCCCTAGGCCTGCCTGGGTTTCCTCCGGGTACTCCGGTTTCCTCCTACATTCCATAGACATGCATGGTTGGCTGATTGGACACTCTAAAATTGCCTCTAGGTATGGGTACATGGTTGTCCCTCTCCTTGTGCCCTGCTATTGGCTGGCCACAGATCTAGGGTGTCCCCTGTCCCACTGATTGCACCTGCTTAGGTTTGTTGTCGATTCATAATAATAATTAAAAACTGTATTTTAATTTCAATTTTTTTTACATTGACCATTCACGTTGACAAAAGTCGAGGGACTTGCAACGTCTTCTGGTCCGGGTAACTTAAAGATAAGCAATAGAACGACTTTAATATCTTAATTTTTCTATTTACCAATCCTAATAATAATTCAGGGCGGCCCGGCGGCTGAGTGGTTAGCGTGTCGGCCTTACAATGTGGGACCTTGGTTCAAATCCAGGTCACATCCACCTGTGTGGAGTTTGCATGTTCTCCCCGGGCCAATGTGGGTTTTCCCTGGGTACTCTGGATTCCTCCTACATTCCAAACACATGCATGGTAGGCTGATTGGACACTCTAAAATAGGATACATTTAATGATGTTGAAAAAAGTTAGTATTTTGATGAAGATGAGGACGAATGACAACGATGATAAAAGTGATGATGAGGACGACTTTCACAATGATAAATTCACATCATCGTCTTCTTCCGTGGCAGGTCTCGCGATGAGAAGCCTCCCCCTGTCCAGGCGGGAGCGGACTGGCAGGTCTTGCTTCACCTTCCCCAGATGGAGGCGTGGCTTCGGGCCAGCGCCGCCAGGGTGACGGAGCTGACACGCTCAGTGGCACAAGATGGCCGCAACAGACACGTCGATACGCACTTGCTGCAACTCAAGGTCAGCAATAACAATACCACCATCATTTGGATAGTGGATTGTGTTGTTCAGTCAATCAAAAAAGTCATCGGAGATGACTTATTCCTATTTGAACTCTTTTTTTCTGCCATAAATGGCAAGAAATGTCTCATGAAGGGCGGCGCGGGCTCGATTCCCGCTGGTGCCAGTATTATTGTGAGTGCAAATGGTCATTTGTCTGTCTGTGCCTTCAATTGCTGAGTGTCAACCATTCTAGGGTGTAGTCCGTCTTTTGCCTGAAGCCATCTGGGATAGGCTCAAGCAATTTCCATAACCATTACGAGGATGTGCAGTACAAAAGATGAATGAATGAATCTCTAAATTCAAATGAATTCTGATTATTTCCATTAATGGCAGTCACTGTGGTCCAAAGTAACTTCTTAACTTTACTTTACGACTTGATATTAGTAGTAACCTCAATAACAGGTTATATAAGATACCACAGTTACTTAGACAAATAATCACATTGTTTTTTTTTCTGTTTTTGTTTTTAAGTTTGGTTTCCTTTTTATTAGATTTAAGCTTAATATCTTTACTCGAATAGGCAGTCCGGCGGTTTGAGTGGTTAGCACGTCAGCCTCACAGCCCTGGGGTTCTGGGCTCAAATCCATTTCGGTCCACCTGTGTGGAGTTTGCATGTTCCGTGTGGGTTTCCTCTGGGTACTCCAAAGACATGCATGGTAGGCATCTGATTGGACACTCCAAATTGCCCCGTGGTATGAGTGCGAGTGAATTGTTGTCTGTCTCATCGTGCCCCGTGATTGGCTGGCGAGGCTATAGCACCCCTCGCGGATAAAGCAGTTCAGAAAATTAATGCAAAATGATTGAATATCTTTACTCTGGATTTATTTAAAAATGATTTTGATTACAAATTGTAATATTTGCAGCTAGCAGTGTTGCCAAACATACTAATCTGATCACTGAAATGTTCCTTGCAATCCAGCCTTGAGCTCAAAACTCATTCAAACTTAATATAGAAACTCATTAACTAGTCTATGAATGTGTGTGCATGATGAAAATATGTGTGTGCTGGTTTGCGTGACCCCAACCGAGGTAAGAAGGTAAGATGACATGCTTGGTTGGCTGTTATATGTTGATACCCATAATGCTTTTCACCTCACTTGTTATGCAACACTTTTATTTCATTAATTTAAGTCACATTTAATATTTAACCAATGTTTATATAATAAAAAGATGATGTTTTTATGCATAATACTCTCACTTTTATTTGAGTGTTAGCTTGAAATTTGGTCTATTTGAAAATAATGTAGTTGAAATTCAGTATGTAATAGTTCTAACTACTGAAGTTAATACGTAATATAAATAAAGGTGACTTCATTGGATCATAACCCTTGGAATGATGAAGCTAACTCGTTATCGCCATCTACTGGCAGATAGTAGAAGGACACAAAAATGTTGCAAACTTCATAATCATATCATATCATTTTTAGATAAAGCTATTCTTCAAAATCCCCAAATAATATTGTTATGTACACACTTATTAATCATAAAAAAACAAAAAATACAATAAAATGTTTGAATATGGCATCTAACTATTTGTTGCTATAGTGCCTTCTTGTGGCGATTTGACTAAAATACACGTTTCTCAGTGCGGTAGAAGTTCAAACCGTTTGGACTGGTAATAAATATCATATTACCAGTGGTGTGCTGTCAGAGCCTTCAAAGCCTTCTCTGTTGGCCTAAGAAATACCTGAATCAAAGACTGATATTAATTATATTTTGCCCATGAATACTTATTAAATAATTCCAAATTGTCTGTCAGCTTCCTCTCATTGCTTTCCCCCGGTTGCACTGCTTCCAAATGTGTGTTTTCATAATGAAGCATTTAGCCAATCACATTTCAGCCATTATTTGTTGCTCAGGTCAGAAATCTGCCCCAAGGCCTTCACAATCAGTTCTACGGGCTCTGCTTCATCAAACGAGTGTAGATAAGATTGTTGCTTTGACCAATCGGAATTAGATTTTTTTCCTAAATAATATTTCCATTTTTTAGGTTATTATTGATTATTTTTTATGTGTCACAGCTGTAGCTGCATTTAAGGTTTTATAGCCATACAACACTTATTGAGGGTTGGATTGATTCACACAGCACTACTGAAGGCCTATGTGTGAAATGCACAGCCCGTCACCGCATATAACTATGCCATTGACGGCAAAAAAAACGTCCAATTCATTTGGACTGTAAGTCAAAAGCCAACTTTCACAGTCCTATAGAATTGGACGTCTACAGCCATCAGAGAATTCAGAACATAGTATCATAATGTTATGCCGTGCATTTCAATCTAGGACTTCAGTAGTGCTCCGTCTGAAATTATCCGACCCTCAATAAGTATTTGCCACCTGCTTCTTGCCCTTGTTTTCCTTCGGGTGAGACTTGATTTCCTCTTTTCGTGTTTTCTGTTTCCTCATGTCGTCATCTTTGCGCCAGCTGGGACTTTTGTTACTTCACGACCGTCACAATGCCTCTCAAGGACGTTGTTGAATAACCAGTGTGTGTGTCTGCATGTGTGTTGGAATGCCATTCCAAATGCTAACAGCTGCATGAGGGAAGTCAATGTTGCTCTGATAGGGCGAGGCTACGCACAGACACAGCAGACAAAACCCTTCAAAATGCACCGAAGCTAAATATTTTTCTCATTTTCAACGACTTGGTGCAGGAGAAAAGTGTATTAGATGGGTTGATCAAATTACCAACTTAGAAAACTGTGGTTTCAGAAGAGTTCGATCAGTTTTCCTCATGGAACTTGATTGTTTACATGTAGAAGTTCAGCTATTTTGCTTGCTGACAGGTGCAATTTGGCAGTACAGCAATCCCTCAAATATCGCCGTTAATGTAGACCAGACATGGCCGCGATAAAGGAAAAAACACAAAGTAAGATCATCCCCATTATTGCTACCACAATACATGTTTTCGTGCCTATATAGAAATACAAGTACTCTGGTAGCTCGAGATACGAGCTTAATGCATTCCGGAACTGAGCTCAAACAACTAAAAAAAACTTTTTCCATAGAAATGAACTAAAAACAAAATAAGTAGTTTCAACCTTCTGAAAAAACACCCAAAACAGAGTATTGGATTGAAAAAACATTTGTATTTGTTCCAATTTCCAATCTATTCACAAAGTAACAAATCACTAGTGGTTTAATAGTACTAAAATGTGTTTAATAGTTCTAAAATTAGATGTATTTCACGGAAGGGAGAGAGAGTGACAGGGAGAGGGGGACTTTTTGCACGGCAACGTGCTCATAACATAAAAGTAGAGTGTAGAGTTTGCATGTTATCCTAGGCCTACGTGGGTTTCCTCCGGGTACTACGGTTTCCTCCCACGTTACAAAAACATGCATGGTAGGCTGATTGGACACTCTAAAATTGCCTCTAGATTCAGGGTGTCCCCCGCCTCTTGCCTGGAGACAGCTGGGATTAGCCCCAGCATCCCACCCGACTCTAATGAGGATAAAGCGGTTCAATTTGAAATGTCAGTTGTTTCCAATATCATTCAGGCCTACTGCGTGGGTTTTCTCTTGGTACTCCAGTTTCCTCACGCAATCCAAAAGCATGCATGGTAGGCTTGTGGAACACTCCAAATTCTCCATACGTATTAGTATGTGCGTAAATGTTTTTTTAGCCATATATTCCCCATGCAACCACTTCATAGTGTTCCCCGCTTCCTGCCCGTTGTTGGGTGGGCTTTAGGACCCATGTGGCCTACATGGGGATACAAGCAGGTCAGAAGATGAATTACAATGGTTGATATGCATTATTTTGGGCGTGAGAAATGTAAGTTATGCCGTACACGGCATAAGAATCGTCTGATATTTCTGTAAAACACACTTATTGGGAGCTGAGAAAACTGATGTGTGTGCATGTCTGTGTTTTAGTGTGGGTATATCACAGATTGGGGGTGTATGTACTGTATATGTGTGCCTGTGGGTGAGTTTGTAAATATGTTTGGGTGCATATGCCTGTGTTTCTTTTTTTCTCTTCCTGTTACTGCTATGTGTTAACCCTGACCATTGGGTGTGAGGTGTCTTAGTGAGATGCCACCAAAAATAACTTGCAACTGTTGCCCTCCCCTGCCCCACCAACCCAGTATCCAATGAAGAAGCAGGTCAACGTGCATACTGTAACTGTAACACAGTTAGATATACACATATACAGTCAGACTGAGTGTGTGTCATCCTCATGGAAGTTTGCAGCGTCTACTTCCACATGTCAACTTCTCATTTTTGACAGCAGGAATTAAAACACAAGATTAGGTAAGGGATACGAAATGTATGTCTCTGTGTTTATTGCAAAATGTGTGAGAAAAAAATGTTGTTTGTTATGCACGTCCAAGACAGGAAGTTGGGTGGATCATGTGATGACCACGCCTTGTTACTCTGAGTGTTGTTGCTATAGTTACTAATTGTGTCGTTACATACTTCTGGGGTAAACGTTTTATTGTTGTGTCAGTGTGGTTTGTGTTTGATTGGTCCATTTTGATTTTGGTGTTGTTGCTTTTAGTGTCACTGACGGACAGATATTCCATTACATTTTGAGTGGGGGGTCAAAAGAGGACAGCTAATTAAAATGGATTAGATGTCAATGACAGCTAATGAGTGAAGGGTGTTACCATGAAAATCACCTAATGTTAATCACAAAGATTTTGGGTTGCGCTTTGATTCCGACATGAAAATTCATGCGAACAACCTTCTGACAGTTTTTACTAATGTATCGCTTTACAAAATTCAACCTTGGACCCACCACCTTTGAAGCGTACCCCTCATACACACACGCGTGTTCGCATTTGACATGTGGGAGGAGTTTGAAGGTTATTGGCTGAAATGGCCATCTTTTGATGTCTTTTGGTGTCTTTGATGTTGACGTAGAGGACGACGATACGACCTGAAGTTAGGCAAAGAAACGTCACCACGGCAATGCGGCTTGATTGACACGTGTGTGTTTTGTGTGTCTGTAAGTCTGCATGTATGTGCATATGTGTATGAGTATGTGATTAGCTCCCAACAGATGTAAGATCTTACAAATGAGTTCAGATAGAGAAAAACAGACTTGTGCTTAATTTAAACAGATGTGGGTGTGTGTCTATTTGCATATGAAAGCAGCTTGTGTGTGTTGAGAACAAGTATTAAAAAGACACAACAAGGCTCCCATCAGTGTTTAACAGCAACTTGACCACACTTTCATGAGAAACTTTGAATGTGAATGTGTGTGTTAATGTAATGTAATTCATAAAACCCCCTCAGGCGCTTCTCCATCTCCCAGTGGGTCGTTTTTTGACGCACAGGCGTTTGTACTCTGGTGTGTCGAGATGAAAGCGTGGGTGCGCCCGTTCGATTCCCTGGTGGCGTAAGACACGCAGTACTTTGATGTGACAGGTTGCAAGTCAGTAAGTGCTTCCATTTGATGCTGATAGAACTTTGGTCATCAGTTTCCAGAATGGCTTAATTCGAAGGTGGTTTTGTCCAGGAAGAATAATATGAGCTGGTATTTCAGGAATTGCTGTAGTGATTTATTAAAGGATTATAGAGAGGAGAATAATGAAGTTGGCATGTTTAGGAAAAATATTGAGGTTTTGAAAAATGGAGGGGCTATGCTTTTGAAAATGAAGCTCATTGGTTTATTGAAAAAATGGATGTGTTCTGTTTGTGAAGATGGAGATGTTAGGGTAATTAAGGTGCATTTTGTAGAAATTCATTTCCTGAACCGCTTATCCTTCCTTACAAGGGTCGTTCGCAGGGGTGCTTTATTGAAAATTAGAAATGTTCAATTTTTCAAGAATGAAAAGTTTAGGAACAATGTAGGTCTTATTTTTAGAAAAATATGCTAGGATTGGTAGAGGGCGAAGGGTTCAATCCCAGGCTACGACCTTCCTGTGTGGAGATTGCATTTTCTCCCCGTACCCGCATAGGATTTGTCTGGTGCTCAAGTTTCCTCCAACATCCTCAAAACATGATGATTGAACACTCCAAATTGTCCGTTAGGTATTAGTGTGTACATGAATGTTTTTTTTGTTTTGTTTCATTGCGACTTCGATTGGCTGACAATCAATTTAGGTTGTTCTCTGTCCTTACTATCTTTAGCTAGATATGAAAGGGTCTGGCAGCCCCTCGTGAGGAAAATTGGCATTGATGATGACATTTTTTGTATAAGAAACAACAATGGTGTTAGCATTAGGAAACAAAATGGCTTTGGTTGGGATCTGATTGGGACTTTTTTGTAAACTGACCTGAGTTCATGGCTTGTCTTTGGACTGACATCAACCGGTCATTAACTCTGCCCTCACTGGCCTATCTGGCAATGTGTGTAACCCATATTCTCTCCTGGCCAATGTCCGCCCACTGTGGAGCTGAGCCACCGTTGATTGGCTAAAGATCTACTGTGAGCTCAGAACCAAGTAGGCAATCTGATCTATGTGCACATTCATGTTTATTTTTAGTCACAAGACTTATGAGTTGACCCACTGGGCATGATTTCAACACACGATGAATACAAGGACCAGAACCTTTTGGACAAATTTCACAATCAACATGGAAAGTAATTGTGTTGTGTGTTACTGTGACAGCAGGAATTGAGTACACGGCACAATAAAGAAAGTTCAAATGTGGAAGCATGATCACATGTCTGAAATACATGCGCAATGTGATCAGATTGTTGATTGCTGGGTTGTTCAGGACATCTGTGAGGACATATCTGACCATGTGGAACAGATCCACGCTCTCCTGGAGACTGAGTTTTCCCTCAAGCTTCTCTCCTACTCTGTCAACATCATTGTAGACATCAGGTGACCAACACAATCTTTAATCTACAAACATCCCAAAACAATGTGCATTACTAATGTATTTGTGTACAAATCAGGACGGTGCAGCTTCTGTGGCACCAGCTGAGGGTTTCGGTTCTAGTCCTGAAGGAGCGCCTTCTTCAGGGTCTGCAGGACCCCAACGGAAACTTCACTCGGCAGACCGACATTCTGCAGGCATTTGGCCAAGACTCTGAACAGGGGGAACAACACCAGGTGTGTTCTCTCCAACCTACGCTCATGACTTGATTGATAGCCCCCTTTTTTATCTGGCTTTCTCCCTCCCTTCCTCCCAACCCATCAACTTCTTCTTGTCTTTTAGACTCGTCGGCTTGACGCCCTGACGGAAGTAGATGATTGTGGTCAGCTGACCATCCGCTGTAGCCAGGACTATTTCTCACTGGACTGTGGCATTACTGCCTACGAACTCAGTGACTACAGTCCTGGTGATGGGCCAGAGAGCAGTGAAAACCAGGGCCAGGGTGAGGACGCCACCCAGGAGATAGAAGAGATTCAGAGAGTAGCCTCGGAAAAGGGAGAGAAATCTGAATTACCAGTGTCGTCTAGTGATTCATTACGACACACGCATCTTAGTCCAGGAGACATAAATCAGAGTGAGGCTTCAAAGCATTCTGTGCCAGGTGACAACCAGAACACCGGGTCGTTTTCCCCAAAGAGAGTTCCTCTGACCTCAAACGAGGTGGAGGACACCAAAGAAGCATCTCAGATACAAGTCCAGAACAAAGTCAAGCACAACACCCCCACAGTTCTCATGGACCCTGTCATGGATCCTTTCATGGATCCCCTGGACCGTTCCAGGTTTTGGTTGGAATTGGACTGTGTTTCACAAGATGTCCACTACCTAAAGGTTTGTGTCACATGTATGTTAAAGCTTTTGGGTTTTGTGATTTGTAACCCAGCATCAAGTTTTTTTTTTCTCATTTATGGTTTCAACCTCTAGAAAGGTCAGGTGACAACAGATGAAGAATCTTCTGGAGCCCCCTCAAATACACAGGAAAGGGCATTCAAAAGAAATCGAGTACATCCCTGCACTCACGGCGATGGTGATTCAGATTCCTCGGTGCCATCACCCACTGGGGAACATGCCATGTCCTCGGACTTAGAGGCCAGTGGAGAGGAGTCAGACCCCAGACCACCATCTGGAAAGATGCCGTCCTGGTTAGGGAAGCGAAGAGGATACAATGTAAGCAGTCCTTTCTTTCAAGTCCACTTTCTTACCTTGCTTGGATTAATCACACCTTCTGTCCACAGCAGGCGTGTCGGGGTTCTTCAGCGACCAGTCTTGACCGGGAGCATTGGTTTGGCTCCGATGAGTTCCTGGCACTCCCTGCTCAGATCCACAAGAATGAGATTCTGGCCTTCGACCTAGAGAGTCTGGCTCGAGCGCTGGTACGAAATTTCTATTTGTCTTTCAGCACTTCTACACAGTCTTTTTAACTGAATTTCTTTTGTCACAGAGACCTAGTCATGAAGATATGACGCATGACGATTTGCAAGATGTGGATGACTGGGATTTGAATGATCTCCAGCAAGACAACTGGGATTCTTCTGAAAGTGGGGACAACATTCTCTCTCCACCACTGGTGAGTGCTTTGCTTTGCGATGCTACACTTTACTCCTCAATACAGTGGTACCTCAACATAAGAGCTTAATTCTGGACTGAGCTCCTATATCGATTTACACGTAACTCAAATAAACATTTCCCATAGAAATGAACTAAAAACTAATTAATTTGTTCCAACCCCCTCTGAAAAAACACCCGAAACAGCATATTGTATTGGAAAAACATTTTTATTTGTTCTAGTAACAAATATCTAGTGGTTTAATTCTTCTAAAATTTGTTTAATAGTACTAAAATTAGACAGAGGGGAGAGAGAGAGCTAGATTGACAGGGGGGGGGGTGTCTTTTTCTGCATGGCAACGTGCTTGTAACATAACATAAACACATTTAAATGAACTTTGATTACATTTCACACACACTCAAAAATAAATTTAATCTTACCTAACACTAAACTTGAGTTTTAAATTTTTATACATTTCCTCTCCCGGCCAGGTTGGCTCTATTTGTTCCTCCCCCACCATCACTTTCTGATGCAACCTATCGAGGGTTATTTGCTTTTGTCTTCCCTTCAAAATATTCCCAAAATGTGTTACTGTCCTCTCCTGCCGTGCTGGCTGCGAAGCGCAAGTCTGAGTCTTAACCTGGTAGAAGCGGGTGCATTGCGTTGAACGTATGCAGCGGACCGATTACATATGCATGTGATTGTAACCAGTTTGAAGATGTGAGGTTTTAAAAAGCTAGAGTATTAGATAAGGCAAAAACTAACCATTATGGTAATAAGCAGTTTCTTGGTTCCATACTTTGCAACTTGTAATATGATTGGCCATTTGCAAAACGACATTAACAAGCGGTTTGCTGGTGCCTTTAAAGTAAATGCACAAAGCTGCAAATGACTTTGTTTAAAACTAAATTTCACAATAGCAATGAAGTTTTTTTTGAACATCAATTTTCAAAGCTATACATTTTTAGAGCTTTAGATATGATACTGCAATATTTTTGCTTGAGGTTATCATACCCTGAAAAACTGATATCGGCCCATGCCTTCTTCTGATTCACCCTTACCCTCACCCTCAAAGTGTCCAATTAGGACAAACCCCCTCAACCGCAGTAGCCCCACCTCCTCCAGTGACATTGGTGCCTCATTGGATGAAAGTATTGAGTCGGGGCGGCTAAGTGAACTGCTGTCAGAAGACGAGGAAGGCCGTGCACTTGGGCCTGTGGTGCCCCTGGAGGATGAACGTGGAAGTGCAACTCTAGTGCGACAACTTTTGGACGAAATCGGCCAGGACAAAGACTCGGCTATGTGGAACAAAATGGAGGTGAGTGCTAAATTAGAATTGGGTAAATTTAATACGACCATGTATGTTTTTGGAATGTGGGAAGAAACCGGAGTACCCGGAAGAAACCCATGCGGGGAGAACCTGCAAACTCCACACACATGTCAACCTGGATTTGAACCCAGGACCCCAAAGCCGTGAGGCCGACATGCTAACCACTCAGCCGATTTGGCTGGATTTTGATTTTAACCCATTAGAAATATTTTAAACCAGAGTAGGTGAACATTTTTGGCGATTTTTACTGTGGCTCATCTGATCATATAGAAGGCTTTCTTTCTCCTACATTTTAACATGTAATATTTTTCCTAATTCATATAGTTATTGTTTAAGAGCCAGTAAGGGTGAAAAGAACGTTTTTAAAAAATGTATGCAGCAGAGACAATTTACTATTTTTTTTTTGTAACCCCTTAACGGCAAGTTGAACAAAATAGCCGCCAAACGTTGGTCACTGACTCAAAACGCTCGCTCTTATTTTGAAAACATGTTAAAAAGTTTCAAAGAACCGACCGGTTGTGATGGATCGGAGCGCTGCTATCGGCCTGTACGCGTTTTTAGATAATCCATCATCTCATCAACTCACCTGCAAAGGTCGCATTTGATTGGCAGCCAGATTATTGACGAGGCTGTGTACTAATCAGTCATATCTGTCTTATTGAATATGGCCAAATGTCAATACGCTGAGGATTTACCGCATTTTTAATGAGACTGCATTGGGAGTCCTCGTTCTTTTTTAGTTTTCTTTCCGACCGCTTACTTTTAATCGTTGTATATTACGTTCACAGCCTCTTTTTTTTAAATCTTCATCTATTCAATCCATAACAACATCAATGCTAACAAATTATGAAAGTGGAAATAAATGTGCAAGTTTTAATTTTTAATTTTATATATATATATATATATATATATATATATATATATATATATATATATATATATATATATATATATATATATATATATATATATATATATATATATATATATATATATATATATATATATATATATATATATATATATATATATATATATATATATATATATATATATATATATATATATATATATATATATATATATATATATATATATATATATATATATATATATATATATATATATATATATATATAT
Organism: Stigmatopora nigra; assembly: GCF_051989575.1. Classification (NCBI taxonomy): domain Eukaryota; kingdom Metazoa; phylum Chordata; class Actinopteri; order Syngnathiformes; family Syngnathidae; genus Stigmatopora; species Stigmatopora nigra. The sequence goes on from NC_135520.1 coordinate 10,507,846, forward strand.
ATATATATATATATATATATATATATATATATATATATATATATATTTATATAACTGGCCCGGTGGCCAAGTGCCCATAGTCGGCTGGGATAGGCTCCAGCACCCCCGTGACCTTTAAAAAAAATGATATAATAATTCTTTAAATACGTTTTTTTAAATATTCAAAATAAATGTTACTGTTTAATCAGGTATTTGTTTTAAACATGCACTTTTTCATATTTATTGCAATAAACAAATGTTTAGTCAATTGATTTTATCTGACAATAAAATAGAGTAATATATTTTTAAAATTCATTCATTAACCGACCCAATTATCCTCACAATTGGACAGAATGCAATAAAATTCATGCCCACACTCATACCAAGAGTGTTCAACCAGCCTACCAAGCATACTTATGTGATTTGGGAAGAAATATGAGTACCCAGAGAAAACCCATACAAGCCCAGGGAGAACATGCAAACTCCACATAGGGAGGACTCACTTGGGATTGAACCCTTGATCTGAACTGACACGCTAACCACTCCAGTAGCAAGATTAAATAGATTTTTTAAAATTATTCCAACAATGAAGTAACCTGTTGTGCATCATTGTTTGAATGTTATTATTTAGATTGAATTTATTGTAACATTTTTCATAACATATTGTGGACTAGTCAAATAAATAATACAAATATAGAAAATAGCCCCTAAGTATCTATATACATCAGGTCTCTGGATAATTTAAAAGCTTTCTGTGCAGCAATAAAGAATGAAGCCAACTTCATTAAGAGACACTGTTTGGATTTATTAGCTTTTGCAGACCAAAGCAATCGAGTTACACGCGCACACAGACACGCACTAACTTGCAAACTGGCACTCACGCTGGTCGTTCCTCTGTGCTCCCGGCTAATTAGCTGATTAGCCGCTTAATTAGCAGCATGTAATCATGGCGATGGATGAGCAGCCTAATTGAGGAAGTGAAGAAGACCAAGAACAACAGCTTCTCTTTCTCTTCTTCTGCTGCAGTCTGACTCCACCCAAAGCAACACAATTAAACACACAAAACAGCAAAAATAAGAAGTTATATTTGTGTTAGATGATGGCTTCTCGTCTCTCATCTCATTTTCTGAACCACTTTATCCTCTCTAGGGTCACGGGGGGTGCTGGAGTCAATTCCAGCTGACTTTGGGCCAGAGGCGGGGGAAACCCAGAATTGGTGGCCAGCCAATCGTAGGGCATAAAGAGACAAACAACTATTCACGCTCACACTCATACCGAGGGGCTACTTAGAGTGTCCAATCAGCCTACCACCCATGTCTTTGGAACATGGGAGGAAACTGGAGTACCCAAAGAAAACCCACACAGACTGGGAAAACATGCAAACTCCACACAGGTGGAGCGATCTGGATTTGAACCCACATCCCCAAATGTGAAGCCAATGCGTTAACCACTCACCCGCCAGGCCAACCCTTTATTTTTGTCTTTTTAAAAAATAAAAAATAAATTGTTCACAATACTTCAATCTTTGCAACATCATCTTCATCTGCTCATCTTCCTCTGTGTCTTATCAATATTTTTCATTTACATTTTTATGCAACATTATTGATCTTTTGGATCTTTTTTTTACCCTTCAGGGGTCAAACTTTTAATTAACATACCGATATAAATCCTCACACATATCAGAGTGCAATGAAGTTCACAAGTGAGTGAGTTTGGTCTTTTTATATCTGCCAAAAGATGTACTATCTACTCTTTATTTTCTAATCAAAGAGAAAAAAAACGTTAATTTCACCTTCATTGTGAAGTCGAAGATTTAAACCAGTAACCCTACCTTTATGTATTTATTCATTTACTTTCTTTTAACAAAAGTAACTTACTTAGTTTACAAGTGTTTTTGCTGTGCTGCATTCTTCTCCCGCACGCCATTATAATATCAACCAGCAGGTGGCAGTAAGTCTCCATTCACTTAATAATTCTCGACTTGTTTTCCTTGTCATTTATTGTGAATATTTTCACTTTTTATGTCTTTTGTGCGGTTTCTGCGGTGGCTTATTGAAAATGTCTATCAAAATGTGAAAAAAAATCCCATGTTACACCCATATTAAAGCATAAAAATATTAAAACATTATTCAACAATTGAGGGTAAAAACAATTTGAAAAATATTTTTGTACTATATTAAATGTTAAAGCATTTTAGAAAATCAAAATCATAATAAAGTAACCTGTGTCAATTAAAAACATTCATAATGCATTATTAATTCTAAATAAATGGAACCAATTATAAAAAATTATAGTACTATAAATCAATTTGACATTAACATTGAAAGACATCCAATATATTTGGAATTCCCATTCCAAAAAGACTGGCATTATTTGTTCATTTAAATAATATAATCCAATCAATTAACTGTTCACAATACTAAAAACTAATTCTACCCTCTTCTGTTGTACTACGAAAAGCTAGTTTTTTTTGCAGTTGCAGCTCTGTTTAGTCAACAAATGCTTTTGGGTTCTAGGAGTTTGTCCAGCAGTTGGATGGATTCATCAACTGGATGACGGAGGCCTTAGCAAGCACGCGTGATTGGACACCGCCTGCGGTTCGCTTGGATGCGCTCAAACGCTACCTGGACACGCATCTGGTGAGAGTTTCATGTTTCTCCTTTTTAACAATTTATCTCATCTTTTTGCTTTGATATTCTCATCGTTTATCCTACTTTATTCTGCCTTTTATTGTTTTCTTTGACCGGATATTTAATGCTCCTTTTTTAAAATGGAAATACAGCATCTTGTTTAAAAAAAGCTTTATGTAAAAGGTATTTAATGATGCAAACGTCAAATTCATTCTACTACAGAAAACACAAAAGACTCATCCAACTACAAGTGCTGCCATTTTGTGCCACATTGATAGACCTGATCCAATTGCATGTGATTATGGATATAATTCATATTAGTAGGAAGAGTGGGCTATCTGGGATAAAGTCAAATCTCATTACTATGCCACCCGTTGGGACCGAGCAAAAGTGGCGTAGTAGCGAGAGTGGCATAAAAACCAGGGTTTTTAAAAACAGTTTTAGCATTGTAAAAAAAAAGGCTTTATTTTCTCATGTTATCCATCAGCTCAGTCCAACCCTCTCAAAAATTGTCACTGGCGCTTCTTTCGGCGGATCTTGAGCATCTCATTGTCTAACTCAGGTGTCAAAGTGGCGGGCCAGGGGGCTAAATCTGGCCCGCCGCATCATTTTATGAGGCCCGGGAAAGTAAATCATGAGTTCCAACTTTCAGTTTTAGGATCAAATTCAAAAAAAGAGGATTATAGATGTATATTTCCTGATTTTCCCCTTTTTAAATCAATAATTGCAATTTTTATCCATTTTTTCTTTTGGTGTCTTTAGGTCAAAAAGCATTTTGTAAAATCTTAAAATAAATACATAAAAATATATTTGGTTTTCCACTTTAATATTGAATATAATAAAAAAATCAATTTGAAATGAAAAACAAGTGATTATTAGATTACTCAGAAAAAAAAGTAAGAAAAATATTTAGGGCTTTTTTATCCAGTTCTTATAATCCAATTAAAACAAAAATATATAAATATTATATCTAAAATGGTCCGGCCCACATATAATCGAGTTGATATTATTGCGGCCCGCGAACAAACCCGAGTTTGACACCCTTGGTCTAACTGAAGTCCGGGGATGTCTATCAGCTTGGCCAGTTTCCTTGCCTTCACCTTGATGAGATCACCACTGACAGGCAGACTCTGTTTTTTTGCTTACTTTGAGCACCCCCTCATCGAGCTTTGGGTCTTGGAGCCTGCATCAGCTTCATGAGCTTTGATAGAACTCCAGCTTTGATTGATTTGATTGGTTCTCCTAAATTCCACGCCCCATTTCTTGCTTATCTCCCTGGCTAGCTCGGACTAATTCGACTCCTTCTTTGAAGCATCGGTGGTCTCCTTCTTGTCCTGCAGTGTAAAGCCGTTTCTCTTGCGTTTTTGAGCTAACATTGTGGGTTAAATATATATGGTAGAATAAATAAATTTGAAAGTACAACACACACAAAATAGTGACGTAGTTGCGAATTTAGGGGGTAGCATAGTACATTTATTTTGTATTGATTTTTTTTCTGGACCGAGCAAAAGTGCCATAATAGCAAGAGTGGCATAGTAACGAGAGTGGCAGAATAACGTGATTTAACCGTACTTGCATTTGAGGTCTGGCGTTGCAAAAGTGGATGCTGCCATTTTCTGGCTACTTTTTGGAAATTGTGGCTTTTATTGATCATTATCTTTTCTATATTGGAAAAAACAATTCTGTCTATATTCATGTTTTTTTACATATATGATTCAGACAATTATAAAGGTGGTAGTTGTCCTGTTGACCAAAAATATATGAAAAAAGTTTTTTCGTATCTCAAGTCACTCATTTGCTTATAAAAAAAATGTGTAACCTGAACATTTTGTACCCAGACGCATTTGTAAGTAGAGGTATGACTGTACTTCACTACATCGCAGATTCACCGCATTGCGACTTGGATCCGCCAAATATATATGAAAAGTTTACAGTTATGCCTCATGTAAATCATACAAGGTTAAGTTTTTTTTTTTTTTTTTTAATTGCCAAAAAATACTTACTTGCCCTGTAGACTTCAACAACATTCTTCCAACTGGGATCTACATGATAAAGGTGTTGTATTTCTCTTTAACACAAATGCTTCTCTCTTTTGCTGTCTCTCTTGATTTCACTCTGTCCTCATTTGTAGAGAGAACAAAAAAAAACCTCAAACAATCATCTACAAACATATGGATGCGCACTGACAGTGCAATGAGTCGAGACATCAACTTGCAAGATTGTAAACACTGACACACACACACCTACGTACACGTGCACACACACAGATTGTGTTTGCATAGTTTATATAAGATATATACAAGCGGGCCTGTGTTTTAACCGCACGCACACTGGGTGCTATTTGCATAGATTTGCATTTTCCTGGACAGACTTCGAAATAAGCGTCTAGATAGTCCCAGAAGACACAAACACACACATACACATACACAAACACAAAAAAAACCCATGCTTGGCTTATCGACATATTTATTTTGCCTCAGCGCATTTGTACGTGCGTGTTTGTTGTACATGCCAGCAGGGCTACCTTTAGCGCCGGTTAGCTTCAATTAGAATGAGTGTGCGCTAATTGGTGCGCTTGTCTTCAAATGAAAATAAATACGGATGAAACTGCATAGCTAATAGGCTAATAGGCCTTTGTAGTGCCACGTCGTCAATAGCGTGTTTGCAAAGCGTTGTGGTGTTCGAATGTGTGCGTGGGTGTGATAGTCACACTTGCACTTTGTAGCCATTAGCACAGCAGCGTGCTTATAATTGTGTGTTTGCTGATTGAAGCACACTCGTCAACTTGAAAGATTTATGTTTTCTCTGTTGTTAACTTTCTTCTCACGTTTGTGATGTTATTTGGATGTTTTGTAGCACAAACGTTAACATACATGGACTAGTACCTGTCAAAATAAAGTATTTTATTGTTGCCAAGAAGAACCATTTTGACAGTCGATTGATATATGTATGTATGTATGTATATATATATATATATATATATATATATATATATATATATATATATATATATATATATATATATATATATATATATATATATATATATATATATATATATATATATATATATATATATATATATATATATATATATATATATATATATATATATATATATATATACATATATATATATATACTTTTTTTTCAATCATTTTGAATGGCTTGAACATTATGTGGGCAATATTTTGGTCAGGTATGTCTTGAAACAAATCATTACCTACATTAAGTACTAATAGATGTTTGCAGCCATAGAAAACATGACAACATGACAGCATTTATTGTTGTTATTGTCTCTTTGTTTGATGGATTGGAGTTTTATAGGGTAAAAGATCTTGTCACATCACACAGTTGTTCTCTCAAAAAAGGTTTTCATTCTTTTTTATCCCTTCCTGGCTCCCTGTGTAATTTAAAGTCATTGTGAATGGGTATTTGTGTGTGTGCATTTGGGATGTTGGACAAATAAGCACAGGTCTTTTTTTGAAACCTCGAGAGATTAGTGAGGAGAACGGATTGCAACAAACATATGCACTCACACACGCTCACTGAATGTTGTTTGTGCATCAAATGTCTGTATTGATTGCTGCTGATGGTTTATCCAGGCTTTGTATCAAATTATTAGGAATAACAAGAGAAAACATTTGCTAAAACTATTTCAATACAGTTGTGTGTTATCAGCTGACAACAAAGTAATATAAATAGTTTCATTTTACTCTGAGAGCCATATTCAGCATTTTATTATATTCGGACTCGTCTTGAGAAGCTGGACCATGTTCAGATTTGCTGGTTCTCGTACGGGCCTTGGCCTTTGCCATAGAAATATAGTATATAAATGCTGTGGTTTGGTTTAGTTATTCAACACTTTGTGTAATTCTGGATTATATTATGGATATTGCTATCATTGATACATGCCCAAGCAATTGATTGTGAGTGCTTAACCTATTGATTCCTATTAAAGGTGATAGACGAACCAAAAATTGCTAAAAAAATTAACTGCTTTTTAAACTGACCACACAATAACTTAGGCACCTTACCTCTTAGAATACTTATATCAAAGAATTACACAAAGAATCTTTTTACTGGCTTAACAACTAATGTTAGTTCATAAATTGACTTTGGCTGACATTGAAAATGATAGAAGTCCCATTGATTTGAACTGGGAGGGGGGTCATTGCCAGCCGTCCCAGTTAAAATAGATTGGAACTCTACTGACGTCAATGCCACGGACACATGATTATCCACTGCCAGCCATACCAAATAAAATAGAATTGCTGTTGATCTATGTCAATAGCTTGCATCAGTGGAAAGAAAAAAACTCAGCTCTCGGTGGAAGGAAAACAAATGATTCAGAAGAACGGTCTTTTTCTTTGTTTATAAAAAGTATACTCTTGCCACTGACACACCTACTCAACCTATGGCAAGCTAGAGCAAAGCGGTTAAAGGTAAACATCCAAGACAAACTGTTACCGCACAATGGATGTAGATTATGACAGAAGTGACATCGTATAATTTAACTCAGTTGGACGTTGATCACCGTCATTTGCAATCAAACACATCATTCCCTGCCAACTATGTTTTGCTGTGGTCTTCACGGGCAAAATAAGATCATCTTTATTGCAAACACTCTGATTGGATCAGCCCTCGTCAACCAACATGCATCAAAGTCATGCTTCAATGTCATGTGCCTATCAGCACCGCACATCCTGGCTAATATGGTAATGCTAAAGGCTAAAGCGTAGCAGGCAGCGTTGTGGTCCTGCGGGCTAATATGCTAATGCTAACAGCTAATCTGATGTGGCACGCTTTGAAGCGGCTCATTTCAACCAGTTTATGATAATCAGCTTAAGCAACTTTTAGTTGATCTTTTTTTTAGAAGGCCAAAAAATGCCCAAATTTTGCATAGCACATGTACACAATGTTTTTTTTTTTTTTTTTACAAACATGAATCACAATTACATTTTCACAGGGATTTTTGGCCATTAAAGTCATGATAACAAATTAATAAATAATTCCATTCATTTTTGTGTGTTTCCTCACATCTTTCATAAAAACTTGGGACACTTTGACCAATTTTAAAGGGTTTCGTTGCTAGTTGGACTGTGGAACGAATTAGAGAATTTACATATAAAGTAAGCCTCTACTTACCAAATTTTCAAGTCACGAAAAATGTTTTGGAACCCATTAATTTTGTAAGTAGAGGTACAACTGTATTTGTTCAATCCAAAATGGCTGACTTTTCTTTCATTTCTGAGACCGCCTGGTCTAAGGGTTGTCCCTTGCTTCTGGTTCAAAGTCAGCTGGGATGGGCTCCAGCATCCCCACAACCCTAGTGAGGATAAAGCGGATCATAAAATGAATGAATGAATGAATATTACTCACTTAAACTTAAATGGAATTCACTCATGGCAGTTGTTCAGACCAAAAAATGTTAACTTTTTATTTATTTTCTTGAAATTGACTTTTTATAAATCTTATGATATTATTAAACACACCCACATTAGTTCATTGTTGTTGTTTTGACCAAACATTATTTACTATTTCGTTAAGATTATAAGTGTTCCATTTATAGTATACATAGTTATACATAGTTTTTTACATTTTCTATATTTTTGATTCCTGGAGAGTAGAGTGTGTGTGTGTGTGTGTGTGTGTGTGTGTGTGTGTGTGTGTGTGTGTGTGTGTGTGTGTGTGTGTGTGTGTGTGTTGGAAGGTGAAAATGGTGTGTTGTGTTTTGAATGTTGCCCCAGGCGAACGTCTGTCTTTGCGGCGCCCATTTCATTCTGTTTATATTTGACTTGACTCATTTTCTACCTTTTCATCCAAACCAAAACCTCTCATCCGATAACTTATCGTGTGAGCATGCGTTAAAGTGCATATTTATGTGTTTCAGACATTTAAACTGAATGTGGACAGCCACTGCGCTCTGAAAGACAGCATCATGGAGGACGGTACGGCTCTCCTCGCCACCATACCCGCCCAGCAATCAGGTACACGCACACACACACACACACACACTCATGGTGGCCATTACATTCATTATTAATATTTAGATTAACATGGTGACCTTCAGGAGGGAACATGTGGTACAAAGAGATGGAATAAAACCTGGATGTGGATGAGGGAGACATTTAGGAGCCGAACTGTTAGTGTTTTAACACCTTGAGAGAGATGGATGTTCAATTCATTTTTGAACTGGGAAATGTCGCCAGTGAATGACAACACCGAGGAATATATATATTCTTTTTGTTAAATTATGATTCACATATGGGTGCGGAATCTAGAACTTATATCAGTTTTCTTTTTTAAGAAATTGCGTTTCGAACTGTAGGATCCCTGTTGTAAATAATAGGAATACTAACACTGTAATTAATGGATGCGCTTGTTTTCTAAAACGCTTCAAATCTTAACATATAATCAAATATGAAAGAATCAGGCATGTCTGCAATATTTAATTAACACTTATGTTGTCACAAAGAATGTGACTTATGTAATTATAATTGTACATTTTAGAAAAACTGACTGCAAATTGGCAATCGAGTATGTAAATGGCATTTTAAAATAAGCTTTTACCTTTAGTTTGTTCAGGTTAAATTTTAATGAATTAATAGTTTATCATTTTAATTAACAAACTTTCCGCACTACACTATAAGGTGGACCTTTAATGAATCGCTTTTTAATTTAATTTTGTATATAAAATGCACTGCATTATAAAATGCAGTAGTAGTAGCAGTAGTAGCAGTAGTAGCAGTAGTAGCAGTAGCAGTAGCAGTAGTAGTAGTAGTAGCAGTAGTAGCAGTAGTACCAGTAGTAGCAGTAGCAGTAGTAGTAGTAGCAGTAGTAGTAGTAGCAGTAGTAGTAGTAGCAGTAGTAGTAGTAACAGTATCAGTAGCAGATCGTGTTATACATCCAGTAAATGGAGCTGTAGTATTACTCTTGGGACTTGTGGTTAGGTATGATTAACCAATATTGATACCAATAGGATTATAAACCAAACTGCCAGCTGTTTGGGTCTTTTCATCGTGCAGCAAATATTGTATTCAGAAAATATCCTTTATCATAATAATGATTTTACTAATCAAAATAATAATTCATTCATTCATTCATCTTCCATACCGCCCATCCTCGAAAGGCTTGCGGAGGTTTACTGACGTCTGTCTTCAGGCGAAAGGCAGAGTACACACTAGACTGGTCGCCAGTCAGTCATAGACTGATAGAGAGACAGACGACCACTCATTTTCACACTGCCACCGAGTGGAAATCGATCCCAGACTGCCCACACCAAAGTCACGCCACTGCACCATCGGGTGGCCAAAATAATAAACATAATTTCAATTCATACATGGTGTCCACATACATGGACATCACACATTATAATGTAGGCTACAGCTGTGTTGCAAACATTATTTTGGCTGATATGACCCAAAATGGGGGCAGCAGTTATTACTTTTTTCCCTTCCTCTTTGTTTTTTTATTTATTATTATTATTTTTTTATACTTGCCCCAAAAACTCCATTGTCCTATACAAATCTAACCCATCGGGTATTCTATTTTTCCAATGGTTCCCCAGTGTAAATTTTTAGCGCCATAGTAAGAGACACCCAATTTATTTGAACTGGGAGAGAGGCTTATTAGACAAAATAGAATAGACCAGGGGCATCAAACTCATTTTGGTTCATTTGGTTCACAGGCCCTATTATGGGAATTAGTTCTCATGTGGACTGGACTTGTTAAGTATCTCACTGGCTGCCAGTGACGGCGCTAAAGGCTGATTTATACCAATTTTGGTTTCTTTGGCTTCTCAACATGGTACCTATTCTAAATCATACTACTGTATTTTCACGACTATAAGGCGCACCGCATTATAAGGCGCACCCTCAATGAATTACATTTTTTTCCATATATAAGGCGCACTGTCTTATAAGGCGCACTGTATTATAAGGCGCACTGTCTATTTTGGAGAAAATTTAAGACTTTTAAGTGTGCCTTATAGTCGTGAAAATACGGTAATCAATCTGACAAATTTCACCACACGCCAAAAGTCAACCATTGTGGCAGGTGGAATCATAATCACAACAAACGTCAATTTTTCTGGAACTCACATCCCGACCGTATGAGATTGACACAATCTATTTATTTTGCAGCATTTCATGTTCATATTGTGGCATCTTTGGATCAACTTTTTATAAATTCATTGGTAGACATTGACAGAGCTAGACGCTAATGAACAAATATGACTACAGACAAAGAAGTAAGACAATTGGAAAAGATCTTAAATCTCTGCTTTTATGACACCAATGTACAAATAAAAGCACGTGATTTTGTATGTATTGTTTGAATGCGCTAGTACATGCGGGATTGGACCCCCTGGCTGGTGTTTGACACCCCTGGGTTAGACATCTACAGCCATTTGTGGAACGTTAACATGATCATTTTATCCCACATAGAATGCATTTGATGTTTATCACTGTCAGTTGCAGTGAAAGAGGTAGTAGAATATTTAGAAACACTTCAAATCTGTTGTTCCCAATAGGCTAGTTTCAAGCATGCTCTTTTGAAAGAAGTGAGAGTTCACACACCTCCTGATTTCACATTCTATTTATTCCAAAATCTATGTATGGCCCAGAGACCTTGTTCACAACTTGTTAAAATAAATGAGCAGTGCTTAAAATAACAAGTTACTGGTGAGAATATCTCTGATTTATGTTGAATCCAAATCATTAGTTACTATGATTAATAGGCTGTTTTGAATTATTTATTATCTTTACAGCCTATTCACATAGGTTTTGTTTTTTTAGGGCTCCGCGACATACTGGAAATGGTGTCCAACCAATGGGAGCAACTTCATATTCAGATTCGCCGCCAACATGCATGGATGCTCCACGCCCTGCGCCTCATCCGGACACGCCTCCTCCTGCAGGCCAGCCAATCGCAACAGCCCGGGGAGATGTCTCCGCCCAACCAACTCCAGGTAAGACAACTTTTTTTCTCTCTATTTCCTCTTAATTTCTTTGGTTCGTCTTCATTATCATTGCTTAATGACATGCACGCTTAATTAGTGCAAGCATGCCTGGTTTGAATGTGACCTTGACAGAATGGAAAAGTACAGGTTCGATTGTAATAAATGTATGCGATGATAAAGGCTGCTACAATATTTATAAGATGTTCATTACTAAAGATTAAATACGAGCTCGTATCAATAATTCAACGTGGGTATCATCTTCATCTTTATTACTATCAGCGCAATGGGGGACTGTGCTAATGCTCCTGTTTAAACCAAAAAAAACTAAATAGTAAAAAATAATAAAGGATGTTTAAATAATTTAAAAACTTCAATTTAGATTTCAACAATATTTTACAAAAGATGTGAATGATTTAGTTTTGGTGACAGAAATAGTTGTCCAATCATTTGAACTAAAAGGGGCAAATCATTTGAAAATTGCTGAAAATAACATTTCAATTCATTTTATTTAAAAAATATATATATGTAAAGAAAAAGTTATTATATTATTTTTAATATAGAATAAACAGAATGTGAAGTATAATCGAGTTCACAATCAGTCGCCATCCTATTCAAAATGGATCGGTCATCTATTGCTGTCAGTGGCAACCACTGAGTTAAACAGCAGGTAATTAATGAAGAAATCAATCATATTTTGGCAATTGATTACATAAAAAGCTGCTGACTACTTTAAAGACCAATAAACTCATGCTTAACATTCAACAAATTCAATTAAAATATATTCTATCAATTTAATTTTTATCTAAAATAGAATGAAATTCCATTTATAAATTTAACATTTAACTCATTTAATTACAAAGTAGTAGCATTTACAAAACGTCAGAATTTGATTTTCTTCTTAAAAAAACCCCATCAAATTTCTGAAATTCTTTCAGAAATCTGCCTGATTTTCTTGCAATTTTTTCTTCTATTGTAAGATATTTGTGAGTGTCTTTCTAGACCAAAAATATCTAGTAAATGTTACAAACTGGACCAATAATGTGAGATTAATTTAAAAAAAAAACCCAATCAAACACATCTATCTAAAACATTGCAGAAAAACCATCATCACATTCACTTTCAACACCTTTTGATCATCTTTGTCCACTTTCAATCGACTTCTTCCCTGGGCCTTCCCCTTCTTCCTCCCTCCATCCATCCATCCATCTATCCTCCTCTTTCTGAACATCCTCCTTGCGGTCTCTTGTGTGTGGAGGGTTGATTCATGTAAATGTCAGGAAATATCACAGTCGGGGTTCTGGGATTAGACAGCGAGGAGAAGATACACTGATACCAGCAAATATAACACTCTGACAAGACCACCGGCGCGGGGATTAGGAGGCGCTTGCACACACACACACACACAAGCGTGTGCACACCTTGCCGTTATGAGATGTCTGCAGTGTCTCGCCGCATTTTAAGGATTTGTTGTGCATGTGTGAGGATTTTCAAGTGACATCTGTAGTGTTTTGTTGCATATTGAAGATGGAGCAAAAGGTTGCGTGTGTATGTTGGTGTGTAGAGTGCAGCAGAGCCAGAGAGCTTTTTAATACAAGTGTGAGAGCGGTGTAATATTTAACAGCTTAGTGGGATTTGTCTGTCACATTAAACACACGCTCATACGCACTCAGACATACATGGAGGTGGAGAAGTATGAATGTGTTCTGTTTGGTGATGGAAGGTTTCTTTATGGCTTTTTCTCCTGAAAGTAAGGACTCTAAAATGTTCTTTTCTTATCATTGGAATCAGTTCTTTTTAAACTTGATATTTCTCTGTGATTTCGCTTGGTAATTTTAAGAATGTACATTTGATACTGAAAATTGAAGAGTACTGTCATTCTTTACCACTTAGCTTTAACATATGTGGATTGAGTACATCGTGTTTTTATATGAAGTATTTAAAATGTTCCGAAAAATATCAAATTTCACGCTGAAACTTGCAAGTGGGAAACAAGGGATGAAAAATGGCTGAAATTAGGGCATCGCTTCTTCCGGTACTGAGATGGGTGACACTCAGCGCAGGAGAAGAATCAAAATTTGATTTTAGAAGAAGAATGAAGCGCCGAGTAATACAAAATGCCGAGAAACACTTACCTTTTTTGTCGGATTACATTTCGCATCGCGCACTACATCAAGCATATTTCAGCATTGTTTGGATTTTGAATCGCCATTTAAAATTCCTCCTAAGCGTCGTGCGTCATCTAAAGCATCTTATAAAGGAATCTACCGTGTGTTACATCAAGAAAAAAGAAGCGAACTTTGGGAAAACTGCAAAAATATCTTTTTTACAAGGACACCAAGCAATTGGCAACCACTAGGAATAAAATGAAGTCATTGTTAAGATGGAGAACGCCCTATTTGTCTGGATATCGGACTGTAGGGAGAGGATAACTTTAGATACCAACATGATTAGAACCAAATCCAAGACCTTTTATGATAGCTTTGCTCCTGACGAAGACAATTACCTTAGCCTCGTGGTTTTGTTGCAAGCAAGGGCTGGTTTGAAAAGTTTAAGAAGAGGTATTGTCGACAAAATGCCTCGACAAACCAAGAGGCAGCAAAACTAGGCCGAGAAAGATTTCTCTCACATAATTCAACAGATTATATGGATGAGGATGCCTTCCTGGATGTTCTCATTCAAAGATGAACTGACATTGCATGCATGTCTTTTGCAGTACTTTTTTAAAAGGACTAAAATAGTCATTTGCCCGCTACATAGTTAAATAATTTAACAAAACAAACTATTTTCCTTTTATTAGCCATCTCACGTATACATGAAAGCTGCTGCAGGATGCGGGGTGCATCCTGAAATGGTCAGTAGCCAATTGTAGGGCACATAGTATAGAAAAACACCCATTCACACACACATTCCCCTTCAAGGACAGTTTAAAATTCTGAACGAGCTTGCCTGCTTGGCCTGTGGGAGGAGGAAATAACTACCTGGAAAAAAACCTACACCAGCATAGGGGATCACATGCAAACTCCAGACAAGAAGGTCTAGACCTGGGATCGAACCCTCAATCTCAGATCTTGGAGGCTGTCATGCTAATAACTCCACCACTGTGTCGCCAGGTATTGAGGATTTTACAAAAAAAATGCTCTTGTCGGCATTAAAATAGCTTGAGTGGAATTTTCAAAAGACTTAAAATGTGATATATTCAAGCAAACACAGTTTTTATTTCTTTAAATATGAATACTTCTTAAACTTGTACAACATATGATTACTCTTGTTAGTACTTGCAAGATTTTACGCGAACATAAGAAAAGGTTGGGGATGTCAAAATAATGGAATTCAGTGAAAATCTTGAAAAAACAGACATGATTAAGTGATGTAATTTCTTGATTCTTTTTTGGAGATGCCATTCAGGTCGTCTTGACTTTTAAACATGTTTGGATTACACCACTTGAAATCAAGTGGTGTTTTTCTTATTGTTCATATCAATTCTGGTTTCTTATTGAGTTTGTCTAGATTTATTTTCAAACAGGATTAAAAAGTTATGAATTTCATATTGCCTGAGCTGCAGGAATTATGTAACATGAAATATAATCCAGAAATGTACTCAAAAATAAAATAAAAACAACAATTCTCACTCGTAAATTAGGTTATTTTTCTCAGAAGTCCTGAAAGCAAAATAAGATAGTACACTCATACTTTGACATTTGAGTTCCCCGACATACGAGGAATTTGAGATATGAGTAAATTTCTGAGCAAATATTCCCCTTGAGATATGAGGACGCCAAGAGGCTGTTTATGATTTCAGCGCTCTTTCTCGCCGTATATCCCGCATGCAAAGATCTCTACGAACACTGGGTGGAGCGTTGCATTTTTTCTGTTTTTTTATTTAAATTTCTTTGCGTAAATCAGTGCAGAATTAAGCGAAATCCAATGAGTCCAAAGCTATCCGGTGCAATAAAGGGTAGTGCAAAGAATTTGTGTCTGATGACAATCGATATTAAGCATGAAATAATCGAAAAACCTGAGTAGTGTACACATACGTGACTGAGCTGGCTTGCTAATACATATGGAGAAGCAGGAAATTTGCCTCAAAAGCTTTGATGGAATACATGAAGCCCTTTGCCTTGGTTATTGCACAAGAAGCTTTAAAATTAGTGTAACGTAAGTAGTGAATATTGTCTCATTTTATTATTAAACATCATAACAACTAGTTACGTGTTACTCTGTTAGTAGATGGTGAATCACAACCAATGAAAATAGGTTTTTCCATTGTAATATCCTGTTTTTTGCTGTGATTTTTTTTCAGAGGGTGGAAACAAAGTAATTTATATTTACTTTATTTCTATGCGAAACGTTGATTTGAGATACGAGTAAATCGACATGCGCGCTCAGTCCCGGAACGCATTAAGCTCGTATCTCAAGGTATGACTGTAGAAAAGAATGGGACAACATCCTAGAAACACTCGTAACCCCTCCCCCTCACTCACACTCACACCTTTGATACACTCTCATTTGATTTTCTGGAACAGACCAACTTCCCCCAGGGAAGTAAAGAAGGGAGCCAAGTCGGGGAAAAGGTTGTCTGTGGGGTGATGGGTCCAGATGAGCACATGTTCTGTTGGACACGCAACACACACATACACACACATACACACACAAACACACACACACACACACACACACACACACACACACACACACACACTGTAATAAATTCATTGCAATGTTAAACAAAAAAGTGCAATTGCGACATCATCACTATGTGTGTGTGTGTGTGTGTTTGTAGAAGGACAGAGTATTTTGAAGTAAAAAGTGATAAGTGACCCCCTGGGTGGCACTTCACACAACCTGAGCTGACTTAAATAATGACTGTGTGTGCACATGTGTGTATGCTTGTTTCTTATCAGTGTAGCTGGTGGAGACAGCTTGTTGGCCTCAGGCTTTTATTTCACCCCACAGACCACAAGCACTCAGTGTGTGCGGGTGTGCATGTCAGGTGTGTTGAAGGAAACGGGGGAAGAAAGAAGGACAACAAGGGAATTCTGTTGCGAGAACAAATTAGATTGTTTTTGTCAGCAGAATTCAGTTTAAAAATTGGAAGGGATTATAGCAAGATTAGTCCATTCTTATGCATGTATGAAGTAAAGAAGTGTACTCATGACATAAGTTCAAGATTCAGGGAGTTTGCCAAAATATGTAGTCCCTATTGTAAGACATTTCTGTAAAAAAAAGAAAGAAAAAAAAGAATGTTTTGCATGAAGTAGTAACAATGAAATATTCTACTCTTTTGAATATATTAAATTACAGTTAATTGACAGATTGCCCAAACATTTTTACTTTTTTTTTTTTTTTTACTTGTTGACTGATTGATCTTCCAATCCCAAATGAATGTGACCTTTGTGATAAAAATATTATAAGTATATTACATTATAATAATAATATACTAATAACTAATACTGGCAGTGATTAATTTACTGTTACTACAATTCAATGTTAAGAAGTCTGTAAACCTTATATTTTAGAATGTTTTTAGGATAGCAGGTAGGGTTTTTAACCCTAATTTATGAATTTTTGTTTTTGTTTTTGTTAGTGTCTCATTTGTTACTGTTGTGAGTAAAAGTGTTAAAAATACAATTCTGTGATACAAATAGTACAGTATAGTTGCATGAAGTTAGGTTGCACAATTCCAACTTGAATATCATGCTTTTTTTCCTTTGGGTAATGAAGGCCCCCAAACATGAAATTTTGTTGTTGTTGTTGTAGTAGGTTTCAGAAATTAATTTATATAAATATACTTCTAAGTCCATTTTGTATTTTTTTTCCAAAAGTAGTAGTTTCAGGATTAATAGGTTTTCAATCTAATCATCAAGTATGAGGCAATAGACACCCCTAATTGTAAGTGTTAATTTAACAAAGTTATCACGTGGTCTATGTTAAAATTGCAAATTATAGTATTTTGACAGCTAATGTGTTATGTGTAGTTGGAGTTCTGGGATGATTTGTACGCTTTTTGCCTATTGTGTCCCTCATGGTTTCCCTTGCCTCGTGAGACCAGGTGTGTGTACTTTGTAATCAACTCCTGTCTGTCTATTTAAACCCTGTGTTTTTGTCAGTATTTGTTGGATCGTCCGCTTTGGCTGCTTTGTTTACATCATCCCAAGTTACCACGCCATGTTCCTCGTTTCCCCATGTCTTCCCGTCAGGTTTGGTTTTGTTATTTGATTCAAAGTCCTTGTTATTTTTGTGATACCCTTGCCAAAGTTTTTTTTAAGTGCGCTTTTTAATTGCTTCCCTGCATTTGGGTCTATGTTCCACACCCGACTCTGCACTGATCGTAACATAGTGACTTCAATTCAAATTGATCGCACAAAAGTGCACTGTCCTTGCTTTGAAACATGCCTTGAAATCTTAAGACTATCAAGGTATTCTAGCGGGAAACATGCTGACCCAAGTGAGAAAACTTGGTATCAGTCGTGGTTGATGAATTTTGGTGTGCTACCTGCATAGATATATTTCCGCCATATGTGACAAACGGGACCAAGTTGACTTTAAAATGAGAAAGAGTAGGAAAGAGCGTAAACATTCTTTGCATGTGGTTTGGTCCTGAACCTCATTTACATATTGTCCTGAGGTTATTACCATCTTAAAAAAGAAAAAAAATCAAATTACGCCCTGTTGGACTCCCGCCTGATACCTGGAACGACCAATCAGACAGCGGCACCTCACTTTCCATAATTTAAGATTAAACTCGGCGCTCCATGTTGCTGTTAATCCGCGTTTAAGTCGCGGTCATTTGGAAGCCGTCACACATACCTGGAGTATGTGTATGTGTGCGCCGGCGGGTTTGTATGCAGAAGAGTTGATGCATTAAACATGTTCAAGTCATGTCGTGCCACAAACTTTAAAGTTTTGTCTTCAACTTAAATCTTTGGCCTACAGTGACGATCTTAGACAGACGGTGGAAGCTTTACAAAATAAAAACACAGTTTAAAAAAATAAATACAAACATTTAGGTGCCATGTTAAAAAAAAGACTGTAAAAAATGTAGGAGTGGCTTAAAAATATATTTATTAGAATAAATAATTAATTTATGGTGTACTTCTTTAAAATTATATTTATTTTTCAGGGTGGAGTTGTAAAACTAAATGAATTAATTTTAGTTTTGGAAAAAAAGACTGTAAAAAATGTAGGAGTGGCTTAAAAAATATATTAATTAAAATAAATAATTTATTTATGGTGTACTTCTTTAAAATTGTATTTTTATTTTTTAGGGTGGAGTTGTAAAACTAAATGAATTAATTTTAGTTTGGAACTACAGAGATGAATGAAAATATTTTCTGAAATTTGTTCAGTTTTCCAATTATATAGATGTAACGTGACAAAGTGTGTGAAATGAAATATGGAAATCTAATAATAAGAAATAATTATGGTTGTGTGATCTCGCTTATGGCAGGTATTTTAACAAACCATGTTTTCAAAAACTTGGCGGTAAACTTAATTTACTAAATCTATATTTCAATATGAAGTTGGTCTTTGCTGAGAGGGTTGTGTGACAAGCATGATGACTAGCGAAAGTATTAGATAGTAAAAAGTCTTTGCAGCTTTCATTTCATATTTTGCCAATATTTAATTACGGAGATTGAAAAAGGTTTTCCTACCAAATTTGTTAGTCCAACTTATTAAAAGGTGTCACACTTTAATGAAATTTGCCAAGCGTTTTATCAATAAAGTCCACAAATGAAGTAGAACTTTTTTTGTTAATTGGACATTCCTTTTACGCTCCATTTAATTGAATGTCTCCTCCCACCCTAAAGCCAATGAAAAACTCAATGATAAGTGGGTTTGTCGTCATCACTTTGAACTCTTTTGGGTTGGGTATTGAAAATTTACAAACAATTCACATCCACTGCAAAAAAGTTAACATTATGATACTAGCAAATAGTAATCCCCCTGTTATTCTGGCCAAGCCATCCTGCTTGCCGTACCATGTTTTTTTTCCATTTATACCTGTAATTTCTCTATTTTTTTCTGCTTTCTGTTTGTTTAACGTGTAAATCCACTGTCACTGCCATTAAAAAACCTAAATTTGGGGGTGCTGGAGCCTATCCCAGCTGTCTTTGAGCTAGAGGCGGGGGGGACTATGATACGGTAGACAACTGATCGCAGGACACGAGATGACGGACAACTCTTCATACTTTAGGACAATTTATAGTTCAACTAGCCTACCATGCATTTTTTTCTATGTGGGAGGAAACTGAGGTACCCAGACAAAACCCACGTAAGCTTGGGGAGAACATGCAAATTACTCCAGCAGCCCCTGCGACTCTAATGAGGATAAAGCGGTTCAGAAAATGAGATGAAAGAGATAAGATGTATAGATATTTCGCACCAGTTCTCCAACACTTGTGTACCCCCTTCCCCCTAAATACTCTCGTATGAAATTACTAACTTTTTAGCTATATTCTTTCCAAAAAACATTTGGAAAAATCTTTGCATTTTAGCAGGACTTGGGAACATATTTATATACAGTGGTACCTTAAGTTAACTTTTTCTAGAAGTGGTTTTGTAACTTGAACTTTTCATAATTAGAGTCACATTTTACATTCAAATGCCTGTTGCAATGTACCCAATACTACTCCTAAACCCTTTGAAAATGATAGCTATTGTGGTTTAGACTAAATAAAAAATACATTTATTTATCAAGCCGTTAAAATAATATGCAGTATAACTATAATAATATCCAAAGACAGTTTCCATTGGAATGGAAGGGTGGAAGAAGAAGAACATGTTTGGCAGCTGAGTAAACATTCGTACATGTAAACACACAATTTAAATTTGGTGAAATATCAAGCATTCAATGATTGCCTTTGATGACATCATTCATCTAAAATGGCGTATGTGGTCAAACTGGCTGATACCACAACTCATGAAAATGTTGATAATTGAGCACACTCTTCACATGTGTGGGAATAACTTTCTTGATGCTTATAATGAAAAAATAAGAATAAAGTCACATTAATCACACAGCAAAACTTACAAAACAGTGTGCTTGACCTCTGTGACGGACGAGGTTCAAAGACACATAAAAAGCATCATGGAGATGCAACTCACTCCTAGCCAATGGGAGGCCAGAGAGGAGTTGAGAGAGTAACTCTATTACACAACTTTAAAATAAAATACATGATGCTACAAGTGTATTTACGTTTCGGGGATATTTAAATTATTTATAACTTCCCGTTCTTTAACTTGAATTTATTTCCTATAATGAAACAAAATATTTGTTTGGTAAACTGATTATTCTGTTGTACAGACGGTCGTTGTGAGGTTTGTGTGCTTTCGAAGTTGTGTTATTTTTGTCTTTTTTTCCCTCTCTAACTTGTCATTGTCATTTTCCATTGATTTCATTTGTGTTCACCGCCCCAATGTGTCTCAGACAATTGCCTTGTGTGTCACCCAACTGTTCTCCATGTCTCGTTAATCCATGACTGTGTATTTAAGTCCTTGTTTGTTCATTTCTCTTTGCGTCTTTGCCAATATCACGTCAGTGTCAGGTGTGCTACCAAGACATGTTTGATTCATCTTGGTATTTCTGAGTACCCTGATCTTTGTTTTTGGTCTCTTTTAATTAAAACCCTTTGAGTACATCACCATTCCCAGTCTTCCCGTTTCCCCGCGGTTGGGCACATCCCATGTACTACGTGACATTCGTATGTAGAAGTACCACTATATTTCCTAGCGACAAAATAACTCTCACAGTTACACGAGTGTGGCTGCGTGTGTGTAAGTAACATTGGCTTCCATTTATTTTTCATTAGGGAGTGTGGAGAAATAATTCAGCCCAAGAGGATAAACACACACACAACACTTTTAGTGCCATAGATGTAAACATCTGCGCACGTTCATACACACTTTCTCCTGGCGACTCAATTACACCTCCCCCTCGTCGTCTTCGTCGCTCTCAAAGCCAATCAAAAACACATTTCAACATTGTTCCACTTATTTTTATTCACCCACGCACGTACACACACACACATACACACACACACACGAAACCATGTTGGAATTGAAGAATTTGGATGTTTTCAATTTAGGGCTGCCACTAATTAATTCATATATATATAATTTTTATGAAGTGACTAATCAATTCATGTGGTAAATCACTTTATTTACATACCATTAGCTCAACATTTTAGGTAAAATGCACTTGAAAATTAAAAATGTTTGTACTGAACTGAACATTAGGGAAGTATGGAACTTCATAGTATTTCAAAGCTGAAACAACAAGACATTTTGATAAATTAGAAAGATCCCTTCTCATCTTCCGCTTATCCTAGGTTGGGTTGCGAGGGCAGCAGCTTCAGCAGGGAAGCCCAGATTTCCCTCTCCCCAGCCACTTCATCCAGCTCTTTTGTGAATCCCAAAGCGTTCCCAGGCCTGCTGGGAGACATAGCCTCCCAGCACATCTTGAGTCAGCCCCTTGGCCTCCTCTCATTGGGACGTGCCCGGACCATCTCACTAGGAATGAGTCCAGTCGGCATCCTAATCAGATGCCCGGGCCAACTCGTGGCTTCTCTCAATCCGGAGGAGGAATGGCTCTATGCCGAGTCCCTCCTGGATAACCGAGTTTCTCTCCTTAAATCTGACTAATTGTGGAAGAAACTAATTTCAGCCCCTTGTATCCTGGATCTTATTCTTTCGGTCCTGACCCACAACTCGTGACCATAGATGAGGTTAAGAATGAATCATCTAGTTAATAGAGAGCTCCCCATGTGAAAGAATATATTATAATAAGAGAATATGTACTAATACACAATCAAAAAATGCAAAAGGATTTTTACTGATTAGAAGTTTAAAAAAACAAAATCTGAATATTTCATCAACTAACACAATAGTTCGATCGATTCAGAAAAATTGACAAATTATTAATTAGTCAATTCATTGTGGTAACCCTTATTGATGTCTATTGCGGGTTGGATGCCACATAACAAAAATAGAGACTCGCATTAAGAAGAAAATGAAGGCAGGCATCAATGTAAGAAGATGAAAGAAGAAGGGATGATGTGTCAGATGCATGAAAGGAGAGGAAGGGGGGGTGCGCAGACTGCCGTGTGCATGTCGTTGCACCTGAGAGGCGCAGTAAATCACAGCAGATAAGGTAATTGAGGCGTCGTTCGTCATCGGGCGCCAGACGTTTTTATGACCAGCAGATTGGCTGCGAGGGACGATGATGGCCACGAGACGAGAAGAAACGATGGTGGCGGCTGCTCCCGAAAACCATCTCACATTTTGCCAGACTATAAGGCTTCAATTCTGGCAACCTGCTAAAAATCAGCAAATGAGGGTCAGCATAGATTGCAATGTTTTATTCTAACGATTTCCCTTTGAGATCAGAGTGAACCAACAGCTGAGTTTTTCAACATGCAAGATTTATTTTTTACATTTTGACTTGTTCCAGAGAACACAAATCCTGTGGTTAGCAAGTCGGCCTCACAGTCCTAGGTTTTTCCGGGTACCCGGGTTTCCTCCTACATTCCATAAACAAGCATGGCAGGCTGATTGGACACTCTAAATTTCTCCAAGGTGTGAGTGTGAGTGGTTGTCCGTCTCCTTACGACCTGTGATCAGCTGGCCACTGATTCAGGGTGTCCCTCGCCTCCGGCCCGAAAGCAGATGGGATGGGCTCCAGCACCCCCTACATATACATATATTAATATATATACATATACATACATATGCATACATTAATATATATATACATATACATACATATGCATACATATTAATATATATACATATACATACATATGCATACATTAATATATATATACATATACATACATATGCATACATATTAATATATATACATATACATACATATGCATACATATTAATATATATACATATACATACATACATATGCTTACATATTAATATATATACATATACATACATATGCATACATATTAATATATATACATATACATACATATGCATACATATTAATATATATACATATACATACATATGCTTACATATTAATATATATACATATACATACATATGCATACATATTAATATATATACATATCCATACATATGCATACATATTAATATATATATATATACATACATATATATTAATATATATACATATACATGCATTTACATATATATTAATATATATACATATACATGCATATACATATATATTAATATATATACATATACATACATATACATGCATATACATATATATTAATATATATACATACATATACATATATATATAGCCAGCAGATGATCTTTCGATACATACAGAATCTCATAAATACCAAGGGCAATGATTTTTCTCATGATTTTCCCTTCAAAGTAACACATTTGTACTCCCTATTAAATCCATGATTATGGAGGTGAAAATTGTGAACCAGGGGGCATCGTATACGAGAGACATCGTAAAATTCAACGATTTTAAGGCATTTTTTTTAGGTTAGGCTTATGCGCAGAGGTGGTCAGCACGCGAGAAAATATGGTAATCGTTTTAATTATGATCTTTTTTTTTTCTTCATTAAACTACATTGCTGATAATTATTGTTTTCCATGTGCTTACATCACTCAAGTATGCACCAAAAAACCTAACCTAATTTTTTCATGTTTTGTTCAAGTAAATGTAGAAAAATCACTTTTCACATATTAACACAAAAATGAATCCACTATAGGGTGAATGTTATCGGGCTGGCAGGCTTTATCAGTAAGGTGATCCTTTTTTTTTTCAGGGAGTTACCAACCATCGCCTTAAGTGAGGTAGTCTAAGATATAGCACAGGAAATATTGTTTTGACTCATTGCCGATCATATTGTTAACTGTAACCGATTGGTTCGGCGACCTCTCCCGCCTTTTCTCAATGTCACCGCCACACAAAATGTCCGCCAGCGCTTAGGGTAGCACAGTTACTGTATGTGCGCGAGATCGCCAAGCGAAACGCGAGGTACTTTATTTACTGTTTATTCTGCACTTCATCATCATACACCCCCCTTAAACCCTCCTTAACACCCCCCTTCGCAATCCGCCGTGAGCTCAACGCACCACTGACCACGCCGTAAGTGTGTGTGTGAGAGGGGGATGATGTCTATCCTTCCATCGGAAACCTTGTTAAATATTCATTGACAATTATTCCGCTTTGACTGGCGAGTTTGATGATGACGATGAGGAAGACGAAGATACCGCTGCAGCAGAGGCAGAGAAGGAAAAAAAAGAGTATATGTGTGTAGATAGATATAAATGATTATGTTTCAATACCATTGACGGCCAGAGATCATCGTTCGATCCCTGCCAGCATCCAGTCCGAAAGGATTGGAGGTCTATCGCCGTCAATGGCAGTCAAGGAGAAAAATGAGGATAAAATAGATGAATACATGGAAATCTTGGTCGGAGGAATGCAACATTTGAATAATATTTTCATATACATACACAAAAAAAAATCGGCTTTACGACTTTTGGCGTCTGGCCCAAAATGGTCGTCACCCCCTTGGGTTTTTACTTCCTCGCCAGCTGGGGGGAGGGTTTAAATATTCAGATGAGCGTCGGGGGAGGGGTCTTGACAGACGGCCTACCTTTTATGGCCTCGTTAGCGACCGCAGAAGACCCGCTAGGACAACGCCGGAGAGGAATGTCGGCGTTCATATTTTTAACGACCGAGCTTTAACGTAATTCGCTTTGATATGGAAAAAACTTGAATTGCATTGAAAGAACCATGAATTGAATTGTCAGACGTTGCAACTGGGTTTGTGCCTGGTAGATAATATAATAAAAATAATGGGAATTGAAATTGTAAAACAGTGTGAAAAAAATAAAAAAAACATGCACCCATTTTCAACAACGGTTAACTTAGTCAAGGGGGTGCTGGATCCTACATAGGCAGACTTTAGGCAATGACATGACATCATACCCAGACTGTTCGCCAGTTACTCTGCCCGTTGTCAGGTGAAAGAACAACTGCACCATCGGGTGGCATAATAATAACATTCATCCATTCATTGTCTGAACCGCTTTATCCTAACTAGGGTCGTGGGGGGGTGCTGGAGTCTATCCCAGCTGACTTTGCGCCAGAGGCAGGGGACAACCTGTATCGCAGGGCACAAGCCAGGACCCCAGAGCTGTGAGGCTGACGTGCTAACCACTCAGGCCGCCAGGCTGCATAATAATCTGCAATCCTTATAAAGCATGATTTATGGGTGTGAGTGTGTGTGTGTTTATGTTAAGATTCTCTCGCTACGTTTGTCCAAACCGTGCAACGTATAGAGTTGACATCTTTTTATGGTGGCTAGAAACGGGTGTCGGACCCTAATAGACGAGTGATTGCTTTTCTTCACCCCTAAGTGTGTAAACTCAATCTTTTATTTGTTAAACACCCATTTTTCAAAAGAGAATTTTTAAAATAACACAACAATTGTCTTTTGGTTCTAAACAAGCAGAAGGAGGCTTTGTAACAAATAAAAGAAAATACCAAATATGCAAAAGGAGTAAACAAATGAAATGAATAGTTTTTGAAAAAATATATTTCTTCTAAGATAAATAACTAAATGAAATGCAAAACTGTAATATAATTTACCATTTATTTGAAATCACATAAAAAGGCCGATAAATAATAGATAGGCTCCAGCACCCCCCCAAGACTCCAGTGAGGGTAAAACGGTGAATAAATGACACAAAATATACACTTAAAATGACTAAAAACAGAAATAGACTGGTTATGGTCCCCAATGGCACACTAAAGTAGATTTCTTTTGGACATGGGATTTTAAAGTATTCAATTCACTGCTTGCCATTAATAACAGTCAATGTATGATTCATATGAACTGGGAGAACTGGATGAGAGTGCTCATCTTTGAGTGCCCTCACACCACTAAGACATCCAATCCTATTTGACTGGGAAGGGTGGTAGCAATAAATCGCTTCCAAGCTCTTTCAGTGAAAATGGATTGGAAGTCGAGTGGCATCATTGGCAGCCAATGAGTTCCTTGCGTGCCCTGTAAAGGGTTGACACTTTTTTCACTGTTTTGGGTTCTTGTGGCTCTGAGCGGCCTCTAACTTGTTGATAGCTGGCGAGCTAGAGAGGAAGAAATAGAAAGCCAGATTGTTGTATTTGCAGTGGTCTCACATGCATGCAGTTGGATTAAGTTAATTATATTTTAAAATGATTTATTAAATAAAGATAGGAGCTGAGATGGACTAAATCAAACTTAAAAAAAGAACAGAACGTGTCTTGTGTTATTCTGCATGGTCAGCAAAATCTTTGGTCGCCGCTAATTATTTGGTGACCTATTCGTATTTGGGCTACTTTCTCACCTACAGATTGTTTCCATGCAATTGTCAATATTTCAATTCGTAACAACACGCCTTCAAGTGGCCTATGCGGTAATGATGTTGCCCGTCTCTTAAGCTCCTGAAAGCAACTTTTGATTTTTTTTTGCATCACAAGAAAGAGTGTAATACTTTCTAATTAATTATATAAGTTCTTTCATGAGAATTAATCCACTCTTTCATCAAGGGATTATTACTTTTTAAAGTTCATTTCCTTCCCCAACTTTTGTAAATGCCATCTGAAACTTTTATTTTTTTTACATAATACTTTGAGGACTAACAATGTTATAGGCGTCCAATCAATCCGTTGGGACCATAAGGGCAAATTGATTGGACATCTCTTGCCGTCAGTGGAACTGAATGTTTAAATGAATGGATGGATGCGTCACAGTGCGCGGGTGATGAAGATATGTCAGCAGGTGTTACAGGGGGCAGGTGCTACAGCAGCTCTCATTAACAGAGCTAATTAACATTAGCCTCCATGCTAATTAACATGTAGGCTAATTAGCAAATAATGAAGATCTGCAAAATGTTAGAGGAAGGGAACCAGAGAGGAGCAAAACCAGTGCACTGTTGGAGAAACCATTGACTACTTCCATCATCAGTAGCATCTTTCTTTACTTTCAACATCCGTCCATCCTTCCATCCATCCAAACTACTAAATTTACCTTATCCATCACCCTTCCATCCATCAATTTATCAATCCATCCAAACTACTATCTTTACCTTCTCCATCACCCTTCCATCCATCTATCTATCTATCAATTTATCAATTCATCCATCCTTCCATCAATCTATTAATCCATCCAAACTACTCTCTTTACCTTTTCCATCACCTTCCATCCATCTATCCATCAATTTATCAATCGGTCCATCCATCCAAACTACTATCTTTACCTTCTCATCACGCTACCATCCACCTATCCATCGATTTATCCATCATCCCTTCCATCCATCAATCTACCCATCCATCGATTCTGACTTTCTCTATCACCCAAACATCTATCTTTATGTTCTCATTTGCTCCACCTTTTTTTAAATGCTCGTCCGTCATCTTTATTTCATCCACCCATCATCCATCCAAAAATATCTACCTTTTCATCCATCCATCCAAACCACTATCTTTACCTTCTCAATGACACCTTTACTTCATTTTTTATATGCTCATCCGTCCATCATTACTTTATCCAACCGTCCATCTACCTATCCATCCATCCATCCACCCATCCATCCATCCATCCATCCATCCATGCATCCATCCATCCATCCTTCCATCCATCCATCCATCCATCCATCCATCCATCCATCCATCCATCCATCCATCCATCCATCCATCCATCCATCCATCCATCCATCCATCCACCCATCCATCCATGCATCCATCCATCCATCCATCCACCCACCCATCCATCCATCCACCCATCCATCCACCCACCCATCCATCCATCCACCCATCCATCCACCCACCCATCCACCCATCCATCCACCCATCCATCCACCCATCCATCCATCCACCCACCCACCCACCCATCCACCCACCCACCCATCCACCTATCCATCCATCCATCCATCCATCAATTTCATGGTCATTTAAAATTTTCCCATTCTTTTCATGTCATCTACCTTTCTACTCCCAGGACCAGGAAATATAAAATGTACCCATTTGACAGTAGTTTCTAAAAATTTACATTCTGACATTATCGACATTTCAACTTTCCTTTTTAAGATCAAAACCGACTTTTCATTTTTATGATCCCCTCAAATTCTGTCACATTTCCTGACAAAATAGCTGCAAATGTGCGTGCGCGCTCTCATCAGACGTGTTTGCCTTGGTCTTGTATTCATAGTGGCCTGAAAGATGAGAGTTGAGCATTCATTCAACCGCTTCACACATTCAACTGTATTACAGTATTGATGTGTGTATGTGTACGCACTCACTGGCAGCCGCCCTCATATCCATTATCGATCAAGTATCATTACCCACTGCTCCACTCTATCAAGACAAAAAACCCTCTTTATTGAAATATCTCCCCTGCAGTATTGACCTCCACACGCGTACCTGAATCTGATTTTTATTTTTAATCCCAAGTGTGTAGTTGTCGTTGTGCGGATAAATGTTGTTGTTATTATAGGTCAACACAAAATAATCTCTACCTGAGCGGTTCTTTTTTCTTTTTTAATAAGATGATCAAACATTTTAAAGTGATGGAATAACAGGGTTTAAATCAGTTTATTGCATTTTACTCGAATGCTGCCATTGACAGTGCTAGACGTTCAATCTATTTAGACACAGAAGGTTGACATACAATAATTTGGAATGAGTTTAGTAGCTATATAGCGGCCACTGTCACCAGTTTAGACCCAAAAGTTAAGGGGGAAGTAGCCAGAATTAGGGATTTAAAATCAACACACTAGACCAGTGGTTCTTAACCTTGTTGGAGCTACCGAACAACCACTAGTTTCATATGCGAACCATACTGTAAAATACAATATGATTTTTTTTCTTCCAAAGTCAAGATATATAAAGTCCTCACTGCACTAATTGGCAAAGCAATGTTAGGGGATCATCTGCAGTCAGTGATGGTCAAGTGGGGCATGTTATCATGAATAGACATGATGATTTGTCTTGACCTCTGCAGCAGAGGCTCAGCCGAACCACTGAGACCGACTCACCGAACCCCTAGGGTTCGATCGAACCTAGGTTAGGAACCAATGCACTAGACACAACCCTTTGGTCTGGTCTCAGACTAAATTTAGACTAAGACTCCATTTTTAATGTTTTGATTCCTGAAATTTCTTAGCTTCACTATATGTTTATTTTGTTTAAAAATATATATTATTATTTTAGACAAGACTTAGTCAGTCTCAATCTTTTTCTCAGTGTTGGTACTGACTTTTGTCTTGATCTGGACTTAACCTAGGAGAGTTCTGATTTCAGGCAAGACTGGTCACAGTTGTGATCTTGGTCATGTTTCAGTACTCCTCCTATGGTTTTACTCTTCATTTAATATTGGTTAGTCCTGATTTTCAGTAAATAAGTTTCAGTCTTGGACTTCTTCGTCTTCGAATTGACTGTCAAAAGTCTTGATTTTGACTTCATTTAAAAGATTTCTGATCTTAGCCACTTGTTTTTGTCAAATCTTGAACATAGTTATGCACACCCCCTTACACTACCAACTATTCTTAGCCAATGAGCCTATCCAACAAGCTTGGCCCAAATCCTAGCTAGAACCGGGATAATGATGAAAACAGGGACTCAGTTAATGCTACATTACCGACTGCTTCTCCTTTGTTTTTCTCAGTCTCCCCCCACACTGCACCCAACTTTTGTTGTTGTGTACTTGAAGATTCATAGGGACTTAAAAAGAACAATCTAGACGTAATGAACAACTCAGCATCCTAATGAATGAAAGTGGACGTCCATTTAAAGCAAGTGAGCTTGTGTACTATTTTCTTCATGCTCACGCAGATGATTGCGTGTTGCCGTTTTGTTTATTAGCTCCCTGATTGAGGCGCTCTGCCTCCGCCAGATTGAATGACCTTTCCAGATCCTTCCGCTGAGTCCGCTAAGTATATGAGACGGAGGACGGCACGGGCTTTGATTCAGATTGTTGCGTGCGTGTGTTTGTACGCTTCATCTCCATATAGTTTGTGTGCAATTACGCGCGAGCGGCACTGAGCGCTCTGGATGTGATTGTGAATCCCGGCGTGATGTGTGTGAAGGAGACTGTGCTTATCTATGTGTGCGTGGGACACACTCTTCATGCTTATGTGCGTGCATGAGAGGTGATTTGTTCCGCGGAATGCGATTCATGTGTGTGATTTATGTTAGCTTGCATGTGTGTGAGAGGTGGAGGATGAGGCTTTAGTGTCATTCGAGTGTCGCGTTCTAGCTCGCTGGGCTTTAAAGGCCACGTCCATCACAATGTGGTGACAAGCGCTATCATCTACAATAAACAGCTAATCACACACAGTGACTCCTATGTGTTGGACAATGTAAAGGCTCCAGATAATGATCGTTTTTATGAATATTTTGCCCAATATAGACAGTCATTGACTTCCAATGGATTTTGACAAGGGAGAGGCAGGCAGTGAATAGTCATGTTTCAGCAAAAGTTAATGTTTCTGAGGTGAGAGTTTATTCATCAGTCATTTGCTGCCAGTGATGGAAAGAGAGCTCTAATCCGTTTTTATATCGCTGCAAGCTCCTCCAAGTCAAAATGGGTTGGCAGTCGACTGGCGTCAATGGCACTGGAAGAGCGAAAACACACATGCATGGTTGTTAATAAAACTCTGCCACATGCATGCTCGCGCATATTCATAAGCTCTGATTGGTAGGAAAACGGCAGCAATGATGTAGTTCTAAAGTTATCGTTAACAAAAACAGACGCAATGACGGAAACTATTCATCTATTTGCAATCTGCTCATTCTCATGAGGATCGCGAGGATGCCTGAAAAACTAGAATTAAAAAATATTTTAATCTGATAAATAAATAAAATATTTAAGCAAAAGGTAGAATCCCACCTGAAATTATTGTTTTCATAAAACAAACTAAAAACTGAAAATGAGAACTGAAACTATACTACACAAAAACAAACGAAAAAGTATACTGAATGAGAATTAAAATTGTATTATGTGTTCACGGGTGGCTAAGTAGTTAAAGGGTCGGACTCATAGTGGGGGACCTGGGTTCAAATCCAGTTTGGTTCACCTGTGTGGGGTTTGCATGTTCTCCCCGGGCCTGCGTAGGTTTCCTCTGGGTACTCAAGTTTCCTCCCACATTCCAAAAACATGAATGGTAGGCTGATTGGGCACTCTAAATTGCCCTTAGCCATGGTTTTGAGTGTGCATGGTTGTCCACCTCATTGTGCCCTGCAATCGGCTGGGCATCCCCCTTTGGTCTGAAGATAGGCTCCAGCACCCCCACGACTCTTGTGAGGATGAAGCAGTTCAGAAAATGAATGAATGTGTTCACAAAACAAATTGAAATGTAAGGAAATGAAAGCCGCTTTGTTTTTGAATTTTGTTTTTACACAGCAATAAGATAACAATTGAAGGTACATGCATTGTTTTTTTTGTTTTGTTTAGTCTTATTATTCTATTCTTTTTTGTAACTATGCTCCCGACAAGCTCCAACAACCCCCACAACCCTTTCGAGGATATGTGGTATAGAAGATGAACAAATGAATGATGGACTCGTGCAAATATGTCCTAATTCACTTTTAGTGCTAAAACAGTTTAACAGTAAAAATAAAGGAATAAAATAACATCTAAAATAACATATGAATGAAGCACGACTGCCTCATGAGGCCCAGTGTTAAGCTCTGATATCCCATTTGTTTCTGTCTCAATAGTAAAATAACCAATAACTCTTTGCCCCGCCCCCTCCAGACGGAGCCGCTGTCCAGCCGTCGTGACACCCAGCGAACTGCTCTCCAACAGATGGCCGCCAAGCTTAGCAGCTTGCAGTACACCTCCACGGCCAGCAAAGGACACAACAGGCACCTGGGACGCAGCGACAGGTAAATGAAGTAATGTGTCTACATGAGTGTAGCATAGTGTGTCACTTTCCATTGACACCAATAGGCGTACAATCCTTTTGAACAAATCCCCCCCCCCCCCATCCAGTATAAAAGAATTGCATGTCTATCGTCATCGTTGCCCCTGAAACATGATCATTCACTGGTAGCCCTTTAAGTCAGCCACTTGCGCTGTACCACCATTTCATCCCTCCAGGAAGAATCCATTAAATATGGCGCATGGCATCCAATCGCCTCATAAATCCGCCACGGCCGTCGCCGTCTCAAAGGTAGCAGATGCCAATACGACTCATTCAACCTTTTCTTTTTACTGTGACAGCCCGACATGTGCACCCATATTCTCACTTGCATTTTTCCCATCCAACCTTTCCTTGTCTTTCGCTACTTGTGCTCTCAATTTTTTCCAAATTCCACTTATTTCTTTTTAGTATCTGCGTTTTTGTCCTGTCTTGACTTTGTGATGTCTTATTAGTTAATCGGCCATCGTAAGCCAATCAGCTTCTCCAAACCCTAGTGTTTTTGTTGTCTTGTCAATTTGTTTGTATATATTATTTTTCCTATTTTTATTCCCACAAAATGTTTCCTTTTTTCTTACCGACATTTTATCACCTATGTTCTATAAAATGTTATACCATTCTAACTCCAAATTTTTCTTCAAAAATTCACATCACACATGGTTGTATTTTCATCAGTTGACCTTTTTGCAGTTCGGCCCAAACACTGACATTGCTCTATTAATCATGGTCACTAGATAACATCTGCAAGAATTTCTCCATTGAATTCTTATGACAAAATCAACAGGTGACCCCGTAAGTGCCCTAAAAAGGAACCTGAAGTGACCCAAACTCAATAGGAAATAACTCAAGTTTAATCTCTTAATTGCAGTGTTTTTTGCTCCTTCTTCTTTAAAACATTGGAGGTGTGGTTCACACTAATATTAATATATCCATATTAAGGAGCGTCTATTTCTGTACAGTAATGCCTCTACTTACGAAATTAATTGATTCCAGAACTTGTTTTGTATTTTCCGCAAATAGAGCATTATTTTATACGTAAGTTATTTAATTTGTTCTTCAAATAAATAACAATTAAGCCCTTTGAAAATGATCAAAATATCCCAATTTTGTATAAAAAAATGTAAGAAACACGAAAATGAAAGAAAATTATTTATTAATGTGATAAAATGAATAACAAGCTTGCAAAAACATTTTGGTTGTTGGGAGCCAGCCAATTGGAGACCGGCAGAGTTTAGGGAGATTGTCAAGCAGGACGCAATGCTACCGTGACAATTTCAAAATAAAATAACGGATAAAGGAAGTGCGTTTAGGTTTTGAGGGAGTTTGTAAATTGGACCTGGTTTTCGTGTAGTGGAATTTGCGTATCAAAAGGTTTCATAACCATAAAATGTTGTATGTAGAAGCATTGGTAAGGAGGGGTACCACTGTATTTAACTTGAATTAACAACCACTTAAAGCATGGGCGTTACAAACCGGCTCTCAATGGCCACGGTAGGTGCAGGTGTACAATCTATCTGATGAAGATTATACATTTTCGCCAATCTGGTGTCTTACACGTGTTACAAAAAAGTTGATGCCCATAAATTTATGGTTGACGTAACATAAAAACAAGAAAATGACACTTAAATCTCCTAACATTACACAAAGACCACTTTTCTGCTCACCCAGACTTAACTTCGATAAAAGTTGAAGCCAATGAATCCAACTTCCAGTTCACGTTACAGAACATAAGTAACAAAATGACTTTCATATTTATGCTCGTAATATTAAGATTTTTCTGTAAGTTTCAACTTCCCCACCAATTGCATGCTTTTAGTTGGCTACTCAGTATTTTGTTTTCCCTATATTTTCCTATTTTAATATTTAATTGAAAAAAAAGTACATTGATATTTTACTTCTGAGTTTGCGTATGCAACCAAGTTGCTTAAACCATGACAGTTTGCGTAAAAAAATGCGAAGAAAACAGTCAGTTGGGGCATACCGGAAATCACAATGAGTGTCAGTAACGTTAAGGAAAAAGAGACCACGTCTGAAAGCGAATATATATTTGTTGTGCACAGATGAGCTGTGATAAAACCACACTTTCATTCTGTTTATTATGTCTTGTTTTTTTGTTGTCAATCCATCCATGGTTTATTCACGCACTTCTGTTTGCGTGGATGTGTCAGTGCTGTCAAAATGTTTACAACTAGGGAATTCCATACAATTTCAGTGCTAATGTTGAGAAGCATGTTGCTGAGCCCCACTGAGACCCCCAAGACTGCCATTGTGTAAATAATACACGCAAAGCTTGACAAAGCAGCTGACAGTATAGTGTGTGTATGTGTGTGTATGTGTGTATTATGTCTGAACAAGGTTCCGACATTCTAAAAGCATCCATATTTCATGCAATCTAGTATTGTGGGAGGGAGGAGGAGTAGATGGAGGGGGGGGCATACAGTCCCTTGTTTGTCTATCTATCTGTGGCGACCAATCGGTTGTCTATATATATATATGGACATTACCTGGTGAGCAGAATGTGTGCAGAAATATTGCCCCATATGTATTTGCATCTTTGATGTCTTCAGCCTTCAGGAATTGGAGTGTGCGTATGATGAGCTATGGGATTGGCTGACGGACATGGAAGCCATGGTGACAGATAGCCACCAGCTGATGATGTCGGACGAGCAGAAAGAACACCTCTTCAAGGTAGGACCTATTCTAGAATTGTTCATCGGAAGCCATGTTTTCAATTGCTCCAACATTATTTGGTTTGGGTTTTTTTTGTATTTAATTATTATTATTTTCATGTGTTCATTTAAACATTCAAGGCGGCCCAGTGGCACGAGTGGTTAGTGCGTCGGCCTCACAGTTCTGGGGTCCTGGGTTAAAATCCAGGTCACGTCCATAGCGTGGATTGCCTCCTACATTTCCAAAGACATGCATGGTAGGGTGATTGGACTCTCTAAATTGCCCCTAGGTATGGGTGTGAGTGTTCATTGTTGTCTGTCGATTCTGAGTGTCCCCCGCCTCTGACCCAGAGGTAGCTGGGATAGGCTCCAGCACCCCCCACAACCTTAATGAGGATAGAGCGGTTCAGTAAAAGAGATGAAATGAGACATTCTTACGTTTTCCGTTCGGCTTATTCTCATGGGCAGATACACACCAACGTGCACACGTAGACGTATAAAATAAAAATGTGAAACTCAAGGCTTGAAAGGGAGAACTGACCTACCTTGAACACTGAATTTAACAATTTAAAATTGTTACGTTTGGTGAAATGTCGTTCCAATGACAATTGTCTTTGGATAACTGGGGACAGCAAAACTTGTAAACACTTTGATAACATCACACTTATTTTCACTTGCACCATAACGTTCTGTGGTGAAAAACAAGGAATAAAACTGCATCAAGCCCACTAATAAAAGCTCAAAAAGCCATGTTTTAGAACTGTGAGACAAACAAAGGTCACCGCCGAAGTGTCTCCGGCATAATCTCGGAGAAAGTGCCAGGAA
The DNA here is from genome assembly GCF_051989575.1 of Stigmatopora nigra. Classification (NCBI taxonomy): domain Eukaryota; kingdom Metazoa; phylum Chordata; class Actinopteri; order Syngnathiformes; family Syngnathidae; genus Stigmatopora; species Stigmatopora nigra. The sequence continues at coordinate 10,543,824 of NC_135520.1, forward strand.
AGAGAGATTTTGGTTGGACGGACACATTCATACTGTGCCGGAATGTTGGGAGATTAGTCCAGTGTTTCCCAACCATTGTGTCGCACCACACAATGGTATGCCGGGGGAAATACATATATATGAAATATTCAAAGAGAAAAATGAATATGAATATGAAAAGATTAAAATTGAACTATTACATAGTTAAAATCTAAATTTGATCAACATTAAAGTATAGATTATACTATTACAAGATTCAAATTGTGAAACAGTCATTTTGTTGCTTATTTTTCTCTAACATGAACCGGAAGTTGTTCGTTTTTTTGGGGATCAAGTTTGGGAGATGTAAAGTATGGCGTGCATGATATTAAGAGATTTAAGTGATATTTGGTCATAAAATTATGCGATTAATAACATGACTCAAACCAGGAGTTGTTCATGGTCTTCAGACATCAACTATTGGTGACATTAGTTCTGTGTGAAAAATTTGATTTTGGAAACATTTTTGAGGTTTATGTGATTGCTGCTGATTAAACTTTGATGATAATGACTATTGTTAATATAGGCGACATCGTTTTAAATTAAAAGATTTTCAGATGGAGGTGTGACGCACCTAAACAAGGTTGGGAAGTACGAGATTAGTCAATGGGAGAGCAATTCTATCATGACAATTTCAAAATAAAATACAAGATTACAAGGGTATGTTTTTAAATTTTTTAGATTTTGCGTTTTGGAACTTTCTTTAGTATTTAGAAACAAGATTTCCGATGGAGGCTTTTTGTCACGTGAATATTTCGTATTTAAGGATGCTTGTAAGTAAAACTACCATTGTCTTTTATTTTGTTTTAAAATGCTTAATGCTTCATAAATCAAGTGATTGGTTCTGGTCATTTGAGAAAACAAAAAATTGAACTTATAAAAATCACATATTGGGTTATTTAGCTTCAATATTAACATTTGGTGTATTACTATTCCCTAAAAGACCAAGAAATTTACATTATTTATCATGATATTGTATTTCATATGATTTTTTAAGTATATTTATGAGGAATAAATACATTTATGAATGAATACAACTAAAAAAAAGACAAATACAAATTAAAATGTATTAAAAAAAATACTACCAGCCCTTTTAACACTCCATCAAGATTTTTTTCATAGTATTTACTAAAATAGAAGAGTTGGTGCTCTTTCTACTTCAGGAGAAAGAACCCAATCTTTATTGGAAACGCTCACGTTTTTATAGATGAACGAAAACAGGAAATATCTTCAATCTATCATCATCGTTTTGGCGAAAACACAACACGTTTTTTTTGGCAGTTCAACATACTCAACAATGCCTCAAAATTCTCAGGGGGGCTCACATAAGCAAGTTTTACAACGAGTTAGCCAATAATTTCATGTTGGGCCATTAGCAATGATTCCACAATATTAACAATAACTGGAGTGGTAAAAATCTCCGTGAATAGGAATGAAGCAAATATTAGAATGTGGGCAAGCATTTGTTGGCCATCGTCACGGCGACGATGTCCGACAAGACAATGACCTTGGGCCCAGCGGAGAGGACCATGGACCATCAATATTTCAGTAACCCAGTTGACACTTCAAAAAAGAAAGAAGAAGAAGGAAAAAAAAAGAAAAAGGAGGAGGAGGGAAACGGCCAGAGATTCCTCACTCATGGAAAATTGATGGCTGTCATGAATATTCATACATGGATGAATATTTAAGCAAGCCTCCTTTGGAGAAATTAGCTTCATCTTTACACTTATCAATAATTCGCAGGCCAGGTGAGCGTGTTGGACCATGAATTAAACATGGATCACACGCGCAAAGTTGGGAATATTAGGTGAAAAATTGGAAGAAAAAAAATACACTGTGACGTGAATAAGAGTGAATAGCTGCCAGATAGCGCTTCCATGATTGAGTGAGTAATTGACAGCTAACTGAATTGATATCTAAAACAAAAATGAATTTCACTGACTTAAAAAATAAAATTTTGAGATTCTTAAAAGCAAACACTCCTGAATTTGTCACTTTCTAATTTAAAAAAAGGGGGAGGGCCAGCCTTTTAAATGTATTTTCTTTTAGCTCTATTCCACTAAAAAAGAAAAGGTAAATATCTTTTTTATTAATTTAAATTCATTTAATTATTTTTTCAAACAAAAAGGCAAAAAACAGTGAATATTTGGATCTCTCTGTCACTCCCTCTCCATTCCACGAAATCCATCTAATTTTAGTGTACTATTAAACACATTATAGTACTATTAAACCACTAGTTATTTGTTACTTTTTTAATGGATGGTGAATTAGAACAAATAAAAATGTTTTTCCAGTCCAATATCTTTTTGTCTGAGTTTTTTAAGAGGTTTGGAACAAATTAATTTATTTTTAGGTCATTTCTATGGGAAACGTTCGTTTGAGTTACGAGGAAATTGAGCCCCGTCCCGCAACACATTAAGCTCGTATCTCAAGGCACTTCTGTAGTACCATTTTTATAAACATGAAATACAGCTGTTGCATTTTGCCCAATTTTTTTGCAGTTTTGAAAGTGTTTGTACATTGTATTCCTAAATTATTACAATTAAAATTTAAATTATCACTTTAAATGTTATTGCAGGCAGTCCCCAAGTTTTGCCAAAATATTTTGTATAAATTTAATATAATATTTTGTTTAAGAAAGCAAATTGAATAAAAAAAAATAAGGAGCAGTACTGACCTTTATTGCTGAGATGTGGACAGAGAGTCAGACTTTTCAATAGTTTATTGACAAACAAAGTGCCATTGGTTGCATTTAGGAAACAGGACTAATAAACACATTACCTTTGCAACATACATTAGTTTTTTTGTTTTTTGTTTGTGCTGTTGTTTAACAGTTTCTCATACTCAGCAGTTATTATACCAAACTAAAAATGTAGTATTGTGAGAACAAAAGCAAACACTATGAACACAACTAAACTATATTACTTATGGATCACTTCATGTAAACAGTAAATGAACACTAACGTGTCCAGTACAAACTGTTACTTAGAACGCTAACTTCGTTTATGTCTCAATATTTTTCTTTAATTCGATACAGTTGATCTGCGTGAATAACTACGGCGATGGGACATGTTTTTGTACCTGCTGGCTTTTGCCGTGCGTGTGCATGTGTTTGTGTCCCTTCCAAGAGGCTTTAGAACAGTCTAGTTTGTGTGTGTGTGTCTTTACTTTTTGTGTGACCGTTAAAGAACCTCACTGTGTTCCCCTCACATGGTGGGAGGAATCGACCTCGTAACCATAGTGACACAAGCGGCGAACAAAACTTGTTCTTTTTTTGCAGTGTGTGTGTTTCTTGGCAGAATTAGACTGTACTGTTTATTGTAATCTTACATGGGGCACTTTTCAACCAAGTGTGTGGGCTGATTGTGTTTATTGACACCAATGACTTTTTGAATAGTTGTTGGGCAAATGATGTTGACAGCAATAGGCGTCCAATCCATTTGAACTGGGCGGAGTGGCAGCAATACACTGATTAAACTGGTAAACAAAAGATATGTTGCACTTCTGGTAACACCCATTTTGGGGTGCTGAATCCGAATCTGACTTATGGTTTTTCTGTCAGATTTAGGATTTATAATTTGTTTCCCCTGCTAACAAAATGATTACCATGTGAGTATGTATATATATATATATATATATATATATATATATATATATATATATATATATATATATATATATATATATATATATATATATATATATATATATATATATATATATATATATATATATATATATATATATATATATATATATATATATATATATATATATACATACATACATACATATATGTGTATATATATATTTTAGATCCTCCATGAATTTTAATACAACGGCACTCTAACCCTTCAAACATTTGCATAGTTATGTATATATATATATATATATATATATATATATATATATATATATATATATATATATATATATATATATATATATATATATATATATATATAGGTGGTGTTGTATTAAAATTTATGAAGGATAAAAACAAAATAATGCTGAAAGAAGAACATGGGCAAGGACAATTGAATAAAATGTAAACATAGAGAAAAATGTTGGCAGAGTTTGAAATCATCATACAAAACATTGTATAGAATTAGTCACATAGAAAAAAACAATCTCAAGCTATAGAAAAAGAAAACAAAATTGTTTAAATTCACGGCTACATGTTTGATTGATTCATATGTATTCATTACTAATTTAACTTTGTGAATATAATAAAAATTTAATTTTGATTTTTGGAGTATTTTTAAAATATTTTATTTGAGAAAAAAAGCCACACTCTATTATTTTAGAAATGTGTAAAAGTAGCACAGACAAAATAAGTCATCATTCAACATTTAGAGAGAGTCAAATTAACTATGGTGGTCACTCCCGGCCATTCCCAATCAAAATGGATTGGATGGAAAGAAAAAGAGAGCAAGAGAAAGATGTGTAACATTTAATTAGTGTCCAAAGAGTCGTCATAGCTTCACAAGGTTGAAATGACAACACACAATCTCACGTGACATCATTTTTTGCTTTAGTCCTTTTCACCTTCATCTTTTTTAAACCATCTTTACATCCATCCATCCATTGGAGGTATGAAGTTGGTTGCAAAAACTGAAGTGGGAAATTGAAGAGGGATGATTGGAAGAGGGATGTAAAGACGTTTTCAAGGGAAAAGAACTGTAATGAAGGGTAATGGAAGAAACAGAAATGAAGAGAGGATGTTGGGGAAATAACAAACTTGAGGAAGAGGAAAATATACAACATTAAAGAAGAGGAATTAAATAATAAAAGACTTAAACATGTTTTTGTGGTAAGCAGTAAGGCTGCAGAAAGGACGGAAGCGAGAAATTCAATAAGAAGGAAAGGAAGGAAGGACAGGAAGTATATGTGGAAGTAAGTGAGGAAGGAAGCTAAAATGGAAAGGATACGAAGAATGACCAAAAGATGGAAGGAAGGAAGAAAGTCAGAAAAGAATGAAGGAGAAGAAAGTAATTGAAATTAACAAAAGAGGGAAGGAAAGAAGGGGCAGGTAGACTGGAAAGACAGATGAGGAAGAAAAAGAAGGATGTTAAACTGCGATAAAAGAGGGAAGGAAACCAAAATTGAAGTCATGAAGGAACGACGTGAGGAGGAATACATGTGGGGAACAAAGAAAAGATACAGAACAGAAAAAAGGAAGGGTGGAAGATGGGAAGAGGTGAAGGAAGTACAACAAGGAGGAAGGAAGGATTTGATAGGATCAAAAGAAAGCAGACAGAAATGGAAGGAAAGTTTAAAAAAGGGAACGGTGGGATGAAAGACAAAAAGAAACAGAGGAATAAAAGAAGGAGCCATGGGTAGAAAAAGATTGAAATGAAGGAATGAAAGAAGGTTCACTTTTCACCACGCCCACAATTTCGCGCAAACTTTTCAAGTTGTGTTGTCAAACCTTGTCAATCTCCAAACCTTCTCTTCCTAATGCGTGCACGCGCTCACTTGCCGGCATACCCGCGGGAGCCACTTTTGCGCGCGTTTCTTGTGTCACTCTTGATAAAGTGGAGGATATATCTGCTATATAACAAAGAGACACGACTCAGCCCCTTCCTCCCCCCTACGTCGGCTCCCCTCCTGCGCTGGTGTTGGCTCTCAAGAGACTGAACGTTCTTCTTCCCAATAACGCCTTCTTGACTCAACGTCACAGAAAAAGCGGCTGGCAGTCATCGTCTTTGCACAAAAGGTGCTCAATGTCACCTCAAGGTCAACCCGCAAAACCTGTTGCGTTCCAAAGGGTTGTCTTTCATGGTGAGGGATGACAAGTCTTTTTGGAGATGCACCCATTGGACATCTATTGCCGTCAATCTTACAACAAATATTACAGCGATATCAAATTGCAGGATTCTCATATTGATTCAAAATCCCTCTGAATGTCTGCTCATTGTGGAAATAAACAATGGTTGGTGCTCTTACACCCATGTTTACGAGTCAGCAGCAGTCATTTACCGTCCCCTGACATGTAGTAATTGTGCTTGGATGCATAAGGGTGCTGTTTCTCAGCTCAAGTCTCTTATCCTCCTGACTACCAGGAAAGAAAGTGTTGTCCAATCACATTTATTTTGAAATTCCCCAGTCTAAGTGAAGTAATTGGAATACTGCAAAAGAATTTGGTATCATTAGAAAGCTCTAGATGTCTTCTATAGAGGACAAAATGCGATTGGATGCATGGGGTGGGAGATATTTAAGTTTAAAAATGTACTCTACAGAGGAGCCTTTTAAACTTATCTTCTGTCAGTTGTAACTCGAGGCCCAGTGGAGCGAATGATTAGCGTGTCGGCCTAACAGCTCTGAGGTCCTGGGTTCAAATCCAGGTCATGTCCACCAACTAGAAATAAAAAATATTTTAATCTGATAAATACATCAAATATTTAAGCAAAAGGTAGAATCCCACCTGAAATGATTGTTTTCATAAAACAAACTAAAAACTGAAAATGACAACTTAAACTATACTACACAAAAACAAACGAAAAAGTATACTAAACGACAATTAAAATTGTATTATGTGTTCACGGGTGGCTCATCAGCTAAGTAGTAAAAGGGTCGGCCTCATAGTGGGGGACCTGGGTTCAAATCCAGTTTGGTTCACCTGTGTGGAGTTTGCATGTTCTCCCTGGGCCTGCGTGGGTTTCCACTGGGTATTCTGGTTTCCTCCCACATTCCAAAAACATGCATGGAAGGATGATTGGACACTCTTAATTGCCCTAAAGAATGGGTATGAGTGTGCATGGTTGTCCGTCTCCTTGTGTACTGCGATCGGCTGGCCACTGATTCAGGGTGTGCCCCGTCTCCGATCCGGAGACAGCTGGGATTGGCTCCAGCACCCCCTGCAAATCGCTTCAGAAAATGGGAAACTCTCCTTACGATGGCTTTTACATATGAAATTTTCATGTTACGAAAACCCTTTGGAATGCAAATTATTGTTGGAACATATGAAAACTATCCAAGTTGCAAAAGCCCCCAAAATGTCAATACATTTCTTGTATTCTTTATTTATTTTATCTTGAAATTGTTGTGGGCTACCTCATGTAGAGGTTCACTTGCCTGACTTTGTTGCGGGCTCCATTCCCGCTGGTGGCGGAATGATTATGAATGCGGATGGTCGTTTGTCTCTCTGTGTGCCCTACGATTGACTGGCGACCAGTCTAGGGTGTGCCACTCTGCCTTCCCCCCCCCCCCCAAGTCAGCAGGGTTTGACTCCAGCAACCCCCGGGAAGCCTTTCTTTGTGGCAGCATTGCATTCTGCTTGACAATCTCCCTATACTGCATTGGCCTCCTATTGGCTGCCTGACAACAACACTTCTTTTTTGACTACCGTTTTTCATCACAGAGTTCAAACAAGGTTTTGTTGTTTAGTTAAAATTATTGGTTCAAATGAAATAAAGAAGCAGGCCCTGTTATCCATCTATGACTGATATTATAAGGCAATACGGCTGTAGAAGGAAGCATAAAAAGTGACAACTCCTTGGCATGGCTTCATGGCAATTTAACCTCTAACCATAACAATGAAATTAAATGTCTATGATTCTTTCTTTAACTATGAAAAAAGTGCCATGGTTTTTAGCAGGTCAAAAGTAGCACCAATCACGGAACAGCATTTACACTAACGTATTTGTATGTGGATGGGGGAGGGGTTTATGAAGATGACATAATTGAATTTTTTTCTGTCCCGTAAAAAGTTCATGCCCAACTGTGTTTTCCTTCCGTATGTACACGTGATGCAATGAATGGAAACTGTTTTTCCCGGCCAGTCAAATGCCTTATTCTTGCGGTCACCATGGTAACAATTAAAATGTGTTGAGGGCTTCTTTGTGGTGGCTTGCTTGGGAACATTGCCTTGCTTTTCCTTCTCGTGCAAACCGACCCCACGCTTTCATTTGCTCAGTGCACGCACACACACACACACACACACACACACACACACACACACACACACACACACACACACACACACACACACACACACACACACACACACAAACATACTCACATGTGAATGCGTTATTAGGAATAACTCCAGAACGGAAGAAAGTACACGACTCCATCTTGTCTATATAGTGTGTATTTGGGATGCTACAAACTATTATTTTGACGTTTGACTAATTACTGGTTTGTTTTACGTATTTATTGAAAAATGATACACGTTGACTCATCGATTTGTTTAGAAATCACGCATTATTTCATTGTATGGGCTTTACATTTTAGCTATAATATGTATTTGAATTGACAAAATATATGGAGGTCACATTTGATTAAGCAGGATTTAACATAAAAATATTTAATATAGGAAACAGCAAAATAAATGTAGAATTGAACAATAAGAGCAGCTAAGGATACGTTTTTCGGTGCCATTTTGTGCCATTATTTCAAACTAAATATAAAAACAAAGGAGTAAACATTTAAAACATAAAATATAAATATAAGATAGTTTATATTTTTAAGTATATTATAAATTATGTATATTTTTAAGTTAAAAATATGTTGAAAAAGGAAAATACAAAGATGTTTTTGTATTGAAAGTAGTCTTTCACAAAATTTAAAAAAAAAATAGTCATTGGTTACTGTTTTGTATTGTTTATGGTATTTTGTAAATATAACAAAATATATAGAATTTAAACAAATTATAATCTTTTTCCTTTTCAGATATACCCTTTCTCCATTTTGCTTTATATGAACAAATGTAAACATAAAATTTAAATATAACTAATAAAAAAGAGAACATTTAATATTAAAGGATCACAAAAAGATAACCATAAGGTCAACAATGTTTCTAAACTACCAAGTTTTGCTCAATTTGTTTTATGTAGCTTTGCAAATGAAGAAATAAAAAATAGAAACAGAAAAAAAAGAAAACAAAGAATATAGGAAGAAGTCGTGAAAAAGAGAAAAAAATGAGCCTGAGGAAGGAAAAACGTGCACGTGCATGTGTGTAAATGTCAGACATTACACTATGACATGTCAACACATATATTACACAAAGTCAGCTTGTCCTTGAGGTGCTCCACTTTGAAGGTCAACAGCATTTTGACTCTTTTGCTGTCTATTCAATACACACACACACACACACACACACACACACACACACACACACACACACACACACACACACACACACACACACACACACACACACACACACACACACACACACACACACACACACACACACACACACACACACACATGAGCGCATGCACCCTTAAAACATCTGAACGTTCGCACACATACAAGCTCCAGTGTGTGAGAGGGGATAAATGGAGTGTCAGTGTGCCACTTCCTGTTCTTTCACTGCCACTGGAACATCCATCTCAAGAGGAGACATTCACACACACAACTACGGATTCTTTCAAGTGCACAAACGCATACACACACTTATATAAATTGTGATAGAAAAATATTGTTTTTCAAGCTAGTCTCTTCCCCTTTCATTCAAAATTTCATTTAATACTTTGGCTCTAACTTGACAGCAATAGACATCCAATCTATTTGAACTGGGACGGCTGGCAGGAGGTGAACGGATGTTCATTGGGTGATACCCTGCCTTTTCAAATGTATTGTACTTCTACTTTTGAAGCTAATTTTAATTTAGTGTAGATGAATGAAAAAGGGCACATGATTGGATGTCTATTAGTAATAATGTTACTGAAACAGTTTAAATGTTTGAACTAAAAATTGTAGGGTTTTTTCCCCTCCACGTTTTCCTTTCCGGTCATGAAAGAACGTGTTTATTTTCTCATCACGCATGTGAGAAGAATGGGAAACTAAATGAAAAGTGCTGATGTGTGACTGCATTGTGCTGACGTCTCATCTCTAGAACGTGTCAATATGCGTCTAAACTCTAATTTTGTCCTTGAAGCAAAAAAAAAAAAAAGAGAAATACCATATTTCCATGCCTATGGCACTCACCACTCATATTTTTATCTCAGTTGCGGGTACAATTTCAGTTTTTTGCCCATACGCAAGGCTTTTCGGCGCAATGGCTGCAACATATGGTAGTGCTAGCGTGAAATATACTACCGTATGTTTTTTTTAAAAAGGCAGCAGGAGTACAGTAATCCCTCGAATATCGCGGCTTCAACTTTCACAGCTTTGCTACATCGTGTTTTTTTTCCTGGGGAGAATTTTTTTTTTTTAAATTAATTTTCATTTTTTTTAAGTTCATAAAAATGTGAAAAGGTGGCGCGAGTGGTTAGCGCGTCGGCCTCACTGCTCTGGTGTCCTGGCTTCAAATCCAGGTCATGTCCGTCTGTGCGGAGTTTGCATGTTCTCCCCAGGCCTGCGTGGGTTTCCTCCAGGTACGTCAGTTTCCTCCCACTTTCCAAAAACATGCATAGTAGGCTGATTGGACACTCTAAATTGCCCCTAGGTATGGGTGTGAGTGTGCATGGTTGTCCATTTCCTTGTGCCCTGCGATTGGCTAACCACCGATTCAGGGTGTCCCCCGCCTCTGGCCCGGAGTCAGCTGGGATATGCTCCAGCACCCCCTGCGATCCTAACCTGTCTTCCTTCAGCACTGAAGAAAAGAAAGTATTTATAATAGGGGAGATCCTACTTCACGGTTTTTCGTTCATCGCGACCATGTCTGGTCTACATTAACCGCGGTTTTCGAGGGATTACTGAAAACTGAGTTTGATTGTGCTTTATTGCCATAATCTATACTCACGTTAATATAAGTTACGCGTTTCAAACACGTGTCAAAGTCCTCAACTTCTATATCCGACGTAAAGACTTCGGTCAATTGGGTGGGCGAGTTCGCCATCTAACACGTTGGATTCCATTTCACTGTCAGTCAGAGTTATGGAAGGAAGGAGTAAAAGTGATGACGCCAGCTTAGGCCAAGGCTTACCTTGCTACCCACAATCCATTCACAAATCGTCGCGTAACTCGCCCAATGCTGCCTGCCAGTTTTTGTATAACTATGTTTGCCATCGGACATCCATTGCTCCCAAGCTATTCGCCTTATCCATGGAAACAAGACAGTCGAGTAGTCAGGGTCATACAGCAAATTTTAAATTCAGTGCCTACACAAGACGCACTGATTCATTGGGTGCCCTGTTTATTTTCGAGATTTGTTTTACTTTAAAGTGCGCCCCATCAGTGTGAAAATATGGTATTTATTATACAATATGAAGACTGTTGGGATGTGATTTCCCCCTTGACTTACTTGATTCAGGCTGTCCCCTGCCTGGTCGGCGTAGTTGGCTGGGATATGCTCCAGCACCCCCCTCTTGTGTTGATAAGCGTTTCAGAAATTGAATGAATGAAAAATAATCAGTGACATATAAAAAAAATGTTGTTGTTTTTAACTGGCAGCCTCTTCCAATTCAAATTAATTTGACTTCTATCGTCCTCAAATTTAAATAAAAATCTAATTGCAAGATGAGTTCCAACAAGTTGATCAACGAGTTTGTCCTTCTTAATTTTGCATTTCCTGTGCTTCCGACAGCTAATCGTCGTTGTTAGTGTAGCGCTTGTTGGTCTCCGCTTGCTCGTCCTTCATCATTAGCGCCACCGCTATTTCAATATTTAAATGGCTTTGCGATCATTCGTCAATGTCCACTCCCCGATGGAGACGTTATCTGATGGCGGCGCCTCCGCTTAAGAGGAAAGGGGCGGACGCCGCGCGGGAAACGCTGCAAAGGAAGTGGCCAGATTTATTTGCTGATGGCCGCTGTTGATGTGAAGGACGTTTATCCATGCCGTTTTTGTCGGAAGGATACCGTCCGATTCGGCGGGAGCATTAAAATGCATGAGATAGAAACTTGGAGATAAATGCTGATGGTGGAGAAAAGGGGATGGATGACTGGTCGCAATGTATTATGCACGCCTGCGGACAATCTTCGCGCAAGCTTGGACAAACATGTGGCGCCCACCACTTTTCACACTTCAACACATCTAGGATAAAAAAACGGCATTCATTCATTCATCTATCCAAAGCTGAATTGCAGGGAATTCTTCCTACCATTCTGTCATCATCTCTTGATAGATTCTTTCAATCATCCAATAAACTTTTGGCTGCCATTGTCAGCGCTAGACGTCAAAATCTTTTGTAATTGAGAGAGGCTGGCAGTGAATGCTCTTTGCCAACCTTCCCAGTCAAAATGAACCGGACATCTACTTCCTTCAATCATTCCGTACAGTAATATGTTACCATACGAGTGCTTCGACATATGAGGAAGTTGAGATACGGGTACAATTCCGGGCAAATATTTACCTTGAGATACGAGACAAATTTTGAGATACGAGCATACGTAGCGTGAGAGGCTGCTTATGATTTTAGCGCACTTTTTCGCCACATCTCCCTCGTGTAAAAATCTCTACAAGCACTGGGCGGAGCATTGCAATTCTTCCATGGTGAAGTTTTTCAACAATATGCACCGTCCTGAAGATGAAGGACGCTATTAGGGATATTAAACCTTCCAAAGACTAACCATAATTTCCAAGCTGCGCAGTGACATTTACAACGAGATGGAGAGCTTTTTTTTAATATGGATAAAAGATAAACAGTTAACAGGAGATAGCGTTACCCAGTCAATAATATGTGAAGAAGCCAGCGGAATTTAAAAGCAGAGCAAGCATCTGAAAAAGGGGAGCCTTCAACACGACCAGAACCTTTCATTTAAGTTAAATTTATGTTTACGTATGTTATGTTACGAGTGCATCGCTATCCAACAAGTTTCTCTCTTATTTTTTTCAGTGTGTGTAAAGTAATCCAAGTTGATTTAAGTTACATTTCAATTTTATGTTATATTACGAAAGCTGTCCGTTGAATCTCTCCTATCCTTTGTCTCTCTCTCTCTCTCTCTCTCTCTCTCTCTCTCTCTCTCTCTCTCTCTCTCTCTCTCTCACTCTCTCTCTCGCTCTCGCTCTCGCTCTCGCTCTCTCTCTCTCTCTCTCTCTCTCTCTCTCTCTCTCGCTCTCTCTCTCTCCTTTTCTCTCTCTTTCTGAACAATGTCTCATCTTAGTATTAAACATCATAACCACTAGTTATTTGTTGCTCTGTTAGTAAATGGTGAATTAGAACCAATACAAATATGTTTTAGGAACATTTTCGGGCGAACGAATTAATATGATTAAGTTCATTTCTATGGGAAACGTTAATTTGAGATATGACTAAATCGACCTACGAGCTCAGTCCTGGAATGTATTAAGCTCGCATCTCAAGGTATTACTGTGAATCCATCCGGCCAATTCCTTAATATGGCAACATATGGTACTCATTTGTATATTTGTTTATTTGATTGAATTGATTGGTTCCTTCATGCCATCCCATGGTGTAGTGATTCGTTTGCCTGACTTCTCTGCAGACAGCGTGTGATCCATTTCCACTCGGTGGTTGTGTAATTGTGAGTACAGAGGTTCGTCTGTCTCTGTGTGCCCTACGACTGACTGGTGACCAATCTAGGGTGTAATCAGCCTTTCGTCCAATGTAAGATGGGATAGGCTCCAGCACCCAGTGACTCTCATGAGGGCAAGTTGTGTTGAAAATGGATGAATGAATGAAAGTTTAATTCATTGATTCTGTAGAGCAGGGGTGTCCAAACTTTTTGCAAAGAGGGCCAGATTTGGTAAGGTGAAAATGTGTGCGGGCCGACTTTTAGCCTGAGATTCTTTGAACCATTAACATTAAATGCAAATTAACTTTTTGGGATTTTTTTTAATTACAAATGGCATACTTTTACTTTTACATTTTTTTTTACATTTAGGTTTTTACCGAAATCACAAACCACAAAAAATTAAGAAAACTATCAAGGATATCTAAGTTCATGTGAAACATCACATATTATTCACTATTATATGCTCACTGTAGGAACAGTGCTGAAAACAAAACAATGATCACTGCATATTCAAACTGTGATTTTGACCATCACAAAAAAAATAATGAACTGAGATTTAAGAATTTATTCAACTCAGAGGATTTAACAAATATCTTGCCTGCACTAATGTGAAGGGTGATACTGGGATCTTGACTGCAGTATGTAGTCCAGGTCTTCATCGCACGCTAACGAGAAAAAGTCAAACTCAGTTCCTTTTGCCTCTAACTGTCTCTTAATATCTAATGAAACGTCTTCAATTCTCCGTGCCACAGTATTACGAGCCAGGCAAATATTGGCAAACTCTTGCTTCTTCGCGGGACAAATTTTCTCAACCATTTTCATTACACAGTCTTTAATAAATTCACCGTCACTGAAAGGTTTGCAGTGCTTTGCAATTAGCGTTGCCACTTCGTAGCTTGCCTTTGTGGCATTTTCATTTGACTCACGGGCTCTTGTGAAAAAGCTTTGCTGTGCCGTTAAAACAGCTTCCAGTTGCTTCACTTTTTCACCGCGTTCGTTCCCAGTTAGCTTGTCGTAGCTAGCATGTTTCGTCTGGTAGTGCCTCTTAATGTTGAATTCTTTGAAAACAGCCACAGTCTCTTGGCAAATTAGGCAGACACAGTTGTTTCGTATTTCAGTGAAAAAATACTCAAATTTCCACTTCTCCTGGATGCGGCGGCCCTCCCGGTCAACTTTCCTTTTTTTGTTTACATGTTAGAAATGGGCTGGGCTGAAACAATGACGCAAGGGTCACGGCGGCCAGAGTGCGGCCACAGGGCTACTGCCATCTTCTGGTGAAGTGAAAAATAGCTTTTTGTACACATTTATTTTATACTGTGGTCAACAGTGCTGGCGGGCCGTGTATTATTGATTTCATGATAGAGGCCGTGGGCCGGTCAAAATTTGTCCTCGGGCCTTATTTGGCCCGCGGGCCGGACTTTGGACATGCCTGCTGTAGAGCATTCAGTCCATGGCTGTTCTCTTGTAATCCAACCCACAGGTTCATTCAACCTTTCATATTTCAAATAAAGCATTATTACATATCCGGATATCCATCCATCATTAATAATTCATTCATCCACTGAGGTATATCCACTCTTTAGCCCAATAACATACTGTATATATATATATATATATATATATATATATATATATATATATATATATATATATATATATATATATATATATATATATATATATATATATATATATATATATATATATATATATATATATATATATATATATATATATATATATATATATATATATATATATATATATATATATATATATATATATATATATATATATATATATATATCACCCATCTATCCTTATTCTACTTATGTATCTACCCATCTACCAATCATTCATTATTTTTATCATGAACCTGTCGTTCATGTATCATTCATTCAATGTATCCATCCATCATTTCATTGGCTGTCATTGAGGGCAATAGACGTCCAATCCATCAGAAGTGGTAGAGGATGTAAGAAAAAATTTCAAACACATTTCAACTGATGGGAAAAGTCACTTGATTGGATGTCTATTGTCATTAATGGCACTGAAAGAGTTAATTCATTGGCTGTCATAGCCAATGGCAGAGAATGAGTTGATGTACAGTAAACGTTGCTTTAAACACTCAGATTAATTTCTTCATTTACTGTTTTTATCAACCTTTCACTGTTTAAGTGAATCAGTGCGTTATTGTTTAGTTAGAAAAGTGGACAAATTCTTGGAAAAAGTAAAGTTAATCTTTGAGCATCTGGATGAGTGTCATCCAACTTGCTTTGGATCTAATTGAAAGAAACGAGCGATGGCTTTTTTGCCGTATGTTGTCGAGCCCCAAGGAGAACACAATTAAAAATATTACCTACGTTTTTAGGCGTGAAAAAATAATGTTTGTTATTATTTAGTTGCCATTGTTCAAAGTTTAGAATTGTATTTCCTTTAAACAGTTGAAATTATTTCGCGTACTTCAATTGTATACATTTCAAGACTTGTGGATATTTTTTTTATATATTTGTGTACAGAGCAGCCACAGTGAGCTGCTGGCAATGGGGGAGAAGAAATCGAGTCTGCTAGGCAGAGTTGAGTCACTCAAGAGAAACTCGCAACAACTACCGGCAAATTTCAACCACAAAATTCAACAACTCACTCACAAATGGAAGCAACTGGAGGTAAAAAATGCACACACACAAGTTTTCTTTTTATTGCCAGAGGTTTTGTTTTTCATTGGCCAGTAAAGAGGTCAGAGCAGGGGATGTCATCCTTAACTTATTGCCTGTCGTTAATAGTGGATGACAAACCAGATGTGGTCTAAAAATGAACAGTTTTTATCCTGACTATTTTGTAATTTAGAATTTTAGGATTAAAGCATTGAAAATAAGGTTCTCATCAATTAAATTTCTAGTTAGTATGTATTTATTAGGGTCTCACAAATGGAGGACCTGGGTTCAAATCCAGGTCGAACCACCTGTGTGGAGTTTGCATGTTCTCCTACGGCATGCGTAGGTTTTCTCCGGGTACTCCGGTTTCTTCCCACATTCTAAAGACATGCAGAGTAGCCTGATTGGACACTGTGCCCTACGATTAACTGGTGACCAGTCTAGGCTGTAGTCTGCCTTTTGCCGAAAACAACTGGGTTAGGCTCCAGCAAACCTTGCAACCCTTTCGGGGATGACATCTTTAATGTCAGAATATGAAGCTCGTTTATCAGAACGAAACCTAAATAAGCGGTGCGGTACAAACGTAGAGAAAAAAGTATACTCCAAAAAATGCAGTACTTAGAACGACAAACAGAAACTGAAACTTCTCAGCTCGTCTTTCCCGATCGCGACCATTCCCTGACGAGAGGTCGCTGAGCGTCAGAGCAAGCAACCTAAGAAGTTTAATCAGCATCTGTTTACGGAGGCGGAAGAGCGACCGTTCATCTGTCGCCGCCGTTTCATTTCTGAGATGGAAACATGTTTGCTTACACGTGTCTACCACTTAATCGGTAGCGCTACGCCATTGGGGACCGCTCCGTAGATGAGACGCTCGCAGATGGCGTCGGGGGCGACGACATCCTCGATGAGTCGGTGCCGCTCACCCGATGGGAAAGTTTTTTTCCTCCCGTTTGTTTCTTCCCGGGAACAAAGCCCCTCCGCCGCCTTTCATCGTCCTGATGAGACGCCGCCAGCTGCGTGCATGTGAATTAATCGGCGCGGACGAACCGAGTGTGTAAAATGCGCTTCGGCACTTTCTTGTGAAGTTGAACAGAATAATACAGGAGTTGGGTGTTATCAAACATTTGAGTTATTAATTTAGTTTTAAAATAGTTTAATTTGCAAAATATCTCACTTATGGAAGTAGTGATGTCCTGACCCGATACTCAGTATTGGTATAGGCGACTATTACAAGTATTTTTTTAAGTATACCGGATAAAATCCAATTTAGTTCCAAGACTGGATCCTACCCAATAGTCGTGTTTGTTTTGAATGCGATGGTGCTTTTTAGCAGCTGTAAATAAAAGCACTAGGACAAGATGTCCATTGAGTGGGACAATGGTCTTGGATTTGGAGTTGCTAATACTCATCCCGACCACAGTTGAAGACCGCGGCTTGATGAAGAAAGAACTACATCATCTACAAAAACCACAGATGCAAAACCGAAGTCACCAAACCACAACCTATCAACAGAAAAGTGACAGATGGCAGCCTTGGCGTAGGAAACAGATATTAATTACCGCTGGACCAAACTGAAACCAGCCATAACCGGGACTGGACCCTTCTTACCATAGGACTTCCCAGAGACATGGTCGAAAAGTTTCTCCAAGTCCATAGGGACTGTGTGGTAACCTCAGTCTCATTCTGCAGAAGCTTCCCATCTTGTGGACTTCCTGTTTGTGGCTCCAGTTTCTTACCTAGTCTACAATGTCTTGTGTCTGTCTTGATACTGCAACCAAGAAATTTCCCAAATACGGGACAAAATAAAGTTCTATTACACATAAACTGATTGGGCAAACTCCCACGTGACCCCGAGAACTCTACTGAGGGTATAGAGCTGATCTACTATTTCAAGGCCAGGATGAAAATCACACTGCTCCTCATGTATCCGAGATTTGACTCCCGACACTCTCATTTCCAGTGTCCCAAAGTAGACCTTACCAGAGAGGCTGAGAAGTGCAATCCCTCTATATTTCAATCATTCTGTTATTCGTTCAATTATTTTTAAATAATAACCAATCTATGGTGTTTTCTGCCTTTTGCCTGAAGTCAGCTGGTATAGGCTTCAGCAAGTCTTACGAGGATGCATGGTATGGAAGATGAATGAAATAATGAATACAAATATGGATATCGGATCTGTATCAGCAAAACTCTGATTGTTCAACAACAACAAAAAGAAAAAAAAACATTTGGACATTCCTACTTGGCTCACTTATCAGTCCACAAAAGATGCAAAGATGGAATACAATTAAGGAAGGAGGAAGGAAGGACAGAAGACAAGCTGGCAGGCAGACATATTTTATGAAGGCATTCTCAAACAGCACAATGAGGAGACAGCATGTGAATAGTGAAGGGCACAATCTGAGATAGTCACATTTGAGAAGAGTCCAAATATTACTATCATAGTTGCCAAGGTTGCCTCACAATTGTGAAATTGAGGGCTCGATCCCTTGTCTGAACCTCTTGCGTGGGTTTTCTCCAGGTACTCCGGTTTCCTCCCACAACCCAAAAACATGCATAGTAGGCTGATTGAACACTCTAAATTGCCACTAGGTATGAGTGTGAGCATGAATGGCTGTCCGTCTCATTTTGCCCTGCGATTAGCTGGTCACAAATTCAGGGTGTCCCCCACCTGCCAGGTGCCCGTAGTTGGCTGGGATAGGCTCCAGCACCCCCACCACCCTTGTGAGGATAATCGGTATGGAAAATGAATGAATACATGTGTGGACTTATAGTATTTTTTGTATATCATGAAGTTGGTTGACAGGCAGTGTTATGGACTCTCTCATCTGCAGAAAGTTCTCACTGGACTTTCGGTCAACGAAACGCAGAGTTGCCGCCTACGGGAAGCGAAGACAGAGTTACCGCTGGGGCTGGGACACACGGATGTCCTGGAACGTCTGCAGACCAACGTGCAGGAGTTGAAGGCGTGGCTGCGGCATACCGAACTTCTCATCTTTAACTCTTGTCTGCGACGGCCACAGGGACACGCGATAGAACAGCTGCAAAGTTTTAAGGTAAATCTTACTGCACTTCTTATATTGGTGTATCTTATTTTGAAGTCTTTTGTGGGCCATTTTCTACTTTTCTTCCTTCTATCCCCAACTCCTCCTTTTCTCCCTTTCTCTATCCCCCTCCCCTCCGTCCTCCATCCCTTAACTCTCTTCCTTCTTTCCCCCCTCCCTTATGTAACATTCATTGTACAAATTCTGAGCAGCAAAGTTTTAGAAGACAAACAAACTAACATAGCAAACTAGCAAACATTAAATAATAAATAAAGCAACATGACAACGATGGCATGCTGAGCGGCATCGCTTTAACGAAGGCCGAGGACGTATGGAAGGAATGACGCTGCGGGACGTTAACGGAAAATTAATCAACGCGCGTCACACAGTGAAAAGCATCTCTGATTAGCCTAGCGATGTCATGCACACACACACACACACACACACACACACACACACACACACACACACACACACACACACACACACACACACACACACACACACACACACACATAAACACATGCGCACACCTCCATATACTTAAATCAATGTATGCAAATAAGTGTGACATACATGCAGACACATATGAATCAACACATAAAGAAACATGATTAAAAAACACCTACACCCAAACCTTCGTAAACAAGTTGGAGCGAGGTGAAGCTGAGAAAGCGGCTGAAGCTTTTATGCTCCTTATGAATATTGAAGAAACTTCCTTGGAAGCCCTAGAGCCCACCAGATTTTGACAATCCCCACCCAAGACTTCCTTCATGTGTTGAATTCTCAATTTTTATTTTAACTTTAACCCCTCTTAATTTAAGGAGCACTCAGTTAATCGACCATGTGGTCAACCCACCATGCATGGAACCACAACCACTATTCTAAAAGGGTCGGGTCAACCCCCGGAAATTAAACCTCCATTCAAAAAAAAGTGGCCTATTTCAAAATCTTCAACTTTGACCCATTAGTATGAATTATCTTGGCAAACTGTGCACACATTGATGTGTGAAATAGAAATTAGTGTTAATTATAGTTCTTTCTTTTTTCATTTAACCTTCACAAGGGAAGTGAGTTTTTTTTGGGTAATTAGCGCATCCACCTCACAGTGGGAGACCTGTGTTCAAATCCAGGTTGGTCCACCTGTGTGCAGTTTGCATGTGTGGGTTTTCTCCGGATAGTTCGGTTTCTTCTCACATTCCAAAGACATGGGTGGTAAACTGATTGGACACTCTAAATTGCCCATTGGTATGAGTGTGAGCGTAAATGGTTATTTGTTTCCTTGTGCCCTGCGATTGGCTGACCACCAATTCAGGGTCACTGCTCGGATAGGCATTAATAATCATTTTAATATTTCTTTTTTAATTAAAAAAATCCAATAACAGCAGAATAAGATATTAATGATTTATAGTGGAAAAAAGTCAAAGTAAAAATTGATAAATTGTTGGATTTGGCGAAAGTAAAGATTGTTGCTGACAACCCTGGCTGATTAGAATGAATAAAAAAGAGTGCATATACTAAAGCTTTTGAGAGAAAAAAAAGGCTTGCATTGTTAGTACTAAGACAGGTAGGTGTGTGTGTGTGTGTGTGTGTGTGTGTGTGTGTGTGTGTGTGTGTGTGTGTGTGTGTGTGTGTGTGTGTGTGTGTGAGAGAGTGCCGACCGACTAGCAATCATAGTACCTGCACTTCCTAGTGCTGACACTATTTTAGCCTTTCCTCTGTCAACACATCGTAATTTTGAACCATCTGAACCCAAATACTTCTCTCTCTCTTTTTCCTTTTCTCTCTCTTTTTCTCTCTCTCCTTTCCTCTTTCTTTAATTC
This sequence comes from Stigmatopora nigra, assembly GCF_051989575.1. NCBI lineage: Eukaryota > Metazoa > Chordata > Actinopteri > Syngnathiformes > Syngnathidae > Stigmatopora > Stigmatopora nigra. The sequence goes on from NC_135520.1 coordinate 10,564,733, forward strand.
TCTGCTTCTTTTTTCCTCTTTTTTCTCTCTTTCTCTTTCTCTCTCTTCTTTCCTCTTTCTTTCATTCTCTCTGTTTCTTTTTTCCTCTTTTTTCTCTTCTCTTTCTCTCTGTTTCTTTTTTTCTCTCTTTTCATTGTCTTTTTTCTTTCTCTGTTTCTTTTTTCCTTTCCAGTTTTTTCTTTCTCTTTCCTCTCTATTTCTCTCTCTCTTTCTCTCTCTCTGTTTCTTTTTTGCTGTCTCTTTCTCTCTCTGTTTCTTTTTTACTCTCTTTCTCTCTCTCTTTCTCTCTCTCTGTTTCTTTTTTACTCTCTTTCTCTCTCTTTCTCTCTCTGTTTCTTTTTTGCTCTCTCTTTCTCTCTCTGTTTCTTTTTTGCTGTCTCTTTCTCTCTCTGTTTCTTTTTTGCTTTCTCTTTCTCTCTGTTTCTTTTTTGCTCTCTCTTTCTTTTTTGCTTTCTTTCACTCTCTCCCATTCTCTCTTTCTCTCATTCTCTCTCTCATTCTCTCCCTCTCTCTTTTCTTTTCTGTTTCATTTCATTCATCTCTCCCTCTCCCTCTCTCTTTTCTTTTCTGTTTCATTTCATTCATCCCCCCCTCCAATTTCACTTTCTTTCAGACCTTTTCTTCATTTTTTTTCCAAATCATCCTCCTTGCCCTTGCCTCCGTTTCTTCTTTTAGGCTCATTCGTGTGTTGTTGTGGTTTTTGCGATCAGTGTGTAGTGTGGTCCCCCTCCCGGCGCGAAGTGTAGATGAATCCTCTTTGATACCTGCTGTTTTCCTCCCCTCACTCGTGTCCTTTGAAACCCCCAAGACCTTTCCACCCCCCTTCAATATATTCTATTTTCAAATCCCCACCTTACCTAATGGTGGAAACAGTTTCTCGGGCGTAATGTTCCATGTTCTCCTCTACTACATAGCAACTTCTTCCTCACTTTCCCATCGAAAAAATACCTTCGACGAGTCACTGGCTGTTGTTGTGTTTCGACAACATCTTTTGTAAACGAATCTTACCAAGTCAGATCAGACGTCCACGTTGAAGCCGGATGCTTCCAGAAGGCGACACCAGATGTGTGAGGAAGAGTGTGATGATGATGATGATGATGATGAAGAATAGGACAGTGTGTGTGTGTTTTGAAGTTTGACGTTCCTGTTAAGAGTCGCTCATTAGAGGGTTGAGGGCCAGTGAATCAGGTGAGGTGTCTCCGTGGTAACTGCTTCGGTAAACATCTCCAGACTTTCATCTTTACAACGTCAGACGAGAAGAAGGAGAAGATGAAGAAGAGTCTTTCATCCGTTTAAGGTGAAGTGACGTTGAATCAAAGAAGGGCGGGAGGAAAAGATGGAGGCCGAGGGGAGAGCAGCGGTCGTCACGGCGGCCTGCGTTGGATAAAAGCGCCACATTGCTCCATTTACACAAACAACAGCTGATGGGAGAAAAGGAAAGTCAAGGAAAGTTGCACCCGGTTGAACTTGTGTGTCACCAGTAAGATTTCATCAAGGATTCAATTGAATGAGCAGCAAGGTGTACCAGTGGTTAGCACGTCTGCCTCGCAGTCGTTTCTTACCAAGTGCACTGCACACACACATTTAAATGAACCCAATCACTTGCTCACAATCATTTTACTCCACATATGGTAACAAAATGAGCCTCAATCATTCGCTGAATCACACTTAATGGCACACTCCAACCAATTTCACTCAAAAAGTCCATTTACTATCTCAACATGTCACAAATAGATGTACATCAGCTTACTCATTCACTGACACATAAAATCAAACACGCATTTACACTCACTAACACACTAAGATATTTATGTCCTTTTACACACAAATGTACAACCAACTTCACTCATTCATTTTGGGAACATAGCCTCACAGTGGTGGGACCTGGGTTCAAATCCAGGTCGGTTTGCATGTTCTCCACGGGCCTGCGTGGGTTTTCTCCGGGTACTCCAGTTTTCTCCCACGTTCCAAAGACATGCATGGTCATTTGGACACTCTACATTGCCCCTAGGCATGAGTGTAAGCATGAATGGTTGTTTGTCTCCTTATGCCCTGCGATTGGCTGGCCACCAACTCAGAGTGTCCCCCGCCTCTGGCCTGAAGTCAGCTGGGATAGAATCCAGCACCTCCCGCGCCCCTAGTGAGGACAAAGTGGTTCAGAAAATGAGATGAGAACTACCAAAACCCATCCATAGTCTTTGAATACTATAAATATATCTTGGCCACTCACTCAATGCCAAATACCAGAGTCGCACAGATACCGCAAACAGTTTCACTCATTCATTCACTCACACATTTAGTTATCCAAAACAACAGCGTGAAAGGCCCAACTTGTTATTCACCTTCCTATTTTCTCTCTTTTTGCACCACATCTTTGCTGAAGAATCCTCGGTCCGCCCGCGTCTCCGTTAATTCGACTCTTCACGCTTTCCTCACGATGCCATCTGCGAGCGAGGCGTCACGCCGACCATTTTGATGTTGTTTAGAGAGCCTTCGCCCTCACGCTCGAGCGCGCGCACGTGCACTCAGCGGGCTTGTCGTCTTGATCCGGCGCGCCAGCCGCTGTTTAGACAAGCGGGCCGGCAGCAAATATGCTAAACTGTGGCGAGTCGGGCAGGAGAGCAAATACACAATGTGTGAGAGGGAGGAATCCCATTTCATTGTCATTGTGTTTAATATTTATTGGAAAACTGTAAAGAAAATGTAAAGGAAGTGCTTCACGGCGAGCCTCTGGGATTTGCATAAATAGTCGGCAGCCAAGTGTTTGGGCTGCACTCTTTCTCTAACACACATTTTCAGTCGTTCATTGACTCACACAGTCGCACACAGGTGGCTTCAATACACAAGCATACACAGTCACATACACACAAACTCAGAAGCACACGTGCAATAACACACAATTTTACTCACTCACTCGCTCATTCGCTCACGCCCACCCACATCATAGTGCTACTTTAGGCATACACACGTTGTTTTTACACTCAAATTTGGTGGATGAGTGATGGATAGGAGCAACCTACAGTACAAGGGAGTCATAGCTGTCTTTGTTGACTGGTGTAGGCAAAGCCACCTCTACATCAATGCCAGTAAGACAATGGAAATGGTGATCGATTTTCGGAGGAATCCTCAACAGACACCTCCGGTGAACATCCAGGGTACAAACATTGAAATCGTGGAGAATTTTAAGTACCTGGGTGTTCACCTCAACAACAAACGTGACTGGTCAACAAACATAGATGCTCTGTAAAAGAGTGGCCAGAGCCGCATCTTGGAGGAAGAAGCGCTTCCGCAGATCCTTCCTCCCATCAACTGTCAGGATCGAACAAAACTTTTTTTTGTCTTTTTTTGTATCTGCATTCTCACTCTCTTGTTGCTGTGACAATGAAATTTCCCAAATACGGGATATATAAGGTTAAAGTTATCCAAACTTCTGTCATCCACTCAAACACCCTCACACAAAATTGTCATTGACCTTTGAACATCCCTGCTGGTTCTTATGTGTAAAGTGGATATCACTGATCCAGGACCAGCGGACCGAACCCGCTGGTGTTTTCCTGGTATGTAAGCGCACTGGTTCGTTTCAACAAGCCCAATTAGTGTCCGTCAAATTTTGTCATCAGTGACGATCGGCACAAGCAATAAGTCAACATTTGCTGTCCTGCAGCTAAATGTCCTGCTGAGGCGTCAAAACATCACTTACATATGAAGCTTTATTTCATATTCAGCAATGTTTGTCACTTTTGTAAGACTTTTCTTCTTAAAGACTGACTCTGACAATAATTTGGAGAATATACATTTTCGTGGCACGTGGGCTGTATGCATGGATGTCATTTTAGAAGGCCCCAGGGGGAAATCTCCCCTGGACTTTTTTCAAAATACCGTGCAGTTACCACCATCCAAAAACAAAGTTATGTTAGTTATATCAAATTCTGATGCGTCAGGCACTAGGACCAAGCAGAATATGGCCAATAAAGCTAAAGGCTGTTTAGGGACCCCACATACTCAGCGATTGGCTCTGTCCGTTCTGTGTGATTGGTCGTCCCCTTCGTGTCACTTGATCAGGCTGTAAATTGCCAGAATTTGTACACTTGTTAATTACGTGGGTTGCCAAGGATACAGAAGTTCCCAATTCAAGCTTCCTTGTAAATTGCCTCTGCCTGTAGACTAAATTGTTGAACATCATGTTGGACATTTGTTCTCTCTGGGTCACTGAACACTAATGTTTGATTTATGTCTAGGTGCGTGACCATGTGCGATTTATGTTGTGAATTCCATGTGTGAGTGTGGCGTGCCTCTGTCTATGTGGTGAATAAGCTAAAAGACAAGCAGGAAGGACTTTAGAGACATCCTAAAAATCCAAGCGTATGTTTAGACCTATCCTGCAATACCTTTACTTCACCTCCCTATTAAGCAGCATTCCCTGTAAGATTGTCGTTATCATTTGCAAAGATCTAATTTTCATATCCAATGTATGACTGTAGAACCTCAACAATGCAGCAATTTTTCTTTAAAACCATGTCATCAAATTTGTCACACTGTCCATGCCAAGCATCAATATATTATTGTCAGGTGAAGGATAGTAGCAATACAGAAGGAGATACTGCTGTATGTAGAAAAACAGGGCCTGAAGGAAGTATAGGTGGTAGAGAAGGAGGAGGTAAAGAGCTGGATGAGAGAAGAGAGAGAGAGAGAGAGAGAGAGAGAGAGAGAGAGAGAGAGAGAGTGAGAGAGAGAGAGAGAGAGAGAGAGAGAGAGAGAGAGAGAGAGAGAGAGAGATTCAACGGACAGCTTTCGTAATATAACATCAAGTTGAAATGTAACTTAAATCAAGTTGGATTACTTTACACACACTGAAAAAAATAAGTTTTAATCTTATGTTACACTAAATTTAAACCATCTTAAGCAATAACCCAGGCAAAAATGTTATTGTAGTGGACCGCGGCTTTCGAGTCGGAACTTGTTGCTTCTCCATGCCTCAGAACCAAGCGTATCCCAGTTCGTTTTTTAAAATTATCGAACCAGCCACGACTCACTTTGAAGGGTTTTGCTGGTATCTTTTTCAGATGGTTACTTTGCTTGCAAGTCCAGGTGAATTCTGCTGGCTTTTTCTCCGATTTTTGACTCGGTCACGCTATCTCCAGAAAAAAAAGGCAACTTTTACGGCACGGTTCTCGTAGATATCTTTATTTGAGGGAGACAGAGCGATGCTGTTCTTAAAAGCAGCGTCTCACATACTCGGTCAACCGGACGGCTGCACCGGGAACTATCTGTTATGCTCATATCTCAAATTTGTCTCGTATCTCAAGGCAAAAATTAGCTTGGAATTTTTCTAATATCTCAAATTTCTTGTATATCAAGGTATTACTGTAAATTAAAGAATGCCCCACTAATTAGATCAAAATTCCACTCATGATGATATCAAGTAACGGCAGCTTTATGTCTGGTCCACAGTCTTTGTGTTCAGACGTGCAAGCTCGCCGCCGAGGGGTCTCGTGGGTTCTGAAAGTTTGCCAGCAACTTCTCCGGTCGAGAACCGAGGCGGAGCAGCACCGCGAGGCCCTGCAGCTGCTGTCCATCAACCTGGAGCGGCGCTGGGAGGCCGTCGTCATGCAGACGCTCCACTGGCAGAACAGACTCAAGAAGGAACTAGGAGAGCACCAGGTGGGATTCTGACGCCGACAATGACATGCCTGCGCAATTACTTATTATTTCAATGGTTTTAGATAATTTCATGTTTTAAGCAAAATTCAAAATTTGCTGTATTATTATTCAAATTTGTCTGAAAAGAAATTTAAATACACACTTTATTTTATTGTATTTTTAATCATTAATTACATTATTTTATACACAGGAATTTTAGGAATCATTTAGGAATAAAACGTGTTTCATTCACTAATTTATTCACTACTACATTAAAATTGTTTTTTTTGACAATTTTTAAACATTTTCAATGATATTTTAACACCCACTAGTGTTATTATTTTAATTAAGTCATTACTTTTACTTTGAATAATCAGAACAAAACTTAGAATTTTATTTTAGTATTGTTATTAAGATGATGAGCAAAATTTGAAGGTTGAAAGTTGAAGATACAGTAAAATAACCTTTTTTTATTATTACAGATTAAAATGATTAATGTCTTTGCTGACAATCTAATTAGCTAATTCAAGGACTATTATTTGTTTTTTTTTATACATTCTAAAATGTTTAAAAAAATTATATGAATGTTTTTATTTTTTTAATTATACTCAAAATTCCTGAACTGGCTGACCAGTGGATGAGTGGTTAGCGTCTCGACCTCAGAGTTCAGTATTGAGGGTTTGATCCCAGGTCAGTTCTCACAGTGTGAAGTTTGCATGTTCTCCCCAGGCTTGTGTGGGTTTTCTCTTGGTACTCCAGTTTCCTCCCATATCCCCAAAACATGCATTGTTGTCTAGCAAATTGCCCCAGGTATGAGAATGAGCCTTGATGGTTGTTCGTCTGGTTGTTTCGGTAGTTGATTCCCTGCCATAGTTAGCTGGAATAGCCTCAAGCACCCTCTGCCACCCTTGTAAAGATTCAGTTCAGATAATGAATGAATAAATGAGTTCCTGAACTCAAATGTTACTGAAAAACACATGCATACAAAAGATTTGAAATGGACAAAAAGTTTTTGAACTCGAACAAAATCTCTTTAAACAGTTACTATGTCAGAGTTAAGGTTTGTGCCCAGACACACATTTACGAGTGTGCACACAGGGATGACAAATTTGGCCATCGGGCAGTTGTGACCTCGGCTCCCGCCTCAGAGTCATTTGACTTCCTTGGTGGAGCCAACAATAACAAAAAAGCTTACGCTTATTAATAAATGCCGCCGCTTCAGATCAAACCAAGTCATTTTTCTTTACTGTGTGTGCGTGCATGCTTGTCAACATTATATATGATCGAAGTACTAGCGTGTCACTTGGATACTTCTTGTCCATCACCCGATGAAGCACGATCATTTGGTATGTGAGAAAAATGATGCGTTGGCCTGAAATGTAATTTATTATTTGAGGGTTTAAGTAAGCTCAATACTGATCACAACAGTTAGAGTAGGGGTAGGGAACCTATGGCTCGGGAGCCACATATGGCTCTTTTGATAGGTGCATATGGCTCTCTACTAACCTGTGAGGTAAACTATGGAAATTGCTGGTGAGAAAGTGCAGGAATAGGAGCGCTATGTTGGTATTATGGCATTGACACTACCCCCAGTCTCTTATAATCATATTTTTTTCATTATACTCTTTTTGCATGGATTTTCTCATTCATACTCATTGATTAGCAACAACGTAACAATGTTGTCAAAAGAATTCAGAGACTTTTTGTGCTTTAAAAGTGGTAAAGTGCATACAAAAGGCACACATTTTCATGCATGTTGACCTTGGATTAACATTTAAAAAATATGAATTGTTTATGGCTCTTTACTTCAAAAAGGTTCCCGACCCCCTGAGTTAAAGTAAACTTACTTTTTGAGACCGGTAGTTAGTGTTCACCATCCATCAATGTAGAATAAGACAGATGTAATAAGCAATTTGCATTTGTAGTTCAGTATAAATCGGGGTTTCATCTTTCTGTCGAAAGTATTATGTGTTGTTTTTCTTAAAAATGTACCCTAAATATTCACCCGATTAATGTCCAACCATGACTTGGTGAATTATGCATTATAAGTTCAATTCAAAGGAAGGTTAACACAAAAGAAAAGGTTACAAAAAAAATAAAAATCTGTGTTTATAGCTCCAAGTTTGCTTCTCTGCCGCAATAGGAGGAGAACTTTTGTGTTTTTCTCAACAATACATCAGCACGCTGAGAAATGATATTTCATTTGGTCATGGCACTTGGTAATAGCATCCAGAGAGATGATTTTATTCCTCCATCCATTTTACCGACCAATACCCACGCGCTATCTTTGCCTCGTTTAATTAAACACTTTGCGACACAATTGAAGCACAAACATGTCAACTTTTTTCTTATTATTTAACAGTATAAAACAAAGATACAGTACAGAGATATTCTCCATGGAATGTAAGGGGAACTACCTGAATTTTCTGAACATATTAGCACACTGACAAATAATATTATATTTGGTAATGCATTGACAGCATCCACAAATACAATTTAATTCGATCATATGCACACGCATACGTACGCTATTTTCACCCTGGTTAATGGCCCCAGATGCTCCACAATTTTATCATGAGGGTGGGGGGCAGGGTGGGCTATCAGATCAAAACACAGAATCAAAACAATAATTTTTTTATTCATATTCAACACTGCAGATCTTGGTCAGGGTTGCAGGGTGCTGGAGCCTATCCTACCTGTGCTCTGGTTTCCTCCCAAAAAAAAAACGCATCGTAGCCTGGTTGAACACTCTAAATTGCCTCTAGGTATGAGTGTGAGCGTGAATGGGTGTCTGCCTCTTGTGCTCTGCAATTGACTGACTCAGGTATCCCCTGCCTCATGCCCAAAGTCAGCTGAAACCCTCGCAACCTTTGGGATAATAAGCGGTGCAGAAAGTGAATGAAGGAATGTTTTTTTTTTTTAATCTATTTGAGTATTGGGGCCATTATATGAATTATTGAAGTGTACATTTTACATAGCGTAGTTTCTTGCATATACGCAATATATTGTTGCTAAAAAATGATGACTGAATCGAGGGTGTGGATTATATTACACTTGACATGAATGAAACTGCAAGGTGACAAGGTCGAAACGCCATAACGCCAGACATACATTTTGACATCTATGGATGAAATTCAAGACAAAAATCCGAATCTGGCATAAAACGTGACGAATTGATTTATACAGTACATCAGAAATACCACGTGCAATGGTTTTTCTTAACATTTTCCCTTCAAAGTAATACATTTATACTCTCTCTTACTTTTATATGAGAGAAATCTGAAAATTCAACGATTTTAAGGGTACGGCTTATACGCAGAGGCGGCTAACATGTGAGAAAATACGATAATCATCCTTTAAATATTCATTTTGGTTTAATTGAATACTAAAGTAAAAATGAGATTAATTGTAAGTGGATTTTATTGATTAAATGTTTTAACTAGTAAAGTGAGGTCAAAGATAGACGTCCGATTAGTTTCGGTTGAAAGTCTAAGGGACACTTAAAGTTAATTTTGTTATTTTAAATTTTATGTTTAACCCATTCCCTGCCATTGAGAACAAGGAACATCCAGTTCGGCTAACAGCCCTCACCCTTCAAAATGGATTATCTCCACCAATGGCTGCCATTGAGTTAAACGGTTGCCTCAAAAAGGGTGAAAGTAACCATTCATATGTGAAGATTACATAGTTTTGGAATCACGTAGGCATGATTCATGTGTGTTGTTTCCCTCTTTGCTGATGCTGACCTCCCTCAGCATAGCCTCTAGCTGAAGAAGATGAATCACATTGTGTTGAGCCAGCCAGGATGGGTCTCCTTGGAGCGTCCAGCCCATGCTAAGCTAACAAATGGGAGCAGTCAGGGCCAAGCAAATGGAAAAACTTTCCCCACTTGGCCTCCAAAAACAACGTCAAGTAATGAAACGGGACGAGAACCGATAGAAATTCTTGTCATCCTCGTTCTCCACCAAGATGTCATTTGCCGTCTGTGAATTCTCGTCATGAAATTACCCACATTGCTCCCTCGGCTCAACTCCAAAGGAAGGATGGACGTGAAATCAATCACAGATGTAAATAATACAGAAGAAGAAGCTTTGTGGGGGGATTTGATTGGATTAGGAGGATGGAGACCCCGCCCCCTCGTGTCCGGCGAGCGCGCTCATGTGTGGCGGCCTTATCCTAAACACACAAATCCATTACACGCACACACGGCCAACTAGTTTATGAGATTAATAGGCTATGAATGACTAATACGCTCCCCTCCAACTCCCCCCACACATTCATATTAACGAGATGAGGAGCAATTTGTATAATTATGTCTGTGCAAGTGAACAATTCCAGCGTCTAAGCACATTTTCTCAGCCCCGTCATTGCCGCTGCTGCCTTCTGAAGGTTTTTCATTGCATGTTTACGTCCACTGTGAATTATTCATCTCTTTGTTCCATGCTGAAATCATCCGACTACACTCTGAGGAACACTTTTTTTTCTCCTCGTTCTTCTCATCCTCTATCTTTTTCAGCTTTACTCAAAGATCACAGCTGGGCCCTAATGGTTCTAAAATACCATAAATCACACTATCACAATTACTTGAGTATAAAGAAAATGTTCAAATGTGATTGACTGCTTCTGGAAGAGCGGAAGAAATCTTGTCTAAGTAATTTCATCATACTCAAATGTCTTTCAGCAATGTTCTTTGTGTGTTCCTTGTCTGTAGGTCCCAGGGAACCTTCTGGAAGCAAGCCTGGTGGACCTCCACCAAACAAGCCCTGTCCAAGCTGCCCCTGGAGCCCCAGTTTCTGACGACTCGTGGGAATGGGACGAGACCGACATGACCATTACAGAAGCTACAGAAGCACCAGAACCAGACCTGACGCACAATCTTCCCTGTCCTGAGACAAGCCCGCTGAGCAGTGTCCACCCTCAGATAACATCGGAGGTGGTTCTGCCCATCTACCAGGTATACAATGTCCATACAGTGGAGTTCGACAGCACTCCAGAGGTTCCCCACAATTCCTGCAAGCCAAGCAAAATGAAGCAGCACATTTTTCAGAAGAGTCTCAGTAAAGACTCCACTTTTTCCTCCATGGAGTCACTTCCGGACCTTTTAGGTGGGCTGATGCCAAGTGAGCGATGTGTTGACCGGAAGCTTCAAAGAGAAGGGGGAAGAGACAGCGGTCAATCGTCCGCCGGCCGTCACTCAGAGAGTGAGAGTGGAATTGTTAGCGATGTTGGAGATGCTGAAATGATACTCTGCCGTGGAATCCTGGGAGACGGAGAAGAAGAGGAACTTGAAACGACAAATCTGATGCTGTGCACACACAACCAAAGAGGGGATGAAATTCAAAAGACCAAAGGACCAACAGAAGATGAAAAAATGGTGACTCCTGCGAAATCTCATAGTGAGGAGCTCGAAAACCTAACCAATGATCGGAATGACTTGGCCCAAAATACGACCAAGTTTCTTTCGGGCTGTTGTTTGGATAAACTGACTGGGCAGCGCCGTATAAATGCTAGCCCATTCTTATCTCCGGGGTCTTCTTTAGAGTCCCTCTTGTCTCTGGGCTTGGAGCTTTTTCCGTCCAAAGAGCACCTTCATCGCAGCGCCTCCCTGGAAAGTGGCCTGGCTGTGTGTCACAGCCTGGATGGCGACACCAGTGCTAGCCTCGCCAGCCTGGTGGAACTGGACCTGAGCCATACCAGAGATGAGTGCCACAATTGTTCAGAAGACCAGAGAGCTGAAGCTCAAGGAGAGTTGTCATCTGGGGAGCTGAGTCGGAGAACTCTAGATCTCTTGAAGCGCCTGGAGAACATTCAGAGTCCTTTGACAACCAAAATGACTCGGAGTGTTTCAGACATGACGCTCCGGAGCAGATCTCCTCTTCGCCATCGACTGCTGGCTTCTCCTTCGCTCGGCATTCGACACTCGCGGGGTTCTAACAAAGCTCTGCCATCGCTCCTTAACGAGAGCTCGACATCGCTCGCAGAGCATAGCAGCACCGAAGAGTTATCCGTGGGTTCCGAAGATCTCACAATGCTCCCAGATCACCAGAACCTCCTACTGAGTCAGGCCTCGGCAGGGAGCGGCAATCAGTCCACCTACAGGAGGTGCTGCAAGAAGAACACTCACCGAGAGGAGGCAGATAATGTCAGTTTGAGCATGGTGGTCAATGTCTCTTGCACTTCTGCCTGCACAGATGACGAGGATGACAGCGATCTCTTGTCCTCCTCCACCCTCACACTCACCGAAGAGGAGATGGGAGTGCAGGAAGAAGAAGAGGAGAGGCTGACGCTCACATCGTCCGGGAACGATGATGAGGATGATGCGTTGGACATGGAGGAGCCCTACATGCTCGGCTTAGACTATATGAGGAAGGAGCTCCATGCGTGGATGCGACCTCCTCGCCCAATATTAGCAGCCGCTTCAAACACAGAAGTAGGACTTTTGGATGAACTTCAGTGTGGGGCCAACCCAGTACAAGGAAATCACCTGAGTTCTTCCAAACTTGACCAGGAACTTCACAAAAAGGGCAACCAAAGGAATCCTGCGAAGAGCTTCATTAGTCAGTTTTTAGATGATGTGGAAAACGGCAATGTGGAGCAATGTAGCTTGAAAGGCAAAGATGAAGACGACGAGCTTCTGCGGGATGAGTCCAGCGTGTTCACCAAGAGAGGAGACCCTCTCAACATAAGAGTAGAAGAAGCTCTTACCAGTAGAGGAGAACTTCTCAGTGAGTCCTTCTCCAAAGCTGAAGACGATGTAAATCCACTAAATCACCTTCCTTCATCACCATCTTCAGAGTTCCTCCAGCGCACTCATGAATCCCACTTAGTCGGCCAACTAAAGGGTGAATTACCCTGTCAGAGTGCCTCCTCTCCACCTAAGGATGGGCCACAGTCCCATGACAGGAAGGCCATCAACATCCAGGAAAAATTCAAGTTTTCCTCATTGGTGACGGAGGAAAGCAGGAGCGAGCTCCGTGACAAACATTCCTGCCAACGAACCAAAAAATGGAAAAGTTCTCATGGTTCCTCATGCTGCCACCGTCAGCTTTCCACCCCAACTTCGTCCTCCCCAACCCACGCAAAGGACGCTGTGCATGACTTTGTGATGGAGATTCTCGACTTGACTTCAGAAGCCCGAAAGAGGAAAGACATTCCAAGACAAGAGTTGACGCAGAAAGAATCTGATGCTGAGCTACAGCCTACTTCATTCAAGCACATAAGAGACAAGGTAAAAGACCCACAATTGACAGTTGGTTGAATAAAAAAGTATGTTTCATTATTGAATATAAAATAGAAACTCTAAAATATAGAGTAAAACTATGACAAATTACTAAAGTAGAAAAAAGTGTATAAGAACAAAGTTACATAAATGAAGAACAAAAAAAATATATATAAATGAACCCTTTAAGGGAAGTTACTGTTTTTGGTAATGAAAAAAATGTCAACCACAATATCAACGTTTACTGCATACAAGTGTGGTCTACTTAACCCAAAATATGAGTAATTATTTATAGGGTATAAAAGTAAAATCATTCATTGTCAATGCAGAAACCTATCCGACCTAACAATGCATTGGCAACGAGACAACCATTGACAAATGTACTGATAACTATATAGAGCACATGTGTCAAAGTGGCAGTCCGGGGGCCAAATCTGGCCCGCCGCATCATTTTGTGTGGCACGGGAAAGTAAATTTTGAGTGCCGACTTTCTGTTTTAGGATCAAATTAAAATGAAGATTATAGATGTATATTAAATTTCCTGATTTCCCCCTTTTAAATCAATAATTGTAATTTCTAAAATCTATTTTTTTCTGTTTTTTGTTCAAAAGCCATTTCGTAAAATCTCAAAATATATATATATAAAAAAAGCTAAAATAAACATTGTTTTAGATCCATAAAAAACTGAATATTCATTATATATTCATTGACTTTGTTTTGCTGGTACTTCTACCAGGTGGTGCAACATTCACATCAGCCCTTGCATCTGCGTAAAGGCGACTTCTACGCTTATTTGTCGCTCTCCTCTCACGACAGCGACTGTGGCGAAGTCACTCAATGCACCGAGGACAAGAGCACCACACCAATACCGTACCTCATACCGACCTTTGCCGCAAGCCCCACCCCAGTCCCGAGCCCTGACTTGACCGTTGAAGCCAAAACACATCATCCAGACAACGACAACGTTTGTACTCTTGACTTGAATACACGTGATCACCCCGCCGCCATCTCCAACCCCTCGTTGCCTCCCAGCCCGGACCTCTGCGACGAGGAAACACTCTTCCCTGCCTGCACTGAGGAGGTCTACTTGGGCCCACCTCTATGCTACAGCATACCACCCACTAATAACGCCCCAATGAAATTCAAACTGGATGGCCCACAACCATTCTTGCAGAGAGAGGCACAACTCAGAAACACTGAAGAGGATCGGAGTGCCATCTTTGCTCTTCCAGAAGTTACTGACCACGGTTTTCCTCCTTACAACAACATGCCATCCCATGGAAAGATGTCAACGATCTCCAGCCTTGATTCCCTACAAACGTATGAGGGGAAAAATATACCTGAGGATGTCCAAAGCAATGTCTTAGCTGTTCAGGAGCCTTCTGTTGAGGTCTCCCAAAGTTCGCCCCTATACTTCACCATTCCAGCAGTCCAGGAGAAAGTCTCCAAACTTGAGGAACCACAACTCTTAAAAGAACAGAATAAGCCAGGTGATCTCAAGAGTCTTGTCTCGGCTGAACCGGAGACTGGTTATAGCTTGTTTTGCATCAATAATGAGGTCCAAAGGGGTTCAGCAGTCAAGATTGGTGGTCCTAGACACTTCCTCACAGATCCTAAGAAGGTCAAAGGCATGGCATCTGCTGTCCAAGAGCCTCCCTACAGCTCTTTCTCCATCAACAGCAAGGTTTCAGGTGAAGCAAAGCGGGGGGAGGCCTCGCAACTCGCAGGCTGCGACGTGTCATGCCGGCATGAGGAGGCGCGTAGTAATGAGGCGCCTTCTTATCTTAATCCCCGGGCGCGTGTCGCCCTGATAGACTCCTCGCCGGCCCAATGTTTGGCAGATACTAAAACGCTTCAATCCAATATTGGCGCCGTAATGACCAAGATAAGTGTCGGCGGCGCTGCGACAAATCCCTCAAAAGAGCCGCCCGCCTCCGCCACCGCCGCCACGCGTATTAATCCCAAAATTAACTGCGGGCCGATCAAAGAGGCTGATAGGGCGGCGACGGGGAGGCGAGGCGAGGCTGCAGCCCGCAGCGTCAAACAGCCTGAAGCCAGGACGACAGCACGAAGGCGTCAGGAAGCCAACACGACAACGACAAACGTCATGGCGGGGAAGAAGAAAAAGCAGGTTGGTACTTTGCTATTAGACTGATTCTCTTAAATCTTCTAATTAGTCCTGGACAGGGTTAGATAGGGCATTAAAACATTAACATCCATCCATCTACTATACCACTTATCCTCACAAAAGTTGTAGGAGTGCTAGAACCTATCCCAGCCAACCACAAGCACCAGGAAAACTGGTTGCCAGCCAATCACAAAGCACAATGAAACAGACAATCACTCATGCTCACAATCACACTGCCACCAGGTAGGAATCGAACCCAAACAGCTTGCCCCAAAATCAAACAGGAAAAGAACCATTTCAACATCTGTTGCTCTTTTTAAAAAAAAAAAAAACATTTTTGACTACTGATTGATTTCTTACTTAGATGATGAAATCAACATTTTACTTCACAGGTGTCAACCTTTTGGGCCACCACATAAATGAGTGATGCACACAAAAGTATTTAACTTAATGTTTCTGTTTAAAACCTCATTTCATCTCATCTTATTTTATGAACCGCTTTGTCCTCATTAGAGTCGCGGGGGGTGCTGAAGCCTATCCCAGTTGTGTCCGGGCCAGAGGCGGGAGACACCTTGAATCGGTGGCCAGCCGATCAGAGGGCACGAGGAGATGGACAACCATGCACCCTCACCGTGACCGGACGTTTGGTCGCCGGAAGTTTGGTCGCCCGGACGTTTGGTCGCCCGGACGTTTGGTCGCCCGGTGAATATAATTTTGAGAGTTGGTTTCAACTGTAGATATTTAGATATTAAACTCTCTGTCTCTCATGAATATAATTTTGAGAGCTGATTTTAACAGATCAACTCTCATGTTGTCAAACGTCTGGCGACCAAACATCCGGTGACCAAACATCCGGCGACCAAACATCCGGCGACCAAACATCCGGCGACCAAACATCCGGCGACCAAACATCCGGCGACCAAACATCCGGCGACCAAACATCCGGCGACCAAACATCCGGCGACCAAACTCACACCCATACCTAGGGGCGATTTAGAGTGTCTAATCAGCCTACCACGCATGTTTTTTGGAATGTCGGAAGAAACCGGAGTACCCGGAGGAAACCCACGTAGGTCCGGGGAGAACATGCAAACTCCACACAGGTGGACGTGACCTGGATTCGAACCCAGGATCCAGAGCTGTGAGGCCGACGCGCTAACCACTCGCTCAACCGGGCCGCTCTCTGCTGAAATACCAAAAATTCTGTAGTCTTTGATAAAAGCCTGAGGACTAATGAAAATAATATGAAAATTCATGAAGGTCCCAGGGGGTGCTGGAGCCTCTCAATTCTATAACATGTTGCACACGTTTTGCAATGTTGACTCCCAAATAGATTGGACATCTTTCACCATGAATGGATTAAAATCACTTATGAAGGTCATCTAACATTACTCACATATATAACATTAAACAACATCTAAGGAAGTTCATGTCATCTATTTCAGTCCACAGAGGGAAAGTGCCATTCAATCCGCAAGCTTGATGCTAAGCTAAATATCAAATGTATATTCAAGTCATGTCCAGCAGTAAAAAAATGACTTTTACACAAAAACAAATGTATGCTTCCTCTCAGTTTTGCATCCCGCCCCTCCCCCTCATCCCCCCGAGGTGCTAAGGTGGGATTTGCAGACGTCTCACTTTCAGGTCCAAGGAACAACATCAGCATAATTACTATCAGTCGCATTTGATTAGGATTCATCAGCCTTGAATTAGTGCATTTGGGCTCTTTTTTTTTCTCCCCCACTTTTCTATTTCCTCATGCAAATCAGCAAACAGTCTTGCTCGTTGGCGCTTTAGCCACTTTTAGCATTTTGAAGGAATCGTCGGTAGGCGAAGACAATTTTGCTGCTAGTTGCGGTTTTCCAAACACAAAAGGGAAAAAAGCAAATGAGATGAAAGTGCAACCCAAAGAATAATAAAATGTAATGCATTGTTATTATTATTATTATTATGCATGGTGGACTCTGTATCCCTCCGTGGATTTTATTTAGATTACCCAAACGCAGTTTGCAAAAACTCGCTTGATTTGTTTGGATTTTTCTTCTTGGAGAGGACACAAAAAGCTTATCCCAGCTGAATTCAAGCAAAAGGCGAACTACACTCAGGGGTCACCAACTCTGATTGTCAAGGGTCCGTATTCAGTCTGTTTTTCATGTCCCCCCTCATCCAACACACCTGGAACAAATAATTAGGATCATTATCAGGCTTCTGGACAGGTTGAGGATGAGTTGATTATTGGATTCAGTTGCGGTAACTGAATAGTGGCCCTTGAGGACCGAAGTTGAACACTACTGCTTTAGACTGGTCACCAGTTAATCATAGGGCACACAGAAAATAACCATTTCCACTCACAATCACACCACCATCGAGTTGGAATCGATTCTACGATGCTGGCAAGAACCACTGCCCGATCGAGTGGCACAATACACATTTTCTAGACCAATTCATGAATAGAGTTTTAAGCTATTTCTGCACATTTCAAACCGAATTAAATGAGTATTTCTTTGTCTGTGTGGCAGGTCAAGGCTGTCAATCAATCCACCAAGACCCAAAAGAGTCAGAGCCAAGTCATGGTTCGGCCTATCAGAGTAAGTCGCAAACAACTACTAATTTTTTACCATTCTTGTTCTGTAAGGTTTATCCACACTAGGCCCATTGCCTGCCAACCCTCCCAGTCAAAAATAATTGGACATCCAGCACTGTCAGTGGCAGTGAATGAGTTAAGACCTGGTCGCCAGTCAATGTCCGGTCACATGTAGACAAACAGCAGAGGTGGAAAATGATCTAGCTTGGCTCTTCCCCTGAATTCCATCATTTCTATCACATACAAAATCAAACAAAAAAGCCGAGGAACAAAGACTATGAATATACGGTACGCTTTCACGTGTGTGTACACTAGTGACTGGCCTATGGGTGCCTCCAGGGCTAAGCAAACCTCAGTGCCCCCATCTACACTCACAAACCACCCTCAGGGCAGGGCACGCGAGTCCTGTAGACACTCTGACAGCCCAGCAGCTGCATACACACACACACACACACACACACACACACACACACACACACACACACACACACACACACACACACACACACACACTCGAGAGGACGACACTGCATGCACAAAACACACACACTCACAAACACATGATATCAGCGATGCATACAGCTGGTACTGACCCCCATCGGGTGTCCCAGTCTAGCCCACCTGTTCACGCACACACACATGCACTAGCTCAATTAAAGCAATGGTGAATGCAGCTCATGATGTGCTCTGTGACCCAGACAGCAGAAGGTCCACAAGTGTGTGTGTTTGTTGAGGTTTCATCATCCACTGATGCACTGAAAGTTTCATACCGACAAAAGAAGAGAAATAAATAACAGTTCCTACTGTGGACTGATTCAAAAGTAATATCAGTGAAAGTATTTTTCTCACCCAAATCATCCAGTTTAATGCTAATCCCCATAGTCATGAAAGACTAAATAGCGTTAAGTTTGTGGTAGTTGCTCACAAAAAAACTTGCACATAATATATATATATATATATATTTATATATATATATATATATATATATATATATATATATATATATATATATATATATATATATATATATATATATATATATATATATATATATATATATATATATATATATATATATATATATATATATATATATATATATATATATATATATATATATATATATATATATATATATATATATATATATATATATATATATATATATATATATATATATATATATATATATATTCCAAATAGTAAAATTGGTATGAAATGTATATGCATTTTCATTTAAATTGCAAATACATTACATTTTCAAAATAAGATATCGGTATGGGAAAAGCTATCCCATTTATTATTGGAATCATCCTAAAAATCCAAAATGTGCATCACCCTCTACAGTGTGAACATAGCCAAGTTTTGACTCCAAAATATAAATTGGTAAATTTTTCTTGAATTCCCTCTTTTTCTTGAATTCCCTCTGCATTTCCTTTATTTTTTTTCTTCTCCCATCCAGACAGGACCTTCAGGAGGCAGGGCCATCCCAGTTCAACTGTAAGGGCACCTCCTAATCTTCCCTAACTTGAAGAGGTCCACGCTGCCACCACCAAACATTTCAGAATGAGGACAACTGACATGTGACTGCTGAAAGAGATGAGAGTATAATACAGAAAGTGTGAAGAAAGTAGAAAATTTAAGAAAAGACATAAGAAAGAGAAAATCCCAGATTGAACATCACGTCCGACACACACACACACACACACACACACACACACACACACACACACACACACACACACACACACAGTTATATAAACTTCATGACATACAAAATACACGAACACAGGCAAGACCATGTGACAGAGCGATGTCTTTTTGAAGACGACCCTGAAAGTTAAACTGAAAAATGGACAGAAATGTGATGTTTTATCTATGCAACAATGGCATAGCATCCGTGTTGCGTGTGGTGGTGGCCATATTGCGAGGGTCATGCTTTGGTGTATTGCTGTTTTGCTTGGATGAATGAAGCTCAACTATGGTTTGAGTCTATTTGTGCCTTGCTTAAGATGACATCTACCTTTTTAGCAACCATATATGGATGAGGGTGAGGATGATGATAAATTGTGTACATTTGTAAAGGTGGAATGCTACTTGTGTGTTGCTTTGCGTGTCCCGATTGCATGTTTCCCGCATCCTAAAACTCTTGCGAGCTAAGATATCAACGTCATCTTTGGAGAAGTGTTTCATCTTTTTATTTAATTTTATTTTTTACTTGGAATTGATGTGAAACAGAGGTCAAAAGGTAATAAAATATGTCTGTTTGCTATAAGAAGAAAAAAAACGGCCACTCTTTTTACTGTTTGCTGTATGAAGCTGATGTGATTAGGATGACTTGTAGCACCTCATCCAGGGAGAGGCATGCTCAAATACGCCAATAATTAATAAAAATGAGAAGTATCATTACTTTTTGTGGTTTATTTTTTCAAAAGTGGCTATTTTGTGTACAAGTGAGAAAGTAGCAGCCTCAATCAGGATGAAAAACATTGACCACAGACAACCAAATGTTTATGTTTCGATATTGAGATTATGATGGTGATGATGATCAAAGTCATAAATTCCCATTTAACTGCAACATTTTTTTTTGTCCTGCCCTCAATCACCTCCACTTTTCTTCTTCTCCGCGCGCCATGATTGGAGTATAACCACAGTGAAGTGAAAACTTGTTTTCCTCACCCATCACAAGGTCACCACCATGATGATGATGATGATGATCATAAAAATGATAATGAAAAAGATGATGTGTTTTTATATGATCATAATGTTGTCCTGATTGAAGGAGCAACGTTCCCAAAGTGATCCCAGCACTCATGACAGAAATTATTCATCAAATGGGAAGAGACAATCGCACCTTCGTCATGGTGTACATTCGTGCATGTATTTGTTTCTATATCCTGTAATCTTTGCATTGCTTTATTGGACAAATATTGGCTTGTTATTCATATTGTTTTATTATCTTTTTCGCTCTAGATACAAATGTATAAGTGTTCCAATGATCACATACCATTGCTATTGACGACGATAGATGTCAAACCTATTTTGACTGTGACGGCCTGCAGTGGGTGGCCCGGCTTGAATGGTTAAAACTTTGGCCTCCGGGCTCTGGGGTCCTGGGTTTAAATCCAGGTCGGTCCACCTGTGTGGAGTTTGTATGTTCTCCGGGTACTCCGGTTTCCACCCACATTGCAAAGATTTGAATGTTAGGCTGATTGCACTCTCTAAATATTAGGTTCCAGCATCCTCCGGAACCCTAGTAAGGATAACGCGTTTGAGAAAATGAATGAATGAAGGAACTCTACTTTCGTTCATTCATTCATAGAGCGATGCTATAGTTACTATAGTATCCCTGTTTTGTTTAAAAATGCATTGGAGTTTCATTTTAGTATACACATACTGTTTTATAGCACCAATACCATAAAAATCATGACTATTCTACGTCATCTTCAAAAGATGGACATTGAGTTGGGAGGACAAACCACCTCATAGAGTGCGGTAAGCCAACCACTATCTTTTCCACATTCAATATGGTGGGTCAATATGGGCGTGGTTACTGTGTAAGTTAAGCAAATGCACAGTATCTGGTCCTTTCGTAGAGCGTTTTCAATCTTGGCGGACGACTACCGCGACGAGGTAAGCCGTAGAGCAATTTACTGCTTAATGCTAGGTTGAACACACCGTCGACAATTTAAGTTTGGACTCCTTTTTTCTCACCAATTGTGTGCCGCATCTGACTACTAGTTATCTTAGCGTCACAACAACGCTTCCCATTTGATTTAAAAAGTATTATGTTGCCCATTTTCTCTCCATTATTGAGTCATGTAGTTGTGTGTATCTTTAATTTAATAAAAAAATAAGCCGAGACATGTCCGCACAAATTGCTTTGTAAAAGCTATATATATATATATATATATATATATATATATATATATATATATATATATATATATATATATATATATATATATATATATATATATATATATATATATATATATATATATATATATATATATATATATATATATATATATATATATATATATATATATATATATATATATATATATATATATATATATATATATATATATATATATATATATATATATATATATATATATATATATATAGCCTTTATGTGTCAAATCCAGCTGTTGTCTAGTCCTTGAACGCATCATTTGTGTAGTTAATTGTGTACCCATGCTGATTGAATGTTCCTAGCAGCTATCAGGAAACATTTAAAAAACAATTCAATAGAAGACGGTGAAGGGCCGAGCGATGTCCGAAAGGCCAAAAAAAAGCAAAGTGAAGTTGACGTAGGCGTCCGAGCGACACAGTGACGGCCGCCATCAATCATCACGCTACGTCTATGTGTGTATGTGTGAGTGTGAGACAGAGACAAAGACATAAGTTGATGTCTATTATCAATCACTTGCATATTGAGGTGTGCAGCTTAGATAATTGTGTGTGTATACATCTGTGTGTATATTTGAATTTGTGTGTGGAAGAGAGCTTGTGAGTGAGGGAGTTGGTAAAAGAGGAGGTGTATAATTGTGCGGGTACTTTGTGAAGCCTCTCACATAATATTTGATTTTTTTTCCACCCGCTTTTTTGTTGAACAATACAGCTAACCAATTCACACCATCCTTACCTTGAAAGGTTCCAAATACTTCCTCCAATATGACTCCTAAGATTCATGGTTGGCCAAAAAACACATTTATTTATTTATTCCTATCAAAATAACATCAGTTATGCATAACAACATTAATCTCCAATTGCAAACATTTCAAATTTTCAAATGAGGAGCTTTTTGTTATGATATACTAAATTCACACAACCATGAATTCACAAATCCAATGTATACACAAAATTTTGGCAAAAACGGATTGTCGTTCGAAAGTTTTTTATTGTCGTTCCATTTTTTATTTTTGACAAAAAAAGAAATACTTCCTTGAATTGTCCCAAAATCAACAAATTTACACAGCAACCCTGCCAAAAAAAAAATCAACCGAATTCCACCCGTGAATGCCCCAAAATCAACAAGAAGTGGTCATGGAATGTTGCCAAATAAGCAGGAAGTTACTCAAAATACAGAGGAAATTACCTGTAAATACCGTAAAATCAACAGGGAGAGAGTATACTGGAGATTATCTTTGATATCTTCAGGCCTAAGGAGGGGACACCCTGAATCGGTGGCCTGCAAAACGCACGTGTGTGAGTGAATATTTGTGCATGAGTGTTTCTGTGTGACTGTTTTTTTTCTTTTTGGTTGGTGTCTGTTTTTGGATTAAAGTTGATTAATCAATGTAGCCACCTGATGATGTAGAGCAAGGGTGTCAGACTCGGGTTGCTTCGCGGGCTGCTTTAACATCAACTTGATTTCACATGGGCCGAACCATTTTAGATATAATATTTAGATTTTCTTTTTATAAATGGATTAAAAGAACTGGATTAAAAATCCCTGAATATTCAGTTTTTTTATAGATTTAAAAAAATATATTTTAGCTTTTTTATATATTTTGAAATTTTACAAAAGGATTTTTTAAACTAAAATCACAGAAAAATTGATTAAAAAATGACAAGGATTGGTTTAAAAGGGGGAAAATCAGGAAATGTAATATACATCTATACTCTTCATTTTAATTTGTTCCTAAAACAGAAAGTCAGCACTCATGATTTCCTTTCCCGGGCCACACAAAATGATGCGGTGGGCCAGATTTGGCACCCGGTCGGGTAAGCACAGACTCGGTTTCTGCTAGTGGTGGTATGATTGAGAGTACCAATGGTTGTTTCTCTTTCTGTGTGCCCTATGGCTGACTGGCGTCCAGTCTAGGGTGTAGTTTGCATTTTGCCCAAAGTCGGCTGGGATAGACTCCAGCAACCCCTGCAACCCTTACGAGGATGTGTGGCTGTATCGAAGATGAATTAACAATTTTTATATTTGTCCCAGCGAGGGACTTTTCATTGAGTATTTGTGTCTATGTGCAATCATAAATGTGACTTTGTTTGCTTTTGAGTCAATGCGAATAGATACGTATTGTGTAAGAACATTTGAGTGAAGTGTGAAGAATGAATATATGTCTATCTGTCTCACTTCTCTCTTCTGTATAAGTGTGTTTGTGTATAATATTCTTGTGTATGAGAGTGTGATGAAATAAAAAGGTGATGTTGGTACTACGATTTCAGTGCGGGCAAGCGTGGGATCGATTCCCGTTTCGTGCTGCTGTGATTGTGAGTGTGAATGGTTGTTTTTCTCAATGTGTGCTCTGTGACTGACTGACCAGTCTAGATTGTTGTTGCACTTGTCACCGAAGTTAGCTGTTATAGGCTCCAGCACCCCAGTGACACTTGTGGGGATAAGTGGGACGAAAGATGATGAAATGACTGTGAATGTGACAGTGATTTTAAATTTTGTGTCTGAATGAGGCATTTTAAGTTGATGTGTAATTTTATTTTCAAGTGTGAATGAATAAACTTGCATTTTTGTGTCTGTGTGTGAAGTTTGTTTTAATTTATGTGTATCTGAAAGTATGACAAAGACATAAGTTGATGTCCCTTATCCATCATTTTCCTATTATTGAAGTACGCAACTAAGATAACCAAGTGTGCGAGCACGTCACACAGCGGCGTGCTTAATTCCCGTTAGCACTTCATTCATCACTTGCGTGCGAAGAGACGTCACTGGCGTTTCAGTTTTCATTACCGCTGCGGGAAGGCGCGCTCGGGCTCCACTTTCACCTTTGACCCTCGGCCAACCGACCTCATCCATCAAGTATCAGAGCGGCAAAATTTTCATCAAATATTAACAGCGAGCCACGCTTTGACTTCCAGCGCACGATGCGCATTTTTGGTGGCGCTTAATTTGATTTGACGATCTTTCTTCTCATTCTTGTCATTGTTATAACATTTTTTGACAATCTTATCATTGGATATCTCGAATCAAAAGTTGAGACTTTTTAGCTGATTGGTTTCCAATGACAGCAATATTCTTCTGTCAATGGCGGAGAATGAGTTAAATGTTGGACTAGACAAACAGGGCTGCCATCCATGGATGCTATCGACATGCTGGGGAACAGAACACGCATTCATTCAATTATTTTCCGACCCACACATCCTCACAAGGGTCGGAGGGGTGCTGGAGCCTACCTCAGCGCACTATGTGCACCACGCGAGGGACCTGAATTGGTACCCAGCCAATCGCATGGTAACACTCATATCTATAACAATTTAGAGTAGGGAAACCAGCCCACCAAGCATGTTTTTGGCTGTAGAAGTAAACTGGAGTACCTGGGGAAAAACCCATGAAAGCCCAGAGAGAACCCACACAGGCCCAGAACATGCAAATTCCAAACAGGTGGACCGACATAGATTTGAACCCAGATCTTCCACTCTGAGGCCGGCGCGCTAAACACTCATTCCCCAGGCCCCCCCAGATTCCAACGACTTAATTTTTTTCTTCTGATTTTTCGTGTTTGTTACTTTTTTTTCGTACAGAACATGTACACTTATACCTCTACTTACGAAACCACTTGTGCTACAAATTAATTCTGTAAGTAGAGGCCACACTATAATACATGTTGCTGAATTTTTTGACCTTGAAGAATAGTGTCAGCGTACAAAGGAGTTCACGATGTGACTTTTTCATCTTAGGGGAGACCCAATCGTTTGTGTGTGTTTAAAAATGTAAGCTGCTAAGTATTTGAAATATTTACATTCCATAATGTTTTGAGTAAGAAGCTAAATTTAAAAAAAAAAGGTTTTATTTGAACTCACGTCATCACCAAGGTTTCGCTCGTTGACATTCCTCCACGCGTGCACGCGCACGCCCCAAGTCGTCAGCGTATCATCGAGCTGCAGAGGCGCGACCGTACACGGAGCTCGCAGGCAGCAAGCTGACACTCGGCAGGGAGGATGGCCGGACACGAGACGCTTTTGTCGGCTTGCGGAGAGAAACGATAACGGCCCACCAGAATGCGATATGACAAGTAGAAAAAAAACAAGATCATAATCATTTTAATCACGGTTACTCACAAAGACACTTTTTTTTCGGGGTTATCCGCTTTTTTTTCTCTTTCTTTCGGTGGGGCTACCGAAACCATGCTACGGACTTCCAGAGTTCCATCAGAAGGTTAAAGAAGAAAATAAAGAAGACAAGGAAGTGTTGTGCTCTGCTCACCGGCACTATGATCAGGATCTTCCCGGACTTCAGCGTGCAGGTGACCGCGTCGGCTGCCGGCGGAGGCTCCGGAGGAGGCGGAGGGATGGTGAGCGGAGCCCCGGTGGGACGCATGCCGGTCCCGGGAGCCACCAACGGAACCCAACAGAGTGTCCAGGGACTTCCGAGCTATCAGCAAAGGTACAAGGCGACCTGTAGCTTCACTGCTCGTACAACACAGAATTCAAAAGTCCACTTTTACGGACCATTTTGACACATCTCTCATCTCATCTCATTTTCTGAACCACTTTATCTTCATTAAGGTCGCGGGGGGTGCTGGCACCAATCCCAGCTGTCTCCGGGTCAGAGGCAGGGGACACCCTAAATCGGTGGCCAGCCGATCGCAGGGCACGAGGAGACGGACAACCATGTAGACTCACACCCATACTTAGGGGCAATTTAGAGTGTCCAATCCGTCTAGCATGCATGTTTTTGGAATGTTGGGGGAAACCGGAGTACCCGGAGGAAATCCATGCAGCCCCGGGGAGAACATGCAAACTCCACACAGGTGTAACAACGTGGACTTCATTTTGACACATCTTATCTTAAATTTGCTAGTTTCATTAAGGCTTAATAGCTTTGGCTTCGAACTCATTTGTCACCACCAACGGGGACAGGCGTCAAGTCCGTTTGAAGTGAATGTTTCAGTGACATTGATAGCAAAAGATGACAAATCCATTTGAAGTGGCTTCGCCGCCGTGTTACTGGTTCACCGTCATTTACGGTGATGTGCGTCAAATTTATTTCAACTGAGTTGAAGGGCATGATTCAGTGTCATTGACAGCAGTAAACGTCCAATTTATTTGAACTGGTTGGATTAGATGTGAAGGATGTCTCAGTACCACTGACAGCAACAGTTGTCCAGTTTATTTCAACTGCATGGTTGCACTGTGTATGAATGATGTTTCATGCATTAATGCATTAATGGCAATAGATGTCACATTCTTATTCAAATAAGTGGACAAGCGGTATATATTGTTTAAGTTCCACTGACGGCAATCGATTTTAACTGGAAACCATTCAATCTTTTGATTTTGGTCATTGACAGTAATAGGTGTCTAATCTAATTGAACTTGGGGGGACTGGCAGTTATCAGTCTATCACTGTCAGTCCCCCCAGTTGAAATAGAATTGACTTCTATCGTTGTAAATGGCAGAAAATTTTTAATAATCGTTTGTTATGATGAGAATTGGAGATTTTCTTGGTGTACAGATTAAAAAGATGGTGATATTATAGTTTAATTTGGCCCAAAAATAATTGTAATTGCATTTACAATACATTTAGAGTCTTTGTTTGGTCACTTTATAATGAAAGAAAATCAATTATGTCAAATTTTGAGTAAGTTATTGGATTGCATGTGAAAAAGTCTAAACAATATCGGATAAAAATGTCATGTTTATACTAATTAGTGAATCAACATAGAAAATGTGGGATTATGTGTTAAAATGTGTTGCCCCATTTCCACCAAATTTCCTGGCTTTCACAACTGGTAGACTTAAACCAGCTGGATTGAATGATAAGATCTGATTCTCCAA
Organism: Stigmatopora nigra; assembly: GCF_051989575.1. Taxonomy (NCBI): domain Eukaryota; kingdom Metazoa; phylum Chordata; class Actinopteri; order Syngnathiformes; family Syngnathidae; genus Stigmatopora; species Stigmatopora nigra. The sequence continues at coordinate 10,592,057 of NC_135520.1, forward strand.
ATAAAAATTCCACCCATCTGTTGATTTCATATTTACTTCAAATCACCCACCCTATCCCCCTCACGGCACCCCCGTAGGACACCGTGAGTCGGGCGCTGAGCTCCCTTAGCTCCTTTCCTCCTGTCTCTGGTTCCTTCGCTTCCTTTCTCCTCTCATGCGCTCACAGTGTGAATGATTGCTTGGTGGTCCCACTCAGTGGGTTGTTTTTTTCTAATCATCACACACGGTGGGGTGCCGAAACACGAATACAACCTAAAGCCCCTCCCCACCCGCACACACCTTCAGGAATTCCTAGACAAGTGGTTCTCTGATGAAGTAGAACCGCTTTGAGAGGACATCAATCAGGGGCGGAGCTTCATCCTCCAATGGGCGGAGTTGTTATTTAAATATAGCTTTTTCCTCTGAAGGGAATTTAACTATGTTGTCAACTGATGGCCTGTCAGAGGACCTGAGAATCCTCAAACATGTGCTTTGACGTTGACAAACAAAGGCTGTGTCGGGGAATCTCTCCTGATCCGCTATAAAGTGAATTTTCAATTTTTTTTGTGTGCTGTCGGACTGTGGCAAGTATACGGTAGATTATACCACCTGTTTCCGTTTTTCCCGCAGGGTTCTAAGGGCTTGCTCTATGCAAAATCCCCCGCCCCACCCCTTGTTTTTCTTCGTCATGGAGAGGACTTGAACTAATTGGTTACTTCTTGGTTAAATGTTGATGGCTCAAAATGTAATTTGATATGTATGTTGTAGGCATGTATACCTATTGATCCTTGGAGTTCATTTTTTTTAATATTACTTTTGTCTCAGGGCTGAGTTTAAGTATTTGCAGACTTATTGTTGCCTGTAGGTTCCAGCTCAGCCAGTAGAGGGCATACGCGCTCTTTAGGTGTTCTTATCATGTCTGAGTTGATGAGACTTTTTTAGCAAAATACAGTTGAATTTGTAATTATACTCATCTGCAATTATTTACACGACAGAAATATCACCCAAGAAATCATTTGCAAAAATGGTCTTTGTCCGCAAAATTGGTAAAAATGTCATTTCCAGCCAAGGCCACAAGATGGCTTCAAATACTTCTTTGTGAGATAATGCTAATATTTGAATATTTAATATATAATATTTTAAGCCGGCAGGGTTCATTCATCTTCCATACCGCTTCTCACAAGGTTCGCGAAAGGTGCTGGAGGCATATTCCAGCCAACCATGGGCATCTGGTGGGCAACACTCTGAATTGGTTGTGAACTAATTGCACGGCAAAATGAAACACACAACCACTAACGCTCACGATTATACGCCAAACGAGTTGGCCGAAGAACCACTTTTCCTGTCAGGTGGATAAGCCTGCAGGATATGACCTGAAAATACAATATTGAATTATATAATAAAGGGACAGTACTAGATATTAATGAACATATACATATTTATGTTAATGAACATATATATTTCAGTTTTTTTCCTCGAGTAATCTTCACAAACAAATTTTTATTTTATTTTAAGTACTTAAAGTGGGAAACTTCAGTTTAAAAATCATTTTCGCCCTATTTATGGTATCTTACCCCATATACAATGTATTTACTATGCCAGGAAACAAAGGGAGTCCATCACTTACACTAGTCTACTGAATCAATATCTGGCTCTCAAGATTTCCATTATCTCACCTGCACCGACGTGGATAATTTCTGTACCTTGTTAGGCACTCATTTTCATACTTTGAAATATAAAAACATATTTTTTTATGTAGGGTTGCCAAGTGGTTAGCGTGCCGGCTGTACACCTCTGGGGTCTTGGGTTCAAATCCAGGTCATGTTCTCCCCGGCCCTGCGTGGGTTTCCTCCGGGGACTCCGGTTTCCTCCCACATTCCAAAAACATGAATGCTAGGCTAATTGGACATGCTAAATTTTCTCTAGGTATGGGTGTGAGTGTGCATGGTTGTCCGTCTCCATGTGCCCTTCGATCGGCAGGCTACGAATTCAGCTCCAGCACCCCCCACAACCCTCATGAGGTTAAAGCGGTTCAGAAAACAAATGTGTAGGCCCGGTGGCGTGAGTGGTTAGTGTGGCGGCCTCACAGCTCTGGGTGTCCTGGGTTCAAATCCACGTTGGTCCACTTGTGTAGAGTTTGCCTGTTCTCCCCGGGCCTACGTGGGTTTTCTCAAGGTACTCCAGTTTCCTTCCACATTCCAAAAACATGCACGATAGGCTGATTGGACACTCTAAATTACCCTAAGTATGGTTGTGAGTGTGCATAGTTGTCCGTCTCTTTGTGCCCTATGATCGGCTGGCTGGCCACCGATTCAGGGTGCCCCCACCTCTGGCCTGGGGTCAGCTAGGATATGCTCCAGCACCCCCTGCAACCCTGAGGATAAAGTGGTTCAGAAAATGAGATGAAATAAAGTATATAATACTAATTGATCTCTACCAAGGATTTCTTTGCAGAGAACTTAGTTTTTTTATGTTATTTTCCCCACATGCTCGTAGCCGCTGAATACCCATAATGCCCTTGACCTTGAAAGGTTATTAGTGTAGAACCAGACGCCTCCTCGGGGGTTCTCATCACACTAAGCCACGCTGACACATGGCAAAGACATGCGTTTCGTATCTAGAAAATTCTAATTTTGTGCAGAAATATGCTATTTTGTGACAGTTTTAAGGTCTGAACGGTGCCGTTTATTGTAAAAAAGGAGAAAATACTTATTGACTTGATGAATTGTGGTTGAAATTCCCTTTTTGCCATTCAAGCCAACAGGTTCGACAGTAACTTGGTGCGCGTGCGTGTGAGATTTACCAGGTAGTTTTCCAAAATTCTTTGTGCCGACATTGATGGCAACCTGTAAAAGGCGGATTTAATGAAACTCCCCAAAAACGCACACACATTGAATCTGTCACGCGCACACGCACGACACGTGCGGCGTGTTTGCGGCACGCAGGGAGAGAAAACACGCTGCCGTTGCCGGAGGAGGGGGACACGCCGCTCCACCACTGCCCACCGGCGTGGAGTCGGTCCTTTCGTTTGCATTTTTTTTCCTGCAGTCGTTTTGGTTGATGTTTTTGTTCCCTTCATTCCCTAATTCCACGCGGCGGGTTCGGCGATCCTCGCCGCGCGGAGCGGTATATTGGAAGCTCCTTAGCGGGGGTCCCCCTCGCCGCGTTCGGCATGCAGACGAGCGCCGACCGCTTCCCCCTTTCGAGTCGGCACGCTCGCGACAGGAGAGCTTGACGCGCACGCGCACGGCCATGGCTTTGTCTCGCGCGGCCGCCGTGACGCATTGGCGTTCCTGCCGACGCGCCGCCGCTTCCGCCGCCTCCGCCGCCGCCTGAGCGAGCGCGAGAAGAGAAGCCCCCAAGCAGGCGGGCGGCCCCGGGAACATGGCGCCCACCAAGTCCAGCATCCAGCACGAGCACGCGCGCACTCAACGGTAACGTTGCCGAATCGTCTAATGTGGCTGTGTTTGGGTTATGCGTGTGTGTGTGCGTGTGTTGGTGTGTGCGTGTGTTTGTGTATGTTGGCGTGCAAGCTGAGCAACAGTGTCGCGTGCACGCGCCTGCTCGTGTGAGCGTCGGCGTGGGGATGAAGTTTTATGGCGGCGCGTGCACGTAAAGGCACCTGTGCTGAGATCACGTGACCACGCTCAAACGCTGCCTTCTGATGATGTCTCACCCGCTGACATGAATTGCATTCTCTTACGATTACCCTATTTTGCTTAGTCATCAAATGTGTGATGTTGAAATTTCCTAAAGACAGATTGACTCTTTTTTGTAACTTTTCAAGTCCTTACTTGTTGCTCAAACGGCTATTTCTACCTATCATTCACGTATAAGGAAGGACTGGTACTGAAATAATACGAATAGCAAGCTAGAGAGGAATTCACTGCCTGTAAATTTCAGAAATAGTCTTGCAAGAAGTTAAAGAATAAGATTGTGATATGAGTTGTTGTGTTGAACAGTAGCCTGAAGTCAGTGTGCAGAATCTCATGTTGCTTTGTCTGAGTGGCTCACAGTTATATTGATTCTCATTAATCAGCTTAAATCCGGCATCCATATTTTGTCAATATTTCAGAATGATCCCTCCAGTTAGGAACGGACATACACGGATTAAAGCCCCCCAAAATGATAACTTTTTATAAATATATCGTATGTGTCAAGGTTAAAATGAGCATCCTTGTTTATTTTTTACAGTAATCCCTCGAATATCGCTTAATGTAGACCACACATGGCCGAGATAATCGAAAAATCGCGAAGTAGGGTCACCCCTATTATAACCACTTTCCTAGTAGCAAGAGTATCTTCTGCTTGTAAGTTTCAGCGTGGAGTTTCACATTTTTATGAACTTTTTAATGAAACAATTAATAATTAATAGCAGAAAAAAATCACAAAGAAGTGAGTTCGCGATAAGTCTTAGCCTGAGACTTGGATTGGATTGGTTTGGATTGGATAACTTTATTCATCCCGTATTCGGGAAATTTCGTTGTCACAGTAGCAAGAGGGTGAGGATACAGAAATAGGAAAGGCATTTTAGACACAAATACATAGGTAATAAGTAAGTATATATATTTGTATATATATATATATATATATATATATATATATATATATATATATATATATATATATATATATATATATATATATATATATATATATATATATATATATATATATATTTATATATATATATATATATATATATATATATATATATATATATATATATATATATATATATATATATATATATATATATATATATATATATATATACATACACGTATATAAGCACATATATACATACACATACACGTATATAAGCACATATATACATACACATACACGTATATAAGCACATATATACATACACATACACGTATATAAGCACATATATACATACACATACACGTATATAAGCACATATATACATACACATACACGTATATAAGCACATATATACATACACATAGATGCACATGCATGCATACAGTAGGTCCTAACACACATTTTATTGTTAAAGAGCCGGACAGCTGATGTGAGGAAGGATCTGCGGAAGCGCTCCTTCCTGCAATGAGGGTGCAGCAGTCTATTGCTGAAAGAGCTTCGAAGGGACCCCACAGACTCATGCAGGGGGTGGGAGGTGCTGTCCATGGTGGACATCATCCTGTTCAGCATCCTCCGCTCTCTCCCTTCCTCCATAGAGTCCAAAGGACAGCCCAGAACAGAGCTGGCCCTCCTGACCAGCTTATTCAGTCTGTTCCTGTCCCTCTCTGTGCTCCCGCATCCCCAAAAGACCACTGCATAAAACACTGTAGATACCACCACAGTGTCATTAAAAGTCCTCAGCACACTCCAAATGACCGTAGTCTTCTCAGTAGGTAGAGGCAGCTCTGGCCCCTTTTTTACAGGGCATCTATGTTTGTGGACCAGTCTAGTTTGTTGTTGAGGTGAACACTCAGGTACTTCAAATTCTCCACAATTTCAATGTCTGTACCCTGGATGTGCACCTGAGTGGTCTGTTGAGGATTCCTCCGAAAATTTAGAGTGAAAGGCAGATTACACCCTGGACTGGTAAGCAGACAGCCAGAGATATTACATCATGTAGATTCATTCATGTGGGAAGAAACCAGACTATCCAGAGAAAACCCACACAAGCCTAGGGCGAACGTATACTCTCCACCCAGGAAAGTTTAAACCTGGTATCGAGCATTCGCAGAACCATGAGGCTGACATGCTAACCACTCGTCCACCGGGCCGCCATCATGTACATATTATTTGAAAATTTCGTGTTACAGTCATGTATTCGGGTAAAAAACAATAAGTGACAATTGATTCACATTCTTCATAGTGTGTTTTTTAATGTTATTTTTTATATATATACATATAACTATACATTTTGAAAGTGCATTTACTCTTAGGAAGAAGGGTGTAAACATCTTTGATTCCCTTTAATGTTGATCAAGCATCTGTGTGGACGCCTATTTCTGAAACATATATTGCATGTGTGCTTAAGCGTGAATCAGGTAACGTGATTATTGAGCCGTATATGTCAGTGTGACACGCGTACGCTGTTTTTTTCCTCCAATATTTCGTCAGTGTAACCTCGACACCGACATCTGTCGTTAGCACGGCGTCGTGGATCATTTTGTTCCGGCTGGCTGAGGACGCTTTTTCCCTCTCCTCGCCTCCCTCGCCCGGCTGGCTTTTTATGTTTCACGCTATAACGAGGCGACACCTGCCGCTCGGCCCGAGTCCAACGCTAGGCTGACAAGTCTAGGGGTATTATCCAACTTTTATTTTACCTTCATTTTTTTAAATCTCATTATGTACCTTTGATGATGATAAACCTCCAATTAATTTGTATTTTGATGTTAAAAAGTTATTTTGGGCTGATTTTATATTTATATATACATATATATATATATATATATATATATATATATATATATATATATATATATATATATATATATATATATATATATATATATATATATATATATATATATATATATATATATATATATATATATATATATATATATATATATATATATATATATATATATATATATATATATATATATATATATATATATATATATATATATATATATATATATATATATATATATATATATATATATATATATATATATATATATATATATATATATATATATATATATATATATATATATATATAAATATATATGAATATATAAATATATGACATATATGTGACGGACTTGTTACTCCAGCAAACTGGAAATCTGTGTTTTACGCATGTTCGTAAGGCATAGCAAGTGCAAAATAATTATGAATTTATAACAAAAACAAAACTTTCATACGAAAGCATGCATTCATGTGCTGGAAGATTTGATCTTCTTATCATCAAAACGTCTGCAGGTTTGTGTGTGTCTGAGAGAGTGAGTGAGTGTGTGCAGGATGCTAAAAGCATTTCAATGGAGTCTATGTGAGTCTGTTTGTTTATAGGAAAAAGCACTTTTATCAAATGGATGACAAAAAAGCTGGCAAAGACGCCCTGAGTTATGTCAGCTGTGACGGATCATCCGTGAGAAGGACGCTAGAATGTTTTTCCACTCAAAAGAAAGTACTATATTCAATGGTACCTCTACTCACGAATGCTTCTATATACGAAATATTCAGGCTACGAAAAGCCATGACAATAAAAATATACAAAAAAAATGTAATTCATGAAACTTCAAATGAAATCAAACATCTCCCCCGAAATATAATTACACTTTTTTAACCTGTATTTTTTTTCTTAATCGTCGGAGTACAGCTGCTTTCCCATTGGCTATCTCTCAATTCCTTACTGGACTCACATTGGCGAAAAGGAAGATGTGTCTTCATGATTCTGGAACTCAGGTCAGACTGCTATAGATGGATGTGAGAGCCAACTTGTTTGGGGTAGTGACCACTGGGTTTCAGGGGAACCCGCATGTGGCTCTAGAGCAGTCTCAAAATGTCAATTCAAGTCATGTAAACACTTCTGGAACAAATTCATTTCGTTAATAGAGATACTACTTTATTTGCAGGTTGGCATTCAAAAGTTTGGGGTCATTATTGTTTCAGCCAATTAGAAAAATTAATATGTTTTATTATTCAAATAAAAACGTATAATTTTAATTGTTTTATTCAAAACAAGACATTCAAAATTTGACAATGCGGTTATTGCATCGAGATTAATAGTGGAACATTATTATTAAAGGCACTGAAACATAATCATTCACCAACAGCACCTAGTATGCAATTTCACTGAAGCATAACCATGCATGAAGCATCATTTGCAATATTTCAGTCCTCCCAGTCTAGACGGAAACCGAAGGATTAAACATTAAACTTGATATTTCAGTTTTTTGGGAGAAAACTCCTGAATTTAGTAGAAGCCACTCTGCCCTACAGCTGGTTGAAATCAAACCATCTTGTCGTAAAAGATGCAACTCTGCTATTATATTTGTCTGTTTCCGTTTTGCTTTGTGCAATATTCTGTGGAAAATCAGTCAAAAGTCAGAAACTGTTCTTTGCATTTTAGGGTCTTCTTTTAAAACTTGCCACTTTTTTCATCTGTCTTGTGGCACTTCTAAAACTTCTCATATGATATCTTCTTGCACTTTTATGAATTGAACCGTGGCAAAGCAAGAAGCCGATTCATCGGCAAAATGGCCTCTGCCGCCGCTTTGTCTGGGTTTGTCGGTAATTCATCTTTTAATTTCTGCCGTCATTCATCTGTCTTCTTCGCCCTCCAACGCTCCGTTCACCGGCGGCGTCCAATCCCACGCGCCATCTGCTTCTCCTCCTCCCCCGCAGCCAGTTTTGTCTGCTGCGTGAGGATCCATTTCTGGAGGCATTTGAGCCCCGATAGGCATCTGGAGGAGACCAAATTAATTTCCAGGTAGCAAGTGAGGAAGCCGGTGGGGGTGGCGAGGGAAGCGGGAGCGGAAGATGAAGCCGAGGAGGAGGGTGAAGCGCTTTTAGTACCAGTAAGTGAAGGAAAGTGGACTGTGACATCATCGACTTGGATAAGAAATGTTTAGCAGGTACAATTGGGGAGGAAATATTCAGAAATCCAGAATCAAAAGTGAGTAACCCAAGGATTTTTGTTTATAAAACGGGTGCAATACTCCTGTCATTTTTGCCAAATGTTCACCTAAAACAGAGGCATCAAAGTCATCTTTGTCTTTTGTGGACTATAAGTCACACCAACGTATAAATCACACAACTCCAATGCAAAATGAAGACGAAGAACAAAACAAATCCCACTGGATTTCAAGTTGTTTTTCTGGGAAGAATCTGAGTCCAAAAAGAAATATTATAGTCATGTAATAGTTAAAGCAATCGTAAGAACAAGACTTCTTTTAATAGTAGTTTATTTCTCAAGACTTGATGGACCAGATTTTGAGATTCTTGTTCTTGTCTTATACCCAGACTGGCTGGCAAGGTGGACGGGGATTTCTAATAAGACCAGTTCTTAAACTTCATTCATGCGATCTGAAGAAAATAGACTTTTGTCATGAAAAAATAACAAAGTAAAAAACCTGTGTGGGGAGCCTGAAGGCTAAGTGGTTACTGCGTCGGCCTCACGGTTCTGGGGTCCTGGGTTCCAGTCCAGTTCGGTCCACCTCTGTGGAGTTTTTAATGTTCCTCCTGGGCCTCCGTGGGTTTTTTCTGGGTGCTTTGGTTTACTCCCACATCCAAAAACATGCCTGGTAGGCTGGTTGGCCACTCTAAAAGGTTCTAGAGGGTAAACATGTGATTGGCTGGCTACCGATTCAGATAATTTTCTTTTATGTTCTTGCTCTGTTCTCGGTCTGGACGTGTTTCGGTCTTTAACATCTAACTTATGTCTTGACCCCTAAAGGTATTGTGTTGTCTTGGTCTGGAGAATGGGTTCTTATGTTTTTTTGTGGACCGTGGAACAAATGAGAGAATTTACATATAAAAGACTACTCACAAAAAACTCCAAGTTCCGAAACAGATTCTAGAACCAATTAAGTAGAGGTACCACTATAGGTCCACGGAACACAGAGGTCAGCCAGCGTGGTGGTAACTCAAAATGGTTAATATTGAAGAGGACACAAACCAAAAGTACAACCAAAAATTCAGGAAACATAAGAAAAGCCAGGTGCAAATACAATGAAGAAGTTACCCCTGTTATCCATCCATGAGTGATATCGAAAGGCAATAAATCAACCCACCTACCATCGCCACAATATTGAATCAAAAGGTATATGATATATGAAGCTTTAAGGCTAAGATAAGAAAATTTACAAATGCTCTAGTACAAGGCTTAAACAGCGACACAAAACACATTGACGAGAACGTAAGTAAGGAACAAACAATGGGAACTTAAATTCACAGATATAAGGTAATGAGACAATGGGAACACGTGGGTGACAAGAGAGGAAACTGATTGCTATACAGCCAAGGAATAGGACACAAGAGGATTGATGTCAAGCAGAGAGGAACTATTTTCAATGTGAGGATCAGGACTTCAGGATTGTGTCCCACAGTTCTTAATTCTTGACAGAAAGAAATCATTTGATATCTATATGTATGTTTGAAGCATGAAATTAGACAAAAGGTTGAAAAGTTCAAGGGGTCAGAATATTTTCACAAGTCTCTGTACCTTCTGCTTCTTGCTACCATATGTGAAGCTATAACACTAAAAATATGTTGGCTCCAGTACCGTAAAATCATAAAAAATTCCCACAGAAGTGTGACGACAGATAATGTATCTTCCGGAGGGACCATATTTACGTAAACATGACGGCAAGTAAAACATGTCACAATGCAGATGGGTATGACATCATTGAAGTGTACTTTTATTCTGGGAGTTGCATGTATTTGTGCAATATAAATGGCCATATAAACATATCAGAATTATCAAGAATACAAAATTGGCCATCAAACGCTACGCTGGGAATGTAATGTACGAGCTTATTTACAGCAGACCATGCTTCAAAAAGGAATACAAACAATAACAACAACAAAATCTTTGAAAGCAGCTGCCAGCTCACTTCAAGGAAGCTTATTCACCTCCTTTCCTTTTACTTCTTCAACTATTTCCTTTTGATCAATATGCAAACCGAACTTGAACAAATTTGGGCCACTTTATGTTAATTAACCTTGAAGGAACTTTCAATTTTGTACCAAATTATAATATTTTCCAACCTATTTCAGATGAAAATTCGATTTTTGGTGCATCTAGGATACTTTTAACACTTTTTTTTTTTTACAATTCATAAAAAACACATTTTTGGACATTTAGACCTCAATATTATATTCTTTTCTACATGTGTGAACCACATGACCCATTGTGGCTCAAAACAAATCACTTGTTGGCATTTGTGTTTGTGTACGCAAACATAAAAACAGGCATCAATGGTTAGCGATTGTACCTCAATTTGCTGTAGCCATAGCAACACCAAATAACGGGTGGAATGTATCATCACACATACGCGCCCATCATTCTCGGGCTGATCCTTGATAAATACTCGTCTACTACCTTCTCCTCTTGTTTTTTCCTCTAGTGTGTTTGCACGTGCGCGTGTTTGTGCCAGACAAAGTGTGTAATGGTGTGAGAGCTGCTGACTGTGCAGCCTTAGCACTAATATCTACCTGTCCTTGAGAACACACTTCAATTACGCCGTACCTCAAATGCCTTAAATGTGTATGCACAAACACACACAATGTATTGTGTCAGGATTTGATTTATTTTCACTCGTCTTTTTCATTTCTAATGTGCATCAGGTTGCTGTTTAGAGAATTTCATTGGTGAAAATGAAATAAGAGTTCATCCTCATTATTTTTGCTTGTTTTTTGTTTCTTTATTCCTCATTTAATTCATTTCAACGAAAAGTTATAATGGATTTATTTCAATAAGTTTACACTAGATTGCTATTTTGAGAATTTTTCTATGGAAGTAAAATAAGAAGTGCGGCTTAATGATTTAGTGGTTAGCAAATCTGCTTCACAATTCTGGGATCAAGGGTTCAATCCTCAGTGGGTTCTGATCTTCCTGTGTGGAGTTAGCATGTTCTCCTTGGGCTTTCGCTGGTTTTCCTTGTTACAAAATCCCCCAAAAGCCTAAACACATTTCATGTATCTGTTATTTTATTATAAAATTGTCGCTGTAGTGTTGCGTTCTGCTTGACTGTCGACTGTTGGCTGTTTCCAAACAACTTTCAATGTTTATTTATTCATTTTTGAGTGTGGTTAAAGCAAGTTTGTTCTTAATTTATCATACTGGTGTGAATGAAATGAAGAAGTGGGCCCTGTTTTTCCATTCATGTCTGATAATGCTATGTTGTTTTGAATTCATAATTTGAAGTTGTTTAGATGTGTGTATTTGTGCATGTGTTGGTGGACTTTGTTGCCTAATGTTAGCTTCCTTACACTCATGCACCTGCACGCAAAGAATATGTTTTTACATGTCTGTTATTCATTTTAATACATTAATTAAGGATTCTCTTATCATTTTCTCTCATTTTTGTCTGTTTCTTACATCTTTCATACTTGATTTGGACAATTGGATCATTTCTAAAGGGTTTAGTTGGGAGTTATTATTGAGGAACAAATAGAGAATTTATATATAAAACACTGCTTTACTTACAAAAAAATCCAAGTTCCGAAACAAGTTCTGGAACCAATAAATTTTGCAAGTAGAGGTTCCACTATATTTAGATATGGATGTCGACGCTGTGTCATAATATTTCCCATTTGCAGGTCAGTTGACATACTTGGCATGCTTCATATTGAATGTGTTTATAAACCTGGACGCATCTTAAGATCTTTTGGACATCATCGTTGCATACCTGTCAACTTGTACGTTTTACAAGTATTTTATACGTTTTTTTTACCATTTCAAATCATGTACGCCGTACACCGACTTTTGTACGGGGAAAATTTTTGTTTAAAAAAATCGCCAATATATATGAAAACCGATCTCGACAAGACCGTTTTAGCTAAAATCCAGATAGTCTCGTAGACTGGTAGCCAACGACGCTACCGTCATCGATCGTTACTACTGTCACGGTATACCAGCAAAAATGATCCTCAATCGTATGTATGTTTTTAGCGGTGCGTACGGCAATATCGATAAAGGATGACATGGGCATGCGTAGATATACATAGAGTAAATATCGTGGAAGCAAGCATGGAGGAGCCTCCTAGTAAGAAACGAGTTACCGCGAGTAAACATCCGTTGTACGGTGTTTGTACGTTTTTTTGGGGGTTTGTACGGGAAATCATAATCATTTATAAGGGCATTTATCGGCAGAGGTTGACAGGTATGTCGTTGTCCTTGTGTAGAAGGGGACAATAAGCACCCAATGAGAATTTGTGCTGCGTCGCGACTCCTGAATGGAGAATTGAGGAAGATTTTTTTTTTATGGCGAAGTGCATATGACCAGTGTACGCTTCTAACATGTTTTACACAGTATTTGAAAAATTATGAATGAAACTAACGCAATGTTTGATAATGTCGGTCCTTGGTGTGTGTGGAACTTAGTTCACCTAAGCACTTGGTGCACCTAAGCACTCATATGATCCCAAACACATGATCCAGGCTCGTTTCTTCTTTTCTTTTTGGACCACTGACAATGACGCCTGGTGTGTGGGGAAGAGCGCCCATAAGCTTTCGGGAGCCTTCGGCACACTGGGCGGATAGCGCTTAGTGTACACTGGGCTTTTAGTTTTAACTGTACATGGAAGCGTTCCAAGCTTGTTGTTGCTTGTGGATTGTCCTTGCTAAATCTGTTAGCTGTCATTCAATACTTATTTACGTTTCCTTCATAGACTAATGTTGTGCATGTGTGACCTTATGGCGGACACGTGCTGTCACTGTGTGAATCCCAATAGTTCGAATGCATTCAAGTTGCGCAGGCCTGATATTTGAACTTTGGAGAGAAATTGCCAAGGTGACATGTGTGGCATTTAGCTGTACACAACAAAAGCATGCGAGCGCACATACGAAGCCCTTATTTACAAAAATTAACTAATTGATGGTGATAGACCTCCGATATTTTGACGTCAAATCAATGCCACATCATGTCTTTTCTTATTCTTATTATATTATATAATTAATTTAACATTGTTTCTTTCTTTTGTACTTTCTTTCTTTCATATTTCTTTCTTTCTTTTTCTTTCTTTCTTTTTTCTTTCTTTCTCTTTTTTTCTTTTTTCTTTCGTTCTCTTTTTTTTCCTTTTCTCTTTCTCTCCCTTTATCTTTCTTTCCCTCTTTCTTTCTCTCTCTCATTCTCTCTCTCTCTCTCTCTCTCTCTCTCTCTCTCTCTCTCTCTCTCTCTCTCTCTCTCTCTCTCTCTCTCTCTCTCTCTCTCTTTCTATTTTTCTCTCCCCTTTCTGTCTTTCTGTAATTCATTTCTTTCTTTCGATCATTTGCTCTTTCTCTTCCTTTTTTATTTCTCTTTCTTTCTCGCTTTGTTTCTCCCCTTTTCTCCCTCTTTTTCCTTTCTTTCTCTCTTCCTTTCACTCTTTATTTGTCTTTCTTTCACTCTTTGTTTGTCTCTTTCTTTCACTCTTTTCTCTCTCTTTCTCTCTTTGTTTTTCCTCTCTTTCTCTCTTTCTTTCGGTCAAATAAAATGGGATAAGTGAAATGTTTTGATGCTTGGTGATGTTGGCTTACCATAGTCTAGCTGAGCCAGATGAAGGACAAACCAGTGGGGAAGGCGAAACCTGCAGAGGAAATTGCCAGCATGGTCAGTGCGGAGGGGGGGATGGTCGGCTGGGAAGGCAGGGGTGTTCACTGGAACAAATTGAAAGTCGAGCGTGTATCAATCAAGCCCAGGCCTTTCTCCCTTTGCTGGGGTGGACGTCTAAACGCGACAACAAGGTGAACAACACAAAAGAACAGGAAGAAAAACAAACATCCTCGACAGGAAGTTCTGTTCACTTTTCACCTTTATTCTATACAGAAAAGTAGTCTGGGGACCAGTTCATTTCTTGTCAATGTGTGTCCTAACATTGATCAATGACCCATCTATTGTTTTTCTTTCGGTGATCTGGAATTGAGTAATGGATAGTACGTTTTCTGTCCATTTGTAGCTTGTTCTTAATATGTACTGCATTCATTCATTCATTTTCTGAAACACTTTATCCTCACTAGTGGTCGCGGGGGGTGCTGGAGCCTATCCCAGCTGACTTTGGGCCAGAGGCAGGGAACACCCTGAATCGGTGGCCAGCCGATTGCAAGGCACGAGGAGACAGACAACTATTCACACTCCTACCTAGTGGCAATTTAGTGTGTCCAATCAGCCTACCAAGCATGTTTTTGGAATGTGGAAGGAAACTGGAGTACCCGGAGAAAACCCACAAAGGCTCGGGGAGAACATGCCAACTCCACACAGGCGGACCTACCTGGATTTGAACCCAGTACCCAAACCTGTGAGGCCGATGCTCTAACCACTCGATCCTCCGGACCCCCTATGTACTATATATTTATTTTAATTTTATTTTTTTACCTTTAAGAAGTCCATTGTCATCTGTCCGCCAACCATTTCAATAGTATGATTTTTTTAAATTCATTTTCCGAATTGCTGAAGTCTATCCTAACGTACTATGGGTACCAGGTGGGGGACACCTTGAATCGGTGGACAGCCAATCGCAAGGCACAATGGAGCAAACAACCATTCACACTCACGCTCATTCCTGGGGGCAATTAAGAGTGTCCATCCAGCCTACCAAGCACGTTTTTTGGGATATGGGAGAAAACATGAGTACCTGGAAAAAACCTACGCAAGCCAGGGGCCAACATTAAAACTCCACACAGTGAGGACCCACCTGGAATCAAACCCTCAACCCCAGAACTGTGAGGCTGACGCGCTAACCACTCACTCACCAGCTTCTTCAATAGTATATATTCTATGTACAACTCGAAGGGAGCGTAGTTGACTAAGTTTAATTCTCTAATAAATAAACTCCTATCAGTATATGAATATTGTTGTAAATATGCAAAAAAAATATTCACTCTATTTGAATCACTGTGCCACTAAATATGATAAAATGCTGCCGTCTTTTTAACCTAGTGCAGCTTTACAAAAAGCGCCCTATAGAATGTTGTGTATATTAACTTAGCGATATTGTACTCATTTCCACATCTTGAGTGGTTGTGAATTGGACACAGTACTGTTCATTCTTACATTGCTTTTTCAACACACACAAACACACACATGCATCCTGATATCCTGTGTGTGTGGTTAATTGCAGTGTGAGGTCCATGACAGCGGCGTATCAACAGCCCGTTGACGACATTAATGAGAATGATAGCAGCTTTAAAAAGTCTCAAGTCTGTTCCACAGTGTGACCAAACTCATTAACACGCGCACATACGCACACGCCTCTTTATCCCCTTCTATGCTGTCCGTCTCCCCATCATCTTTCCAAGCTGTTTACCTTTTGCTTTTTGATGCATTATTGCATTGAATAATCATTTATTCCAGGAGTGTCAAACTAATCTTTGTCACAAGCTACATTGTAGTTATGATTTAGGTTAGATTGTCATGGTTTTTTTTCAACTAATCAACAGCTAGTGCTGGTCAAAACAAGTGATGCAGTATTTTGTGTAATGATTAAAACCTTTTAGAGACATTGTGGAATTTTGCATGGTCTCAATGCTCTTTTTCAACCCTCCTTATATAAATGTTTCCCTTATAAGCACATTTTCTTTCCTTCAAAAAAATCTATTGTTTTAATGATTTTATTTCAAAAATAAAATCCTCACTCCACCCAAAGAAGTTTTTAACCTTAAGGCATTCTCTTAAGGATGTGACCAATGTTCTCTCTAAGCAATTGCGTACTGATCGCACACTCTCAGCATTCTCAATGCACGGAAAAACCTTTCCAGGTCAGTGAACGCACTACAAATGAGTTAAATATATGTCACTTTTTTTCTGTATCATTTAGCTTTTGTTGAGTGACAGGTGTCCCGCCAACCATTGGATACGATGTAATTATGCTTCGCAGCCAATCACGGCTTTGACAGTAATTGTGCATGAGGCTAAAGCTAACTCTGCTAAAAGGAATGTGATATGTCGACTTCCTAAACTAGAGTAAAAAAGGAACTGTCCATTTTTTAAGTTGGAATGGCTATCAAAGTATGTGGAAAATAGAAGAACAAGTGGTGAAAGTGGGGGAAATTTCGTTTTCCGAGTGAGAATGGTCAATTCTGCAAAACATGCAGGGAAGGTAAAGTTGTGAGTGAGTTTTCTGTTGGAAAAATATGGACTAATATGGAGGCTGTAGCTATGCCCAGACATATGAAAAATTAAAGGGAACATTGCATGTGACAATGCCATAAATTGGTCAAATTTAACAATACTACCCTTAACGATGCACTCATTCAATACTCTGTTAAAATTCAAATCCCCCAATTTTTAATGGTATGATCAATTATTTCAGCAACAGCATCTCATCAAAGCTCTCATAATATCATTAATTTAAATCACACACCACTACTCGGGAAAATCTGCAATAACCTAATACGTTGGCATAATCAACCTCTCTTTTAGGGTGGATTGCTACAGTGTAAATGAAAGCATCACCCTGATTGTTATTTAAAGTTATTTGTTCTCAATGATAATTTCAAACCGACCCAAGAATGGATTTTATTATGTTAATATTATTTAAAGAAGAAAAACTGAATTATCCTTTCCAGTTTGAATTAGAATGAGACTGGTCAATTCAAATAGTATAGATGACTTTTTAGACAACATATTTTTGTACTTGGTGATGCAGTGGTTGAGTGGTTAGTATGTCGGCCTCACAGTGGGGGTCTTGGGTTCAAATCTAGGTTGGTCCACCTGTGTGCAGTTTTCATGTCCTGCGTGGGTTTTATCCGGGAACTCTGGTAGGCTGATTGGACACTCTAAATTGCCCCTAGTTATGAGTATGAGAGTGAATGGTTGTTTGTCTCCTTATTCCCTGCGATTGTCTAACAACCAATTCAGGGTGTCCCCCGTCTATGGCCCGAAGTCAGCTGGGATAGGTTCCAGCACCCCCAGCGATTTTAATGGGGATAAAGTGGTTCAGAAAATGAGATGAGATAACGAGAGTTCATTTTAAAGCAAATTTGGTTCATCTATCTTTCTCATTGGAAGCCGATAAATTATACATTACATTGTCACCATTTCAAATTTCTTTTGTATGTTTTTTTGAGAAGGTGCTTTTTTTTGCCTTTTTGTCATCCTCTTTTACTTCTATCTGTCATTCTCTTTTGCTATGTCGTTCTTGTTTTTCTTCCTCAAGGGGCTTTTTATGTATAGGCTATGTGAGCCTTTGGTGGACACACACACAAGCACGTACACCCGCACTGAGCCCCCGAGCAAGCTAAATTAAATGTAGAGCTATATGTTGCCACCATCCAGATGACAAATGATGTGTGGTAATCGTCTTAGCGCAGATAGTGCTATAGCTATAGCCTCTGGTAATACACACACACATACTTGATACACATACTTGCACAAGCAAATATATTCATCTCAGTTTATTTGTTTGGTGTGAATGCGTTTTTCTAGTGTTGGAGGAACATCACTTGACATATGTCGTGCTATGTGTGTTTGCATATAAGCATGTACGTCTGTGCCATGTGTGTTTAGGTGTTTATGTGATGGTATGCATGTAGGTGAGACCGTGTGAGTCTGTAATTACATGTACATTTTTTTTCTCTACATGCCACAGCACGTATATAAAAGTAAGACATCTATTTACATGCCATTTCTGCTTCATGTCCATATTCACATTTGGGTTGTGTGTGTGTGTAGCCTGAGCGTTGGCAAAAGGAAAAAAAAAACAATGTATTTTTTTCAGACGGAGATAAGAAACTCGTGTAAGTTTATTTACATTTTAATAACCTTCATCCTTCATATGTGTCAAGATGGTCAGTGCAAGGTTGCTCATTTCGTAGCTCGCTGGCAAGCAACATTAGAACATTGTTTATGTGAATTGAGACAGTTCCTACTTTTTTAAATCTCACAATTGAGGAGTTTGGGCCTAAATTCTCAATCGGCTAATCAATAAGTCGTTATTAATAGTACCAACTTGGCGTACTTCATAAAGTGACCAATGTTGGAGTGAAACAAGCGAGACAGAGTTTTTTCTCAGTACTCTTCCTCTTGTTTCTATGGGGATCGGTGATACTTAAGGGTGACACGCACACATGCATGCACATTATTCAAGTGTCGCTCTGGCGCTGAGCGCAGACCACCGAGTGGAGGATTTCCCATGCTGTCATGGGAAATCCGTTTGTTGCTTGTTCGCTGTTTAACTGTACCGTGATTCCTCCAATTTTTTTTTCAAAATGTGATCGCATCCGAAATCGTCTTTCACCAGTTAAATAACTTAATCTAATTTTCAAATTTACTTCTGATATTTGCACCTTGGCTATTGTGAGGCAGTATTACGTAATACAATAATGCAGACACAAAAGAAGAAATGTCTTAACAAGTTGAAAAAAATGATGGAAAATATACCTTTAAATATGTGAACATTATATATGTGTATATATATATACATATATATAAATATATATATATATATATATATATATATATATATATATATATATATATATATATATATATATATATATATATATATATATATATATATATATATATATATATATATATATATATATATATATATATATATATATATATATATATATATATATATATATATATATATATATATATATATATAAATATATATATATATATATATATATATATATATGTATGTATGTATGTATGTATGTATGTATGTATGTATGTATGTATGTATGTATGTATGTATATATATATATATATATATATATATATATATATATATATATATATATATATATATATGTGTGTGTGTGTGTGTGTGTAACCCTAATGTTCACATATTTAAAGGTATATTTTCCATCATTTTTTTCAATTTGAAACATCCACAGAACAGAATTCTCAATTTTGTGCATACAAGGGGTGCACCGACTGATTGG
The DNA here is from genome assembly GCF_051989575.1 of Stigmatopora nigra. Taxonomy (NCBI): domain Eukaryota; kingdom Metazoa; phylum Chordata; class Actinopteri; order Syngnathiformes; family Syngnathidae; genus Stigmatopora; species Stigmatopora nigra. Next base: position 10,611,564 of record NC_135520.1, read on the forward strand.
TACGGCCGTCCACCTTGGGAAACATTTTAGACTTAAGTGCGCCCTATGTGAGTAAATATGTGCAACACAGCATTTGTATGGTTTATTTTCATTTAATAAGGGGAATCGCAATCATTAATAAGGCTAACAACAGGTATGTCATTGTATACTTACTACATCACGAGATTTTTCCATGTGTTTCCATTATTTTACGAGTGTAAACACGGCAGTTCTCTGTCCTGCCCCCGTTGAACTCCACTTGTCCTCTACCGCTTTGTCCTTTAGGCGTTTAATTGGTTGCCTGTTTAGAAAAACCAAAGGTGTTAAGTGGGCGGAATTCCCTGAATGCTTCTTTAGTGAGAGGACCCACATTACTAATCGCTAATGGTAGGCTATTAACAAATACAAAAAGAATAAGGGGGAGCATCTCAAGTGCATGCATGCGTGCGTGGGTTTGACATCATTTTTTTGGGGTACTCCAGTTTCTGTGTGTGTGAGTGTTTTGTGGGAATATTATTTCAATGCCACACACGGTGATGAATGTCCAATCCATTTGAACTGGGAGGGAAGGCACAGACTGATCAGACATTCCACCACATGAAGTTCTCAGTAATTACTTTAGCATCATAATTTCGTGAATCACTCTCAGATAGAACTACTTTGATAAGCCTGACAGCTCACAACCACACACACACACACACACACACACACACACACACACACACACACACACACACACACACACACACACACACACACACACACACACACACACACACACACACACACACACACACACACACACACACACACACACACACACACACACACACACACACACACACACACACGCACACACACACACGCATACCCCGGTCAGTGTGTGTTGTGCGTAATATTTGATATGTAGATAAGTGCTAAAAAGTACTCATTTGCATATCACAGCTTTGCTTTGCGCACGCCACATTTTTAATCATCCAGCTAGCAAAAATTAATTTGTTTCTTTATTGGGAGGTGAGGTTGTGATGTTGACTCCATTTTGTGTGTGTGTGTGTTCTGCTAGCAAATTGTCTTTTGTCAAAAATGTTTTTCTTTTTTCAAACTGGTTCTTAACTTTTGTTTAGTTTGAGTGTTTAGCAATTCACTAAAGTTCTTTGTGAATACAAAATAGCTTTATGAGTTGTTTGGGTTAAAATGGATGTTTTAGGTGTTCAATAGTGAGCTGAGATTTAGGCGATTAAATGATCAAGAATGTCACCAGAAGAATTTCAGTTGATTAAACATTTTTAATTTTCAAACATTTTCGATCAAACTTGACTACAATTTGCCAAAACAGTCTCTCCGAAGGAGTCTAATGACGATGTTTTCCAAGATGTTCATTACAATCCAATTGAGGTTAACTGTAAAACTATACACACTTAAATGAGAATTACTGACCTTTCAAATACAAGACACACTTGACATTTCTTTGCTCCCAAAATTATGTTATAATTCTAATACAGAACACAATGTAAGGCCCCATTAACAAGATGAAGAAAATTAGAAAGGCATTGCAGTATTTCTCTCTAAAAAAAAAGACATTTTATTCACAAACACCTCAAAACCTCTGAAACATTCATAGACAAGAAATAGAACAGCGCTTGTAAAAAAAACAAACAAACAGGGACTTCTTCCACTACACTATTTTACAGTCAGTGCTTCTCTGTGAAACACCAATGCCTTCCCGTTGCCAAGAAGCACAGTTATTTTAACTAAATTCAATTAAAGTGTCTGTTATCTCTGTGAAAAATGTTTCTTTCCTTTTTTGTTTTAATTTATTACAGGTTTAACGTCTGTCAAATTGTCACTCAGGTTGTTGTTCTTCTTGTGACATCAGTTTTATAGTCTTACAAATCACATACTTCCTGAACAAGATGTTCTTGAAACATGGTGGGTATGTTGCATGGACTGATCTCTGTCGATCCTCGGAGCATTATTTGTATTATTATTATTATTATTATTATTTTTGCATCAAGGTTTTTGAGTTTTTTTGTGCCCCTGTTGCCTCAAGGTTATGAGTTAACTAGTAGAAGGCATATGCGTACAGCCTTCAGCCTGTATTATGCTGGGGAATTTGTTTGTGTGTGTGAGTCTATTTTTTTACCTCTGGAAAAAAAATGAATTCATGAACAGTTTCTTTGTTAAATGTTAAATGATTTCATATATTATATTTTATATTCATTCATTCATCACCCGTACCACACATCCGTGGGGGTTGCTAGAGCCTAATCCAGCCTACTTTGGGCCAAAGGCAGACTACACCCTATACTGGTCTCCAGTCAGGCGTAGGGGGTACTAAGACTCAGACAACCATTCACACTCACAATCATACCACCAAGGAAGAACCAATCCCATGCTCGAGAATGCACTATTACACCATAAGGTGCCGATAATCATTTTACCGTATTTACTCGCATATAGGCCGCCCATGCGTATAAGCCTTACCCTTCAAATATCCTTAAAATTGTTGAATTTTACAATTTCTTGTGTATAAGCCACCCTCTGATTCACAATTTTCACCTCCATATTTATGGTTTTAGTAGGGAGTACAAATGTTTTACTTTGAAGGGCAGATCTTAAGAAAAAATATCGCACGTGGTATTTTTGAGATACTGTATGAATCAATAGCACATTGTTAGGGTCAATATCATAGGAAGTTAATATGCCTTTCTTTGTAAATGCAAAATATAAAATCATTCAATTTAAAAAAGTATATCTTGATGAAAACCTGATGCTTTTTTACTGACAGAAATGAGAATTTTCTTACCAGAAGTTTAAGCTGTTGAGGCGGCCGAATTGCTTCTAATGTTGAAACATCATTTTTTCCTATGGTCCATATTACTGCAATAGATGTCACTTTTGACCAAGAAGTAAAACGAAAAAAATCAAAGCGTCATTTTGCTTTATTTCAAAATCACAAACGTACAATAATTTCCTTTAAAAAAGGAAGTAAGGTAAAGAACAATCAGGAAGTGTGTCTGCAGCGGTATAGTGTTCACCAAGTCTCTGGGTGCAATAATAGCATGAGATACACATTGCGCTGGGATCGAGACTGATATTTTGACGATTTACTGCAAGACCTTCGATCAGCCCTAACAACTATTAGGATGTGCTGACATGGTGAACTCGCGTCTGGTCAGTCAGAGCACGTTTAACTAAGTAAGACGGTGGCGCCATAGGTAAGATGGCGACACCGTGAGCAAGCAGTGACAGGCGCAATTGAGTGTTTTCACATTTCATGCAAGATAAATAGTTTTTTTTCTTTAATTTAAGATCCTCAACATCGAAATACACTTTGTTTATCATTTAATATTTTTAACTTTTGGCTATTTTTAAATAAATTACATTGTTTTACCTTATGGCGTTTCATCTTCGCCATCTTGCCGTTTCGTGCATGTCTTCCTTTTATGCGCATATAAGCCACTCACTTGATTCAGTCATTTTTTTTGTCCGACAAATGCGGCTTATATGCGAGTAAATACATTATTTCATATTAAATTTGGATATAATTTTAGATCTGTTTTTAAGATAATGAGCGTGAGAAGTGTTGTTTACAGGTGGCAGGCAAATTTATTGTGGTATCAACTGAAAAAGTTTAACTATTCTCAATTTAACAAAAATCCTTTTCATTTTTATTTTATTGCAAATTCTTTTAAACTACATGAAAAATAACCAATTAAAAAAACAGGAAAATCTTTGAGATTGGACAATATAGCAGAGATGTGGAAGTACCGAGAGGATGGGATTCAACACCTCCTCTTTGAGACTCACGCTTTGCACCACTTTTCCATTTAAAATGCGACAGATTGGCTCACAAAACTTAGAAGGGAGACATAGACGAAAAGACGAACGCGACTGCACTCTTGACGCATTTGTGTGTCAGCTTCTTCGCATAACCAAGTCCAATATCCTTGACATGTAGCTACTTACTTTTTGCTGAGACCCAATGCTGTGTGGTGGTATAGTGTGTATCTGTGTGTGTGTGCACGTGAGTGTGCGTGAGAGTGTGTGCATGAGTCCCTGGGCAGTGTGACGATAGGCGGTAGTTATTAACCTGCTGCCCAATTTCTGTCACAGTTGCTTTGTGGCTCTGAGCGAATGAATCTGTGTGTGTTTGTGTGGTGTAACAGCGAAAAAAAAGGGGAGTAAGCCTGAGTGAGTGTGTGAACTCTTCACTTATTAGTGGAGGCCCAAAAGTAAGTGAATCAAGAAGAGTTCAACTGCAGGAAGTTGTGAGTTGCTGAAAAAAAAATGAGTCGTCCAAGCCATTTCCACAATCAAGCCTCACGTCATAAGAATAAAAAAGAAAAAGAAAAACACTGGTAGCGTCTAAGCTTTGCTAAAATTGCTGCTGCTTTGTAACTGCTTCTGTGAAATTGCCCCCTGTTGGAAGTAAAATGCTCATTTGCATAAAAAGTCACACACTAAACATGCACAAACAAACAAGCTTATTTACACAAAAGAGCACACACTTGGCACAAAAACAGATGCTCACATTAAATACACACAAAAACTAATGTAATGCCTTGACACAGACACAAGGACACAAAAATAAAAATAAAAATCTTACACAGTACACACACTAGAGAGCCTATGAAACCATTATAAGTAAGTCATGTAATAGTTGGGTTGCATATAGTATTCGCCATGTTTTTTGTCTGCATGTGTGTGTGAAAAGTAGAGGAGTGAGAGATATAAAGAGAGAGAGAGAGAGAGAGAGAGAGAGAGAGAGAGAGAGAGAAAGAGAGAGAGAGAGAGAGAGAGAGAGAGAGAGAGAGAGAGAGAGAGAGAGAGAGAGAGAGAGAGAGAGAGAGACAGGGAGAGAGAGACAGACAGACAGAAATGACTATAATAGTGTCCTGTTTACGGGTGCTGGCAGTATCAAATAGAGGCGTCCTTTCATGGGCCAATCAGCTGCGAGCCACATTAGGGAAAGAAGCCAAGCTGATTGGCTGAGAGCCTGAGAACACTTCCTGGATGCCTCAACTGGTCGCTCTGTCACCCTCGCGCTCTCCATCTTCAACCCCCTCCTCTTCATCTTCATCCCCCTCCTCTTCCTCCTTTCATTCTCCCACCATTTATCAACAAGGCACCTTCCTTCCACTGCTTCATCTTTTTCTTCTACTCTCTCACTCCTTTCTCTCCTTCGTTCTTTAATTCCGTCTTTTTCTTTCGCATTTTTGCCTATGCTAAGGTGCGTTTTATTTATTTATTTCAAAAATGTTCTCTTTCCTTTCATTCTTTCTTTTGCCTGACCCCACTCTCATTGTTTTTGGTGGTACAGGTAGTCGATTTGATGAAAAAATAGTTAATTAAGAACTGTTTTAAAAATATAATTTATCCGTCTCTTACCTAAGATTGGTCTAAACCAGGGGAAGAGAACATATAGCTCGGGAGCCACATGTGGCTTTTGTGATTAGTGCGTATTGCTCACCGCTAATCTGTGAGAGCTAAAATATGGAAACCACTGTTGAGAGAGCTGAGTCCCGAACACAACAATAGGAGTGTGAAGTTGGCACTGTGGCTTGACCTTTTTATTCATTCATCTTCGGAACCGCTTTATCCTCACTTGGGTCGCGGGAAGTGCTGGAGCCTAGCCGAGCTGTCTTTTGGGCCCGAGGCAGGCCCTGAATCGGTGGCCAGCCAATCACAGGGCACGAGGAGACGGACAACCATTCACTCTCACACCCATACCTAGAGGCAATTTAGAGTGTCCAAACAGCCTACCATGCATGTTTTTGGAATTTGGGAGGAAACCAGAGTATCTGGAGTAAACCCATGCAGGCCCAGGGAGAACATGCACAGGCCTCCACACCGACCTGGATTTGCACCCAGGACCCCAGAGCTGTAAGGCGGATGTGCTAACCACTCAACCCGCCAGGCCGCCCTTAGCGCTTTTTTAATCATATTTTATTCCTTAGACTCTTCTGTATGCATATTCTCATTGATCCTCATTGATTTGCAACAGCGTAACAATATTGTCAAAATAATTCAAAGACTTTTTTGTCTTTTCAAAGCAGTGAAATGACCAAAAAAAGACACACATGTGCATGTATGTGTTCTTTCTGGGTCTCAAGGAATAACATTTGAAAATATGATTTGTTTATGGCGCTGTCTCTCTCAAAATGATTGCCGTTCCCTGGTCTAAACCATCAAAATGTTCGTCTTTCACTAAGAAGTGCAACAATTAATCAGTTGAATCCACAACTAATGAATTGTAAAATTATTCAACAACTATTTTCATCATTAAACATCATTTCAATGGGGCAAATCCCCGTTATTGCGGCTTCCCGGCTTTGAATTCAAATGAGACATTTGCAAAAAAAAAAATCTGCTTTGACTTTGAACACTTTTTATTTTCTAAGGATTTGAAGGATAAAACTACTAACTAAATAATATTTATATCTTGCTATTCTATTCCACTACATTGAAACCTGTATTTTATTCTCCAGTGGTGCCAATTTCTGCAATTTAATGGCACATGTTCCAAAAACACCTGCCCCTTAAGTGCTGAATATACACGAGAAGATATTTTGTGGCTTATACTTATAGTCAGGGGTGTCAAAATTACACAAATTGGTCATTATAGCACTGTGAATTGAAAATTCTTTATTCATAATAAATGCGTATACGTATAACCATATTCATCATTCATTCATATTCCCTACCGCGGGTAGGGTGTCAGATTCGGGTTGGGTTAGGGTTAGGGTTAGGGTTAGGGTTAGGCCGCTTTAACGTCAACTTGATTTCACGTGGGTCGGACTATTTTAGATATAATATTTAGATTTCCTTTTTCTATGAATGGATTAAAAGAACTGGATTAAAAACACAGATTTTCAGTTTTTTTTTAAAGTAAATCTAAAACAATGTTTATTTTTACCTTTTTAAATATATTTTTAGATTCTAGAAAATGATTTTTGAACTAAAAACACAGAAAATGGATTAAAAAATTACAATGATTGATTTAAAAGGGGGAAATCATGAAATTTAATATACATCGATACTTTCCCGGGCCACACAAAATGATGCGGTGGGCCAGATTTGGCCCCCGGGCCGCCACTTTGACACCTGTGTCTTACGAGTTGTTGTGGGGGTTGCTGGAGCCTGTCCCAGCTGATTTTTGGCGGACAACAGACTACACCCTCGACTGGTCGCTAGTCAGGCGTAGGCCAGTAACCATATTCATTAGAAAAAACAATAGTCCAATTTATGAATGGTGAGTTGCAGCTCTAGTAGGAATGTTGCTTCTCTGGCGTGTGTGTTGGTTGCTTTTGGAGCAGACGTATTGCACGGCGGAATCTTTGACAGGTGTAATTGTGAGAGCGTCATCTGTTCTTGTTTGCACAAAATACATTTCTTGGCGTCTCTCTTTCCTTCTGCTTCTCCGGTCCCCTCCGTCGTCCTAATCTGGCCGCCATCATCGCGCCGTCCGGCCGACAAATCCCCTGTTATTTGAACAGATGCTCGGGAATCCATTGTGCTGATAAGTTGCCTCTAGTTAGCATTTAGATTACCCACAAAAATGGAACAATTTACTACTCTCCCTCCCAGCATAAACCCCCTTTCTTGCCATCATTTTGAACCCCCTCCACCCGCCTTGGGGTCCCCCCACCACCTCCACACCCTTCAAGTGTGTTTCACGCTTTGTGCTCTGCTGCTTTCCTACCAATTACACTGACGACTCTGTTAGAAGGCAAGCAGAAGGGAGGAGCCAAAAGTCTACGGTGGGAAAATGCACTTAAGCATGCTGCTAACTTGCTTAAGCTAGATCGCTAGTCGGAATAAAATGTCACTACGCACATTTTAATATCTTACCTCATTGGTTCCTGGACTGACATCATTACAAATGGGTTGGACGTTAATTACCGTCAACGGCAGGGATTGAGTTTCGATCAATGTGTCAAAGTGGCGGCCCGGGGGCCAAATTTGGCCCGCCGCGTCATTTTGTGTGTCCCGGAAAAGTAAATCACAACTGTTTTAGGATCAAATTAAAATGATAGGTATAGATGTACATTAAATGTCCTGATTTCCCCCCTTTTAAATTAATAATTGTAATTTTTTAAGCCACTTTTTTGTGTTTTTAGTTCGGTACAGACAATTAGATGAGATGGGAGATGAGTAGAAATATATTACGTTTCTAAAACCACCTGATTTTAAAATATGTATTCATTTAAGTCAAATGATGAAAACAAGTGGCAGTGAGAAACCTTGTGTTGACAATAGACTTATACTGTACTTTAACCATTCATTCATTTTCCGCAACACTTATTCTCACAAAGGTCAGGGGATTGCTGGGAGAAACACCGAATAGGTGGCCAGCCAATTGCAGGACACAAGGAGAAAGACAGCCATTCAAACTCACACTCATATCTAGGGGAAATTTAGACTGTTCAACCAGCCTACCCTGCTATGTTTTTGGGACGTGGAAGGAAACTGGAGTATCCAGAGAAAACCCACGCAGGCCTAAGGGGAACATGGAAACTCCACACATTGAGGACCAACCTGTGATTGAACACTCGACCCCAGAACCTTGAGGCCGAAACGCTAACCCAGACCTGGGCAATCCAGTCCCAGCCGTTGTGGGTGCATGTTTTTGTTCCAAGCCATCCAGCACAGACAGTTGAACTAATGAGATTTCTGCTGAAACAAGAAGCACCTGACCGCAATCCACTGATTGCACTTCTAACATACCAGATTGGTGGAAAGGTTTCCTCTTATGGGTTGGAATGAATTAATTGCCCAGGTCTGCGATAGCCACTTGTACGTAAACTGGTCCGCCCACTTTTAACTAGTGCTATTTAACTCATATTCTGTAAGAATTTGCATCCATTTAATTATTTCTTCACAGCCGCCTAATGATGTAGTAGTGGTTCGCTCACCTGACTTTGGTGCGGGTTAAGTGAACAAGTAACACACAAAATGTTGTCATGTTTTGATGATGTCATTCAGGCACATTTTGCTTCAGAGTTATTTTCCCCTCCATTCACTTTTTCTCTTTTTGTTCTCTCTCTCTCTCTCTCTCTCTCTCTCTCTCTCTCTCTCTCTCTCTCTCTCTCCCTCTCATGTTCTTTACTTTTTCTCTCGCTATCCTTCTTTCCCATTCATGTTCTTTACTTTTTCTCTCGCTATCCTTCTTTCCCATTCATGCTCTTCACTCTTTTTCTCTGGCTATTTCCTTTTCTGTTCTTTTCCTGTTTACTCTTTCTGTCTCATTAAATCTTTCTTTATGTACTTTCCTCTTTTCTTATTCTTTATTGCTTTCACTTTATTTTTCTCTTTCCGTTTTTTTGTCTTGCTCTCTCTCTCTGTCTTTCTCTTTGTCCTTTACTCAGTATCCCCTCGATTATTCACTTCTTTGTGATTTTTTTCTGCTATTATTTATTTATTTATTTATTTTATTTTTTTATGTTCATAAAAGGTTAAAATTCAGGCTTAAACTTGTTAGTGAAAGCTACTAGGACTCAGCACTGAAGATTGTTTTTTTAATAGTGACGTTACTTCACAAATTTTCACTTATCGCGACCATGTCTGGTCTACATTAACTGCGATATTCGAGGGATTACCGAATCTCTTTTCACATTCTCTCTCTCGCTATCTCTTAGTCTTCGTGTCATTTACACCAGTCCATTCAACTCTAATACATTGTTTTTTACTCTTAGTCTTTTTCTTTGTCTTTATTTCTCTTTTTTCATTCTCTCTATCTTGCTCTTTCACGTAAGCTTTCTTTTCGCCCTCTCTCACTCTATTTCACTTTCTATCTGCAGCTCTCTTTTGCCCCTCTCTCTCTCTCTCTCTCTCTCTCTCTCTCTCTCTCTCTCTCTCTCTCTCTCTCTCTCTCTCTCTCTCTCTCTCTCTCTCTCTCTCTCCCTCTCTCTCTTTATCTCTCTCCCTTCTCTCACTCTTTCTCTCTCTCTCTCACTCTCTCTCTCTCTTTCACGTAGCTGTCTTTTCACCCACTCACTCTGTTTCACTTTCTATCTGTAGCCCTCTTTTGCCCCCCCCCCCCCTCTCTCGCTCTCTCTCTCTCTCTCTCTCTCTCTCTCTCTCTCTCTCTCTCTCTCTCTCTCTCTCTCTCTCTCTCTCTCTCCCCTCTCTCTCTTTATCTCTCTCCCTTCTCTCACTCTTTCTCTCTCTCTCTCACTCTCTCTCTCTCTTTCACGTAGCTGTCTTTTCACCCACTCACTCTGTTTCACTTTCTATCTGTAGCCCTCTTTTGCCCCCCCCCCCTCTCTCTCGCTCTCTCTCTCTCTCTCTCTCTCTCTCTCTCTCTCTCTCTCTCTCTCTCTCTCTCTCTCTCTCTCTCTCAATCTCTCTCTCAATCTCTCTCTCAATCTCTCTCTCTCTCTCTCTCTCTCTCTCTGTCTATCTGTCTTTCTCTCCCTTTCTCTCTCTCCCTCTCTCACTCTCTCCTGTTCTCTTACACATCCACATTCATGTCTCTGCCAAGCAAAATCAGCTTGGCATGACTTGAGTTGAATCACTGAGCTGTGCTTGTGTGTTGTTTACACCATATAACATAAATGAATGCCATAAGAGCTTGAATTCAAACGTTTGAAGGAAAGAAAAACATGTGAAAGTTGAGGTGGATGTTAAATCTGTTGACTTTGAAGCGATCGCTGCCTTCATTTTTCCACCAGTGTGATCTCATATTTTTAACCATTCCGTTTGTGACGTTTAAGAACAATATTTTTAATTGTTTTGTCAAGATTTGCGGGTTGACTCAATGCATTCATGAACTCATTAATTGCCAGTGACGGCGCAAAACGTCCAATCCCGTTAGAACTGGGAGGTAGTGGCAACGTTAATGAAGTGGTGGAACAGTGTAATAAGCGAGATGGTTCCCATGGCAACGCGCCATCGCTGTTGACTCTACTCTTGTTTTAGTTTAGTTTTTGATCTTTATGGAACAAGCAAGCGTGACCTTTCATGTCAGCTGATCGCTGTCTCGCTAATTTGTAACACGCCTCCTCCTCCTCTCATCTTTCTCGCCACCACCTTTTTCCGTCCCGCTTCCTGTTCCTTGACGCCGCCCCAGCTCACAATCCTTCACTCGCACAACAGGAAATTAAAAGAGCCCCGAGCCAGCGGCGACACTTTTTGATTTGTGTGAGGCGCTATCGCTAATGAAAATCACAAAAGACACTTGTTGACCGCACAACAACACAACAACACGCTCCACCTTCTCTTGCTCCTCCAATGTACTATCTCAGTGGCGAAGTGAGATTCTGTTATCATGGAATCACTTAGAAAATATGATAACTGAGTGGTGTTTTTTTTACATTTAAAAAAAAACATGTGCAGCATAAAAAAATATTCCTTTGTGCTCAACCAAATATGTGATTATCACCATGAAATGCCAAGTTGTGACCACTAAATGCTCAACTGGGCATGAAATTCTTTAAAAAATTCAAGTTGTGACAGCAAATGTTTAAATGTTCGCCACAAATGACTCAATTAGGACAACAAAATGCTGAACTTTAGCCGAGAAACCGAGCTGTGTAGCCAAAAATTGTAGTCAACCAAGAGTAGCATTATTTCAAAATAATATTAGTCAAGTAGTCATCTGCCAAAACTTCACTCTTGTACAAGTGAAAAAGAATATTCAATACTGAGACAAAAATACTCAATTTTGGAATGTCTAAATAATATAGAAATAAATCCATTGAGGAAGAACAAATTCAAGCTTGTCGAAATGTCAGTTTATTTCGGCAGACACAGAAGACACCGCATGATTTCTGCATGGTGTGTAAGCAAAAATGCTTTGTATATGAAGCCAAGGGTGTTCATTATTTTGAAATTTCAACACGGGAAACATTTGACACCTTTTAACCCTTAAGGTCCTGAACCTATTTCTGAGTGACCTTTGAAATATATTTGGCATTTAAAAATTTTGCCTTTATATTGACTGACTTTCCATGTATTCCCGCAGAAGTCTCCACAGTGAAACAGTTAACCAACATGTTATATTTGGCACAATTATGAGAATCGAACGTTGGGCGGTTACCGCACTGAGCAGACCTGCCATCATTACTATTACAAATGAACTATTAAATTACCGGGGCGGCCCGGCGGATTGAATGGTTAGTATGTAGGCCTCACAGCTCTGGGTTCTTGGGTTCAAATCCACCTGTGTGGAATTTGCATGTTCCATGTGGTTTTTTTTCTGGGTACTTCGGTTTCCTCTCACATTCCAAAAACATGCACATTAGGCCGATTGGAAACTCTAAATTTACCCTAGGTGTGAGTGAATGGTTGTCTGTCTCCTCATGCTCTGCCATCGGATGGTCACCAATTCAGAGTGTCAGCTGGGATAGGCTCCAGCAACCCCTGAAACCCTAGTCAAGATAAAGTGGTTCAGAAAATGAATGGATGAATGTTTATTGCATTACCAAATTACGACGGGAAAAATGACTCTTTGAATTTCGACTGGAACAATATCTAAAAATTAAAGGTCAGCCGTCCTAACAGTCCCATTGGTGAAACTAGTACAGCCACTTTGGGAATCCCTGGCAACAATGAGTTACATTTAGAAGGAAGAGAGTAAACATTAACAACACTAAAATAGTCCAAAGTAGCGGTTTAAGAGTAGCATTTCTTCTTAACACATCCACTCAAGTCAAAGTATAAAGTAAGGAAAAACTACTCTAGGAAATACATTTATCAAAACGTTATTCAAGTAAATAGCAGGGATTCATTTCATCCCATTTTCTGAACCTCTTGATCTTCACTAGGGTCACGTATAGAAGGGATTTTTACCAGAAAATACTAACTTGTGATGAGAAAATACTAAACTGTAGAAGAAACATTAAATTGTGCCAATAAAATATAAAATTTTGACGAAATTGTGGTCACCAAATAATCTACTGTTCATAACTTAAATTGTGGCCATGTAATACTATGTTGTGACCACAAATATCTGACTTAATTATTTTTAGAAATACTCAACTTTGTTGAAAACGTGGCCACAAATTACAAAATTCTTACTGTGAAGAACTAATTTTTGACCACACGATACAACACCTTTGCCCACAAAATACAAACATAACTCCAGCCAATACAAAATTGTGCCGCTTCAATTATAAAATCGGAATTGTGAATATTTAATACTACATTGTGAACAATAAATACTATATTCTGACCACCAAGTTCAAAATCGTAATCATGCTTGCTTTTTGGTTTCCAACACAGGACTAGTAGATCTATTTTGCTGTTTTTCATGCTTACAAAAATGTTATTCATTGGTTTACAAGTGTATAGGTTGAGTGTACTGTGAACCATTAAAAACATTGTTAGCATTTTTGCATGGACACACTGTTCTTTCCCCACCTAAAATTTGATAACATGGTCTCTTTCCTTAAAAATTTCAGCAAGAGAATACTGGGTAAAATATTTTCCCTTTTTATTGACGATGATAGATGTCCAATCCATTTTGACTCGCAGTCCTTAACTGCCTCCCACTCTTAGTCAAAATGGATTGGACTCTTATCATCATCAATAGCAACCAACGAGTTAAATGTCTTTATTTTTTCTTCTTTTCATAATCATCAGATACCTTTTCGTTACAGAAAAATACGACATGTCCACCTTTCTTTTTGAACCTCAAGTGCTATTTGGCGTCACCGCCAAGGTCATTGGGCATTTGTGTATGTTTATACGTGTGCTTGCGCATCATCCAGGCACTCAGCCAAGCGTGAATGTCTTGATCCACCACTCACAATATTATATGTTTAATGTACGCTATTCACAATGTTGATACAATTATGCTAATATGTTTACATGTAATGCAATCTATGTTTATCATTTAAAGACATTAAACATAAGAACACCCACATCAGAGATCAATGTCATAATTAACAAAATGTTTTATTGCATTTTTGTTTCCCTGCTTTTAATACTCTTTTGGAAAAAATCAGAAAAGTCAGCAATCATTCCCCATACTGCAGCTTATCAATGTTTCTCTCTTTGCAAAGCATGTCATAAATATTCATGTAGATTGGCTACGCTTCCTGTGTGTGCATATGCGTGTGTGTGTTTGTTGATCATTAGTGTCTGCTTTTGGGGTTGTGAATGCAGGACAGCTATTGTTTACAATTTGTTTATGTCTTATAGGATGAATAGATTTGTGTGTGTGTGTTTTTTTTTTTTAAAACAAGCTGACATTAACTTCCATTGGTAGTCTTCGTATCTGGATGTTTCCTAGTGACCAGCCCATTGTTACTCTCTCTATACATTTCTTATATTGATTGGTAACCCGTCTAGTGTGTTGTCTGCCTCTTAACCAACTCAGCCGGAATATCTGCTTCTATTTCAACCATAGGTGCGATTTTAAAAAGGGTAATTATAAGTAATCATAGACAGAAATTTTGTCAGAGCACAATTTTATTCATTCTGAATTGGTGGACAGCCGGTTGTCGGGCACGAGGAGACGGAAAACAATTCACAAACACTCATACTTAGGGGAAATTTAGAGTGTCCAATCAGCATGTTTTTGGAATGTGGGAGGAAACCAGAGTACCCGGAGAAAACCCACACAGGCATGGGGGCCAACCTGGATTCGAACACAAGACCACAGAGCTTTGAGGCCGCCAGGCCGCCCGACACTATTTTATGTTCTGTCAAATAAACTGACATACAAACGCTAATGACTATTAAAACTGTTAAAATGCACTCAATGGCAGAGGCGAGTTGGACCCCATTGCAGGAATCAAGGAGACAACGCGTATGCAAAAACGAAATGCTTTACAAAACACATTGCAAAACACAAAGTAACAAACGGGTAAAAGACAACAGAAAGAAAACGCTCACCGACCCACGAACAGGACAATACCCCCCGAAGACTGACAAAGACACAGGGTTTAAATACATAGACAGGGGTTTGACAAGACAATTTCATACACCTGGGTCACACAAGGGAAGGAGGGCTGGAAGGACACAGCAGGTGAAACTCATATGCAATCGCGTGGACAGGACACACAATGGAAAGCTCACCCAAACCACCAAACCCCAACAAAACATGACAGAAAGTGTAAACCTTTTAAAAAGAGGGCGCAGTGGTCAAGTGGTTAGCCTCCTTGTGTAGAGTTTGTGGGCCTGTGCTGTTTCTCATCTCATTTTTTCTGAACCAAGTTACCCTCATTTGGGTCGTGGGGGTGCTGGAACCAATCCCAGCTGTCTCCGGGCCAGAGGCAGGGGACACCCTGAATTGGTGGCCAGCCAATCACAGAGCACGAGGAGACGGACAACCATGCACGCTCACACCCATACCCTGGGGCAATTTAGAGTTTACTTTTTGTATTTTGACGACCAATTAGATGTTGTAATGTTGAGAAAAATGTCCTAAAATGGCATTTAACTTCAGGAGTTTTAGGGGTTCACACACCTAACTAGGGTGGTGGCAAACATGGGATTGCTTCCTTGAAGCGCTAACAAAAATCAGAATTGATCATCGACCAACGCCATCAAATTCTAATTACCTACATTCAATGCCATATACTCTTTGTACATAGCTAAAAAGTTGTGTCAACCATTGACAGTAAAAAAAAAATAGAAAACATTCTTCCACTCATTTCTTCTTAATAAATGAACTCTTATTACTCTCGATTTTTTAAGATAGTTATCCTAAAAATGTTATTGATCTCTGCTAATCAGTCTCTAAGTTGTGATCCAATAATATATTTTCTTGAAACACTTGCACTATTTAACAAATTATTTATTATAGTCTTTTTTAAATGTAATCAAATAACAATATTTTTGAGTTTTCTGAAATTGCTTGTAACTGTTAAACTGTTAAACTGTTAAACCCTCTGTGTTACATTTCCAGCTTGATTCATTGGCTGCCTTTGACACTGTTAGGCGTCCAATGTATTTTGAATCGAATAATCGCTGAGTCTGACTAACTACTTACAGAATGCAAAGAAGGAAGCACATGTACGGACTGGCATAGTTTATGATTCCTTTCGGGTTATCCCCAGCAGCTGTTTACATTGGCTGGTGTGTATTTTGTGTGTTGTGTGTGTTGCATGCCGCTAAAAACGACCTTGACAGTCGCAGCTCAAGAGTTCTTCTTTGTGTCTCTTTGAGTGTTTTACTTGTAATGAAATGTGCACGTCCGCTAAAGGCGTGATTAGCATATATATTGTATTGACACGCGCTTGCTTTCTTTTTATTTTCCTTTTCTTTCAAGTGCTTCAGTTTTTTATTTGCGCCGCTGGAGCCGCCGCAGCGGTCGACTATTATTTACACTCCACCTTAACAATGAATTGCCACCAACAACAAAATGTGTCCACCATTTTTCTTTCACTTTCTGCTCATGTTGGTATCCCTTTGTGATGATGTCATAAGGCCATTTTGTCATCACGACATATGCATCAAATGTTGATGATGTAGGAAAAGTGAAATATTGATTTCCCTTGTTACAATTCAAGACAGTGGATTTTTCGAGCGAGGATGCAGTGACGCATCATGAGATATTCAAAACAACATTGGTCAAACAAAACTACAAAAGAATAAATCAATAAAACACTGGTCGCACTGCAAGTGAATTAGATATGAATATAACTTTTTTTCTGTTTCATGTTGCTGTGTAATTCAGTGAGTGACAGCTGTCCAGCTAATTGAATTGGATTGAATAGCTTTATTCATCCCGTATTCGGGAAATTTCGTTGTTACAGTAGCAAGTGGGTGAGAAATAGGAAAGGCATTTTAGACATAAATAGATAGGAAATAAGTAAGTTTATAAATAAATACATGAATAAATATATAAATACATTAGCTTGTTGGCTGAATATATATGTATATATACATATACACATGTGTACATACATACACATACATATATATAAGCACATATATACATACATACACATAGATGTACATGCATGCATACTGTAGGTCTTAACACAGCCATTTTTTGTTAAAGAGCCTGACAGCTGATGGGAGGAATTAACTGCAGAAGCGCTCCTTACTGCAATGAGGGTACAGCAGTCTATTGCTGAAAGAACTTCGGAGGGACTCCACAGACACATGCAGGGGGTGGGAGGTGCTTTCCATCATAGGATATGATGCAATTATGCTACACAGCTAATCACGGTGTTGACAGTATACATACGCATGTAGAGTGGGGCGGAGTTAGGTAGCATCAATTCTAACCTTGCTAAAGTGAATGTTATGTGCCGACTTCCAGAACCAAAGTAAAAAAAGAACTGCGCTCTAGAAGAGCAAGTGGCGAAATTCGGTGAGGTCTTTTCTTTTTCAAGTTAGAACTGTCTGCTCTGCAAAACATGCAGCAAAGCTAACATTTAAAGCGAGTTTTCTGATGGAAAATAGGGACTAAATGAAAGCTACCTCATTACACTTTTATTATGGCTAGATCATTTATGGGTAGTGGAAATGCTCCTGCTGATGGCAAGAGTGATACTGGTGTGTGGCCATGGCGAGCACTTCTGATGTTGCCCACAGTGGTCCTCAGTGTGCTCAGGGAGGTTGATTGTATGCCCAGACATAGGAAAAATTTGAGAGAACATTTCCTTTGACTATCACAGAGCCGGTGCATTTATACAAAGACATGAATACACATAGGTGGGTTGTATTTATCTTCATCAGTCAACAATAGATCATTCAGAGACCCTTCACTGAACTTCAGGGGCATGTTTGCTGGACTCAAAGTAAAGTGACCAAAAAATATTCCCACTTTTCCGTTTTTTATTTGTTTAAAAACATTCAAATATCCAATGAATTTCATTTCACTTCACAATTGTGTTCCAATTATTGTTGATTCTTGACAAAAACATTTGTATCTCTATATTTAAGGTTTAACATGTGGAGAAAAAAATGACAGACTACAATGTGGGGTACATGTAGAGACAGACAACCACTCACACTCACATTGACACTGCCCCTGAGTAGGAATCGATCTCATCCTGCCTGCACAGAAGTCAGATGAATGTACCAACAACATTTGAGTTAAGCCATTAAAATTTCCATTTTTTAAAATCTGTGATTTGAAAAATAACTCCCCGCCCCACACAGTTACCATCATTTTACACCACACGTGTCAAAGTGGCCCGCCACTTCATTTGCTGAAAGTAAATCATGATTGTTGACTTTCTGTTTTAGGATCAAATTAAAAGAGTATTGAGATGTATATTAAATTTCTTGATTTTCCCTCTTTTAAATCAATAATTGTATTTTTTTAATCATTTTTCTCTGTGTTTTTAGTTCAAAAATCATTTTGTAAATCTAAAAATATATTTAAACAATCTAAAATAATCGTAGTTTTAGATCTATAAAAAACTGTATATTCAGTGATTTTAATCCAGTTCTTTTAATCCATTTGTTAAAAAAAATCTAAATATTATATCTAAAATGGTCCGGCCCACGTGAAATCAAGTTGACGTTAATTCGGCTCGCGAACTAACCCGAGTTCGACACCCTTGTTTTACACCATATTCTCTTTTGTCGAATGAAGATGTAGGAAATGTGAGAAATTGATTTCCCCTGTTGTATTTCAGCAAGGGGGATTTTTCGATCCCCTAAAGTTACCATCATTTTTCACCATATTCCCCTTTGTAATTTAACAACCTTATGTCAAATTTAGACATTCACATAATGATTTCATGTGTTTATTTTTCTTCTCATGTTATCTGTATACCTGTAATATACAAATGTATTTGTGAGTTTTTGTCCTAATATTACAACTACATGTCTCACTCTCACAAAATGACAACTTTTCTGCCACATTACTAATTTAATTATCATATATTTTCCTTGCAATCATGGAATATTATGACACCGTTTCAACTTCATTCTATTTATATTACAGTGAATCACTGTTTTAATTTCTCACCCAATTAATAAAACACACTGCACATGTTCACCCAATTCATGTTCACCAAATTGCGCCAAAAAATATCAAAAAAACAAACAAAAAACCCACAAACCGCAATTTTCACCAAATTGTTGCATATGCAAGAAATGTCTTTCAAAAGTAAACACTTGGTACGCCTATCTTAGTACCAAACTTTTTGCTGACATGAAAATCTCCTTACTCTCAATTCTATAAAACTTACCAAAATAAGGGCCTCAAAGTTCAAATTACAACTAAACTTTAAAACTATTCGTGTAGCCACGCTGCACTAACAGTCAACATGAGTCTTGATTTGATTCAATGCCAAGGACGTTGCCAGGCATCCACTTTTTCCCACACACACACAAAACTGACATGTCCTGCATCTCCACGACAACCGGATGTCTTTTCATTAAGTGTGTGTCTCCATGGAAATGGAAGAAAGCTGGGGGGCCATTATCGCAAAAAAAAGGTATGATGGGAAACTAGCCACACTGACCTCATATTTGTCCTGTTGACTGAATGTTGGACTGGCTTATAAAAATAAAAAAAAGTAATATGTTTTTAAAATATATTAATTATTGGTATGCAGTGTAGACTTACAGTAAAAAAAAGTTTTTGTAGATCTATCTTGCTTTTGTAAGTGTACAATGAGCTTCTGCCAGTGTGTATTGTATGAATTTTTTTGGAGGTTTTTGTGTGTCAATATACAACGTTTTGAGAGATAACTGACATGATACTATCGATACTATATATTTTATATCTATATCCATCAAAAGACAGTTAATAAGTCAAATACTGTGATGTGATGCAATTTAAAAAATATATTTTACAATAGGTTGTTTTGGATGGTAATGCATTAGATGTATCATATATTAGATAATGGTTAACAACAAAATACTATTATTCTCTGCTAGCCATTTTCATTCAAGTTTAAAGTTTATTTTAGAATCAATGACCAGATCCTGTTGGTCCCCAAAAAGAAATAATAAATCAATATCTGGACTTGAGCCCTCATCGAAGGAGAATCTTGAATCTTTTTTTTCTCCCTTTTGTTGCCTCCCACGCCCACTTGGCCCTCCCCCTTCCTCTCGCTCCTGTCCCCCTTTTCCTTTCGCCTCTCTACACAAATCAGATATGACAGGAAATATTGTCCTTGTAATGGAGACTCAGGGCACTCTGCCTCAATGTGTGCAGCTAAATAGGCCTGATATACATCAACACACACACACACATACTGTAGAGTGAAGTGAATTATTGGTCTGCAGTGTGACGGTCATCTGGGCTTGTTGTCGTAGCACAAAGCTTTTATATCGTTAGGCACTAATTGGACGCTGCTTGATTAAAAGAGTGCCATGTGATTGTGTGTTTTACTTATTAACGTGTGAGTGTGTACTCGTAGAGGTCAATGTGACACCATGGTTGACGGCATCACCATATTATTTATCACGGGGAGTCAATAGTTTCATCAGATTGACCTCCAGCTTTTATTCTGAAATGAATTAACATAGTGCCAAGAAGTGTTTCTTTTGCTTGCTAAACTCGAGGAATGGCGTATTGTCAATTGGCAATATACTGTTACTGCACTTTAGCCATTTATTCCTTTTCCAAAATGCACAAGGATGATGAGGGGTGCTGGAGCCTATCCCAGCCAACTATGTGCACCAGGCAGTGTAGACCCTGAATCAGTGGCCAGCCAATCGCAAGAAACAAGGAAATGTACTACCATACCCGCTCACACTTATAACTAGGAGCAATTATCAAGCAGCCTACCATGCATGTTTTGGGAATCTGAAAGGAAACCAGAGTAGCCGCAAAAAACCCATGCATGACCAGGGAGAGTATGCAAACTCTATACATTACAGTGAAAACCCACCCAGGATTGAACCCTGATCCCAGAACTGTGAGGCCGATGCGCTAACCACTCTGTCCCCGCGTCACCTGGTATTGAGAATATGTTGAGTAAAATTCAATTGTTAATGGTTGCTTCCAAGTATGTTGAGGAGTTTCATTAAGGCAAAAATAGGATTTAGACTGCATCTTATGGCATATTCTTAAATGAATTAAAGTGTGTATTATTAAAAATACAACTTTGATGCCATTGGATAATATGTTTTTGCCAAGAAACTATTGAATTGAGTTGAATACCTTCATTTGAGCAATGTTTGATGCCTCAGTACCACCCAATGTTAATGAACTATGTTGAAGTTAGTTTATGAACCTCACTGAGACACAAGTAAAGGTTTTTGTGCTATCTTGGATCTTGGATCTTGGGTTTAGGAGTGTCTTTACAAAAAAAAAGGTGTTTTACTGATTAAGAACTTGAGCGAAGTTGCTGGTCTTAATTTTGTCAAAAGTAAGGCGCAATATTGGTGGCAAGGAAGTATGCTCAAGTGAGTTGAGGAGTTTCATAAGACAAAGTTGAGCTCAGGTGCCATCTTGTGCCATGCTTATCACCTAAAACTATCTTAAAATGAGATAAAAGTGACCCTTTCAGTATGTCTTTGACACTACTCACTGGCCTTGTTCTATGAGCATTTCAAAATCTATAAAATGTTCATGTTTCAAACGATCACTGCTAGCCCCTTCCAATTCTGATGCAACTGACGTTTGTCACCATCATTGATAGCCACTGCAAATTTGCAAATTTCAACCCGGCAACTTAATATCATCAACACAAACAATGTTTTTGTGAGTGTGTATGTGCTTTACCATCATCATACTGTGAATGTCAAAGAGTTGCACAGCTGCACTGACCTGTCAGTCAGAGACTGTGCTTGCGTGTGCGCGCGGATGTGTGACGAGAGTGGCGAGCTGCTCAAGCGTGAAGATAAAAAAGCAAGACGAGATGACGTATTTTGTGTATATATACTCGTTCATCCATTACTTTTTCAGTTTGTCCACATTAGCACAAATGGAAGGCTAGGTACACCCTGGAATGGTCGTTAGTCAATTTCAAACATTATTTGGCCACAAAGGATTATTTTGATTAATCAATTTATTATCTGCTCCTATAGAGGAATGTTTTTCAGATTAGTTTTTTTTCATTAAAATAATTTAATACATATACAGTGGTACCTCTACTTATGAAATGTATTGTTTGCAGAACTTTTTTCGTAAGTTTAAAATTTTGTAAGTAGAGCAATACTTTATATGTAAATACTCTAATTCGTTCCATGGTTCCCACAAAACTACCAATTAAACCCTTAAACATTCATCTGTTTCCCAATTTTGGAGTAGAATTGTGAAGAAACACAAAAATGAGAGAAAATGATCATCTGTCATCTCATGTCATCTTAAGAAAATGTCGATAAAATTATTTAATAAGCCAATAAAATGATGAATCATGCAAAATCTATTCGTGTTGAAATGCATGTGCACGTGTCAGGAAGTTAACAACAGGCAACAGAGGCAGAGAGTACTTTTTCATCAATGTTTTATGATTTCTTTGGGATCTAATAATAATGGGATTTAAATTTAAGTTCCTTTTCGGCGATGCTTGATGACAGACATTTTGAAAAAATATCGATCTAAAGACAATTGCCTTTGACGAGTCCTATAAATTTTTCTAAAATGCACAAGACAAACGTCGACAAAAAGTTTTGCAAACGCAAATGTTTTATTTCGATTAGTAATTTCATAATCAATCAGTTATGGATAAGTCCATTATTTAAAGCAGCCCTACCACTTTTCTTCTAAAACTCTTCAACTCCTATTCGTATTTTGCGGTAACCTTTAACCAAACATGATGAGTGTTTGATTGAGTTGAGCTAGCAGCTGACACGCTCGCTCTCACGCTGCTCTTGAGGCACTAAGCCAACAACATCAAATGCACCTCTGGTGCTTTAAAACACTTCTTCAGAAGAAACCTTTGCTCACCCACCAGTCTAACGACAATACCCCCTTGCAGTGCTGCCATTTATGCTACCTTAGTTATTCACCTTGACGCCCTCTTTTGTAGTCAATCACGTAGCAAGTGTACCCAAAGTTGCTATTTCTTTTAGTGTAGAATTAACAACTTTACTTGAGAAACATAGGGGCGTTAAACAAGTTGAATGAAAAATAAAGAAACAGGGTAACATAACACCATAATACCATAGCACCATAACGCCATGACGCTATGACTCCATGAGGCAAGACAATTCGGCCATTTATTTAAAAGAAAAAGAAAAAATAAACAGATAAAACGCTAAACAAAATTTATTTTGACATCTATGAATGAAATTTATGAAAAAAAAATGTTGCAAAAAACGTGAAAACTCACTTGCTGGCGTGGCCATCTTAATAAGGCGCAGTTGTCTTACCTAGTTAAACATGCTCTGACTGGCCAGACACAAATAGTCTTGATACATGGTCGCTAAAATATTTTAAATATTATGATGTTTAAATAGACTTTAAGGAATTAAAATTGTAAATTCCATTTGAGAATTGTGTTCATACTAGTAGTTTGTTTTACTAGGTTTCCATACCATATGTTTTGAATATTTTTTTTGTCATAGTGACATGTGTTCAGCATTTGCCAGTACTGGTGCAATCCTTTTTGTGAGCTGTTAAAAAGTAAGGAAAAAAAATTATAAAAAATTTTGGTCACAAATTATGGGTGTGCGTTATACAGGGGTGCACATTATACTCGTGTTATACTCAAATAAATACGGTATCTCCCAACAGCAAGTTAAATTCCCTTTTACAGTGGCTGTATGAATGTGCAAGGTTAGCATGCCAGTTTAGCAGAGGAGCCATTGTCAAAGAGTATAATTAGTGAGACAAAATGCGACCCTCCATGTCTCGCTGGTAGGGAGTTGTCACAGAGTGGTCAACGTCTCAAAAGGCATAAACATTGGAGTCTTTTGAAGGCACTCTGTTATCTGCCAAACTGTAGTCAGGCTTAATTTTTCCTATATTCGATCCATTGAATGTGTTATATTTGATCAAAATGTCCCTAATATATTTTCCCATCAGCGGACTTAATTTTAAAATCATCCAGGACTACTTTGTGCTTCAATCTGGCAGTTCAGCAAAGCAGTTTGTTCTTCAGTTATATCAAGTGCTGGCAGTACACCACTAACGTGCCACAATTCAAGGGAACACTAAACTACTGCTCATTGGCTGTGAAAAAAGCAGTGCAAGCTTTCCTCTTTTATATTCAGCAATTGCACTACCACAAATGAGGAAAACAGTCAAACACACTGTAGAATTTCTCCACAGGCAAAAAATAGTGCATCAAGTGTCATCACTATAATCTTATAGGTTTCGGTAACCTATGGCTCGTAAGGCAGACATTTACTCTAGTCCCGTTCCCTTGACCAATGGGTACTCCAAAATTTAAATGGCGCCGGCACTAACACTGTGGCGCTGCTTTAATCATAATCTTTTTTTTTCCCTTGCGCATGCAGCATCTATACTCATTGATTAGCAACATCGTAACAATGTTGTTAAAACAATTTAGATACTTATTGCAAGTGTTTAAATCACAAAAAACATTCATTTATTATTACTTTTAAATTCTGGGTATGGCTCTTAAGGAATTACATTTAAAAATATGAATTGTATATGGCTGTCTCGACCCCTGTTTTGGGATGTTCCAGTTAGTTTTCGTCCATTTTTTACATCATTTTTGCAGTTAACTGACAATGGATGAACGTGGATGATGGATTAGTAGTGCCTGTAATGGTAAACGTCAGTCATGAAACTGTGAAAAAAATGAGCAGTAAATAAAAGCATGTGCTGGTCTTACATCAATAAACATGTCACATGTACATGTGTGTGTTTATGCAAGGATGTTGGGGTGGTCAACCCACAAAAACCTTGTGTTGATTAACGAACCAGTGGACAGCGAGCGATGTTGTTTACAAATAAAAGTTTCTGACGAATGCGCTCTAAATGTTACAGGTTTCTCATATGTGCTCGCATAATGGCTGGGAACTCTTATGATTATGATTATTAATGTGTTCTTGTTCTTTTGTGTGTCTCCCACAGCGAGCCCTACTGGGAGCGCCCGGCCAACGCGGGCAGCTGTTCCGCTGCCCGGCCGAAGACTCTTCACCTTGCTGGTGGACAGCAGCACACCTCGTCGCCATGGTAACTGACAGAATGCTATGCTATTAGTCTTATAGATAATATTTTTAGTTCATTTTGGGTGTTTCATTTCCATTGTCAGTGATTGACATCTTATTTATATTGAACTTTGAGTTCTGGTAGCGAACAATTGCTCGGAGAAACTCCCGATCAAAATGGAATGGTTGGCTGTTGCCGTCAATGGCAGCAACTGGTCATTTTCTCAGATCTTCTGACCCTAACCGTTTTCTCCAATTTAAACAAAATAATATGTGCACCTGGCTATCAATTGCAGCACCCAAATCTTGGAGGAAAAAATGATACAGTGGGGCAAATAAGTGGGGCAAATTAATATTTAGTCAACCACCAATTGTGCAAGTTATCCTACTTCAAAATATTAGAGAGGCTTGTAAATGTCAACATGGGTACCCCTCAACCATGAGAGACAGAATTTGGGAAAAAAGAAAAAAAGAAAATCACATTGTTTGATTTTTAAAGATTTTATTTGCAAATCATGGTGGAAATTAAGTATTTGGTCAATACATATATATATATATATATATATATATATATATATATATATATATATATATATGTGTGTGTGTGTGTGTGTATGTATGTATGTATGTATATATGTATATATATATATATATATATATATATATATATATATATATATATATATATATATATATATATATATATATATATATATATATATATATATATATATATATATATATATATATATATATATATATATATATATATATATATATATATATATATATATATATATATATATATATATATATATATAATTATTTTTTATTTATTTATTTTTTACCCTCCTGTTTGCAGATTGTCTATGTCAATGAGCAGAAGGGAGATTTGGAATATTATAGTGAGTGTGTGTACGAGTGCAAGGCCTAAAAAGCGTGTGTGAGTATCGCTTACATGAAATAAAAGAAGGAAGTGTGACAAATCAGGCAGAGCTGGAAGACGGCAACAGTTATTAATTCATTAGAGACACAGCTTAAAACCACATAAACATTTTTTAGGACGTGTCAGACAAGGATGACTTCCTTTCTGTGATGTGAGCCTACTTACTTTTCCCAGTTTACCGCCTTCATCAGCTCCAAAAAGGCTTTTTTTTTGTTCCTTTTCGCATGCAATTTTTGTTGGTTTCCAACAAGTGCTTCAATGATTCAATGTCTCTTTGTTTTTCTGTATTTCACCATCTTTGTTTGCTAGAAAGTGGGTTAATAATGGATTGAATTCCCTCACAGGTGTAAAAAACACAGTGTTTGAAGTGTTACGTGTTGCCTCTCGCTCGTCCAGCAGCGGTCGAGTATTGATCGGGCTTGTTTGTCTGATTGCCTGTGAACTCAGTGCTGAGAATGGGTGATGAGTTAGTTTGAAGAAGATAACAACAGTTTGACTTCATTTTCATGCTTTTTCTCCTTTGGAGTTTGATTTCGTTTCTTTTTTTATTATTTTGAGGCGTTATTAAATAGCGAATTGCTGTTATAGTGAATCGATGGAGCAGTCAGTATCCCCCGTTTCTTTCGCCTCGACAACACCTCGGATTTAGCAGCTGCAATGTTACCCCTCAGTATTCAATTAATTTTCTATAATACTACCAATCATCGGAAAGAGCCATCTTTGGCGACAAAATCCCCACAGTGCTTTCCCTTAAATCTAAAATCTCGACTACAATAAGAGTGTAAGTTGACATTTGTTCCTTTATAAAAAAGAATATTTAGGAGCCTTGATTCATTTTCATGTGTTGATTTCATTCATCGTTTTATATATCATACTAACAATGGAAATTGGCAGTTTAAAATGGGCGGCGTGAGATGTGTAGACATACACTAATGCGTATTGATCATTTTTAAAGGATAAAATACTGTATCATTCTGCTGTAGCCTCAGTGAAAGACACATAAACAGACTGTCTTCTCCTTAGAGTTCTAATCTGGCTTGGATTGTTCAAACATGCATGTGTGTGTTGACAGAGGACGAATGCTAACTGCATTAGCGGAAATACTCACAAGTGCCAGTATACTGTGATTGACAGTCGGGACGGACAAGTCTACAGAATCCTAGTACAGTAATCCCTCATTTTTCACAGATAATGTAGACCAGACCGAGCCGCGATAATCCGAAAAACGTGAAGTAGGGTAAACCCTATTATTACAATATACCATACTTGTTTTCGTGTCTATAAAAAAATACAACTACAATTATCAAGAATGTGTTTATTAAATATCACAGTTACAGGCATAAGAGAATGTAAAATCTATAAATTAAAAAATATAAATAGCTTAAGTACTGTTCTCATAATAAAAATAGTTATTCTCTGCTTTATTTAAATAATAAAAAAACAGGTCAGTGGAGCTTTAGTCCAAGTCCTCTTTGTCAAATTCGAGAGGCATTTTTCTTCAAATATTGCTGTTGTTGATGTCTTGATACTGTTTAGACCACATGTGTCAAAGTGCCCAAAAATATTTTGTGTCCATTTGAAAAAAAAAGAACATGATTAAAATTTCTAAGGAAAAAATAGCTCAAATAAACATTGTTTTAGATTTATAAAAACTGACTATTTAGAGCTTTTGATCCAGTTCTTTTAATACAATTTAGAAAATTTAAAAATCTAGAATATAAACAATAAACAAAATCTAGATATTCAATCTAAAATGGTACGGCCCACATGAAAAGGCATTGACGTTAATGTGGCCCGCGAACAAACCTTTGTTTGACCAAGGGTGTCAGACGGGTTGGTTCGCGGGGGCGCTTTAACACCAATTTGATTTCACTATGGCCGGACCATTTTAGATAGAATATTTAGTTTTTTTTTTTAAATACATTGATTAAAAGATTCTAAAACAATGTTTATTTTACCTTTTTTAATATATTTTTAGATTTTACAAAATAATTTTTGAACTAAAAATTGATTTAAAAAAGAAATTTAAGAAAGAAATTTCAATTATTGATTTAAAAGGGGAAAAATATACTTCTACACCGCCACTTTGACACATGTTGTCTAGACGATTGCCAAATTCAATGGCTGTGACCATGTTGTCATCAGTCTCCTTTTGAATCGCCCGATGCAGTGTGTTGACGTCCTTTTGTCATGCCAGTTTCACGATCGTATCTATGGTATAAAGGATTCAACGTTTCTTGGACCAAATCATTTTCCTTTCATTGCCAATGCCGAAGCATTGCCTAAATGCTCGCTTTGTAGCGAGATGTTGTCGGATAACAAAAAGAGTCATGTGGAAAGTCATTCCCAGGTAATGCATGCTACATTTGCAGTCGAGTACCCTGTTGGGAAAGAGTGGAAAAAGTGTGATTGCGTTACTTCTGGAGAAATTAGAGGAGCACCAAAATAGATTGAAGAAGCGAATGGCATCTACAAATTCCATGACTGCTGCAAGTTTTGTTGCAGCCCAGCAGATAATAAAGCGTGGAAAACCATTCACGGGTGGCTTTAATTTCATCAAAGCAATGAAACATAATTCATAAATATTGTAATGAATTTAAATTTGAGGCAGCATCGGACAACAGAGCAGTCACGTGGTGCGTCATTCTCTACAGAATGCACTGTAGGGAAAATAAACATTTAATCAGGAATGCTCAAGATGTATATGTAGCCAACTTAGTCATTTTGAGAATAGGCTAATATATATACACACAGAATTTGTTGCTTTCAATATAAGGCTTTTAATTCTTTTTGTGGCTCCACACATATTTTTTTTTTTTTTGGTC
This sequence comes from Stigmatopora nigra, assembly GCF_051989575.1. NCBI lineage: Eukaryota > Metazoa > Chordata > Actinopteri > Syngnathiformes > Syngnathidae > Stigmatopora > Stigmatopora nigra. The sequence continues at coordinate 10,640,250 of NC_135520.1, forward strand.
CAATATGGCTCTTTCAATATATTGGGTTGCCGACCCCGACCAAGTCCAACAATTTATTCATTTTTACTTTGAGTGTGCAGCACCTTTAATTGTTGTTTGAAATGAATTACAAACAAAAATGGATGTATGCAATTTGAAATGATCAAAAAATGTATAAAATACAGATAAAACGTAAAATGAATTACAAACAAAAATGGATGTACTCAATTTGAAATGATCAAAAATTGTATAAAAAACAGATAAAACGTAAAATGAATTACAAAGAAAAATGGATGTACGCAATTTGAAATGATCAAAAAATGTAGAAAAAACAGATAAAACGTAGAATTAATTACAAACAAAAATGGATGTACTCAATTTGAAATGATCAAAAATTGTATAAAATACAGATAAAACGTAAAATGAATTACAAAAAAAAATGGATGTATGCAATTTGAAATGATCAAAAAATGTAGAAAAAAACAGATAAAATGTAAAATGAATTACAAACAAAAATGGATGTACACAATTTGAAATGATCAAAAATTGTATAAAAAAACAGAAAACGTAAAATGAATTACAAAAAAAATGGATGTACGCAATTTGAAATGATCAAAAATTGTATAAAAAAACAAATAAAATGTAAAATGAATTACAAACAAAAATGGATGTACGCAATTTGAAATGATCAAAAAATGAATTAAAAAAACCCAGATAAAACGTAAAATGAATTACAAACAAAAATGGATGTACGCAATTTGAAATGATCAAAAAATGTATAAAATACAGATAAAATGTATAATTTGACTGGCTGGATAATTGTACTTGTTTTTGTATAGGCGTGAAAACATGCAGTATGGTAGTAATAGTAGGAGTGATCCTACTTTGCGGCTTTTCGATTATCGCGGCAATGTCTGGTCTACATTATCTGCGATATTCAAGGGATTATTGTTTTTTTTTATTCATTTATTGTGGCTGGCCTACTGTCAATCTTCCCTGCTCCAATTTAATCGACGTCCATCACTGTCAATGTAAAACAAATTATGTTATTTTGTGTTGTCTGCTGTCAGCTTCTGTTGTTTTGCATTTGCATTGATTTCCACTCATGCTTTGTGTGCAGGCCATAACATTAATTTCGTGTACCCGTCTGCTTGTGTGCGACACAAACTTGAGAACAAGTGTTTCTTTAAGTTTAGCATTTGTTCTTGGACGTTGTAATTGGAAACAGGTGTGTGTGTGTGTGTGTGCCTTTGAGGAATGTCTTCATAGCCAAACAGGAAGGAAGTAAAGATTTCGTGTGATGAAGATAAAGTAGTTGCCTGCTGCTGCTGATTTATTTACATGTTGAGGTTTTCTTATGGGAATCGTCGTGCATTCAGTTGGCCGTTTATCATTTGTCTATATTTACCCTGACTTTGATGGGCATTCAGCCTATTGGTTTTCTCTATGTGTACCTATCACTAACTGGTGACCAATCCATTGCTTGGTGATACTGACAGGTGGGGCTATCATTTGTCTATCTATACCTTGATATAGGAGATCAATCCATTGTTTCTTGAAAATAAATGTGCCTTGTCACTGAACGATGAGCGATGGATTGCTTTTTTTGATATGTGGCCTAAAACTGACTATCGACTAGTCCAAGGTGCAACATCCGCTTGCTTGAATTAAAAAAAGAGCATCCATGTGTCGTCTTGATAACAATAACTGTTGTCTGAAAGACAGTATTTCATCTCCTTCCTCATCATCCTCATCCTCATCATCTTTCGTCTTCATTTCACCATGATAGTGATTGAACTGTAAAATATGAACGGTCGCAGCGTTAATCCCCCTGGCCCATGCAGCTTCTCCGGGCCTGGATCGGACTCCATTTCCTGTCGTTCTGCTCTACTTGCTACACGGAGAAGATTTAGCCACCAATCCCCCAAAGATAGCAGCAGAGTATGAGGGAGTCCATATAGTCGATCAACGGTTGAATGAGCGGCATGAATGATCACACTTCTTTCATTGCCATCGACGTTACTAGATGCCCAATTCATTTGGACTTGATCAATGCCAACCCTTCTAGACTATGACAGCAGACAAGTTAGGAGTCCTTAGTCATTTTTGTGAGGCCTCTGTGATCCCATTTGACCCTGATAATGTCTTTAAATAACATTCCCACACGTATATTTGGCATTATTGCGCATGCGTGTCTACATGGGAAGTCTCAGGGGAACGCCGCCATCACAGATGTGCTGCTGATTGGATGTTCAATTAGTTAGCACACACACGCACATATGCAAACAGGCTTTGATCGCCTCGGTCGTCAGCTGAAGGACAACAGAGCATTCCGTCTTTCTGTTCGGTCAGAGGCAACAACAGTGTAATTTCAACCTTTTTTGAATGGTCGCCTGCTGGGATTCCTCATGCGTTTTGTTGTAGACAACTGAGACAAACATGGTGGGTAGCCAAAGAAAAAGCGAGCAAGCGCCGCATGAATGTCATCAGCTATTCAGTTTTGTTGCCTGTGTGGAAACAACCTGTTGATTGTGTCTCCTGACACTACATTGAGGAAGACGAACAAAACAAATATAACCAGCGGAATGCTCTAAGAGACTGCACCTCTACTTGAACAGCTAAATTCAACCCATCATCATCAACCAAATGCCGCTCAACTGTTATGTACAATTATTTTGTCTTCATGGCACAAAATGTCATCAAAACGACTGAGTTTATGACCAATGAAGTCATTATCCCAAACTTTAATGGCTTCTTCAGTTTCATACTACATGCACTATCTCACAAAAGTGAGTACATACAACATACTACCATTTTTTTAATTATATCTTTTCATGGCACCACGCTAAAATGTCACTTGATATAATGTAAAGTAGTGGAGCTTGGATAATACCAGTAACTTTGTGTATTTTCATTCATTCCTTCATTCATTCATTTTCTGAACCACATTATACTCACTAGTGTCGCGGGGCGTGCTGGACCCCATCCCCGGTTCAGAGGCGGGGGGGACACCCTGTATTGGTGGCCAGCCAATCGCAGGGCACAAGCAGACGGACAAAGATTCACACTCACACCCATACATAGGGGCAATTTAGAGTGTCCAATCAGCCTACCACGCAAGTCTTTGTAATGTGGGAAGGAACCGCAGTACCCGGAGGAAAACCATGCAAGCCTGAGGAGAACATGCAAACATCACACAGGTGGACCGACCTGGATTTGAACCCAGTACCCCAAAGCTCTGAGGCCGGCGTGCTAACCACTCAAGCCGACAATCCACCTATTGTATTTAAAAACAAAAACAAAAAACAGCATTTAATTTGAAAAATGCCACGAACAAAAGTGCTTACACCCAAGTGAAAATCTCATAATTGGCCCAGAACCCCCCCCGTTTAACGCGATTAGTTTGGGAAACAAGGTGTCAGGTGTGATTGGGGAGCATTTATATTAATACGTATAAGCTTTGCCACTCCCATACTGGTCACTGAAAGTTCAATATGGCACCTTATGCAAAGAACTCTCTGACGATCTGAAAAAAAGAAGAATAGAAGGATAGTCTAGGCTATAAGAAGATTGCCAACACCCCGAAAATGAACTTCTGCACAGTGGCTAACACTATACAGTAGTTTAGGAGGACAAACTCCACTCAAAACACGCCTATCCATGGTCGACCAAATAAGTTGATTGTGCATGCTTGGTGTTATACCCGGAAGATTGTTTTTGGAAAACAGGTGTACATTTGCTGCCGGCATTGCGGGTGGGGGAGTCAGTCTTTCCGTGCTCAGACCTCATGAAGTACACTGCATTCAAGACTAAGGATATAGATTACTGGAACCATGTCCTGAGGTTTGAAGAATCCAAGATAAACCTATTTAGTTCAGATGAATTTAAGTGAAAAATTGCAGAAATGACGGGTGTACTCACTTTTCTGAGATGAAGTAAATATTCTGCATGTTTCCTAATAATGCCTAATGAGACAGAGACGTATGGCCTGTGATTTTTAAAATGTATTTTTAAATTAGTTTTTCTTATCACGCTTGACCAAATGAGCAAATTTTTAGTATAGGATGTTAAATTTGCTCGCTTAAAAAGTAGTGCCAGAGCCTATCCCAGCTAACTCCGTGCACTAGGAAGGGGACACCCTGATCTGTTGGCCAGCCAATCGCAGGGGACAAGGAGACGGACGGCTATTTATGCTCACACCCATATTTAGGAGTAATTTAGAGTGTTCAACCAGTCTACCTTGCATTTCTTTGGGACGTGGGAGGAAACTGGAGTACCAGGACAAACATGCAAACTCCACACAGTGAGGATCGACCTCGGCTCGCACCCTTGACCCCAGAACTGTGAGGCCGGCGTGCTAATCACTCACACACTGGGCCTTTCCTTCTTTTCACTTTTTAAAAATGAAATGGAATGAGTGAAATGTTTTGATGCTTTGTTGGCCTACTCGTAGTGTAGCTGAGCCAGAAGGAGGAAAAACAAACAAACTGTCTCTATGCCTGTTTTGGTTAGTCGGTTGATCTGTCTCTCCATTTTCAAGTCTGCATATCCCTGTCAGGGACGCGGGGTGCTGGAGCCTATCCCAGCTGACTTTGGGCAAAATGCAGACTACGGGCTGCCAGTCATTCGTAGGGCACACATAGACAACCATTCACACCTAAAACAACACAGCCAGCAAGTGGGAATTGATCCCACACTGGGTGCATTGAAGTCAGGTGAAAGAAACCTTCCCTTATATTGTATCTAGCTTTATTCTGCTGGATGGATGCCCATCTTTTACACAAGCCAACACAAAAATCTTTACCTCAAATCTATGACTTAATTCAGAACAGTTTGGAACCAACTCCTTCATATTACGGGCCTACAAACTTAATCCTTTACATTCTTAATCAATATAAGATCTAGACACTGACTTATAAAGTCCAATATTTTACACGAGCCACCTCATAAATGCGTTATTGGCACAAATTTTCCCTGAGAGATCAAATGCATGAAATAGATGCAAACTTTGCCCAGCCATTCACATGCATATGTTTGGGTGATGTCCCAAACTTAATGTCTTTTGGCACCCTGTCTTTAAAACGTTAAGAAAATTGCTTTGCACCAAGGAAAACCCTGACTTCCGAGTCCCTATTTTTGGAATCGTCCCCTCACCTGCTCTGTCTAAATCATCAGGAAAAGTCATTGCTTTTAACACCCTACTTCCTTATTCTCCTTAAGTGGACTCACTCATCTCCACCCACACAAGATAAATAGATCCAAGAAATTTTACTGAGCTTGAGACTATAAAATGTGCCTTGAAAGATTTCCGAAACCCCTTTGATAGAACATAGCAACTTTTTATCTTATTCATTCATTTGATTATCATTGGCCCGACGTACATAGTTCTGGGGTCCTGGCTTTGGATCCAGGTCGGTCCACCTGTGAGGAGTTTGCATGTTCTGCCTGGGCTTACGTGGGATTTTTCCAAGTACTCCAGTTTCCTCCCACATTCTAAAAACATGCATGGTAGGCTGATTGGACACACTAAATTGCCCCTAGGTAGGAGTGTGAACGTAAATGGTTGTCTGTCTTCTCGTGCCCTGCAATGGGCTGGCCACCAAAGAGTGTCCCCCGTCTCCAGCCCGAAGTCAGCTGGTATAGGCTCCAGCACCCCCGCGACTCTTGTGAAGATAAGTGATTCAGAAAATGAATGAATGAATGATTATTATTGTTGTTTTGTTTTACTACCAGCCTTCAACTTTTCCCCCTAAATAGCTCATCAATTATTTAACTTTTCTCTTCTTTGTCTATGTTTGCTGTGTTTTCTTGTGTGCATGCCATTAATGTGGAAACAATATACATGTGATAAATACCGCGAAAAATCCCAGAGTAGCATCCTCTCTATTATTGCTACATATCATACTACATGTTTTTGCGCCTATACAAAAAGTGTATTTCTGAAATATTACAGTTATAGACATATGAAAAGGCTTTAATGTAATAATATCTAAAAAAAAACATCTACATTTAAGAACGTTAATAATTATTTTCTTGTACAAATATGCTTTTGTACAAGGACATGACACTGTCAAGACGATTGCCAAATTCAATGGCTCCGACTATGTTGTCATCAACCCTGAAGCCGTTGTTTGTTTGTTCAGATTATTATTGTTGTTGCAAATTGCGTGCCATGTTGAAGATCTTCTCCAGATGTCTCGTCATGCCAGCTTCACGGCCGTTTCTATGGCGTAAATCCCTCGTAATGCTGGTTCATTTTTTTATTCGTAGTTGTTTCCACTCTCTTAGTGTCCTTGAAAAAGCATATTGTTTCCATCTTTCGGATGTAGATTCATTTATGCCGCAATGGCAACCCATGCCTTTTCCATAGCAACGTCACTTTTTCGATCACTGTCATCATATGTCGTACATTCCTTGTAGAAAAGTACGAAACATGATGACAACATATAAATTAGAACAATGTAAATACTATTGTATTCACAGTGAAAATAGTTTCTCTCCGCTTGACTTAAACAATTTAAAAATGGTTATTGGAGCTTTAGTCCAGGTCCTCTATGTCACAAGCTTATAAATGTCTTAGGGTTCGTCACTGTAATGCACATCACATTTTTTATTATTATTTATTAATAATTATTGATAAATAGGCATCTTTGTCAAGAAATTTGAACAAAGGGGCTGAAGCTTTAGCAATTTTAGCTACAGATGAGATTTTCTCACAATCAACAATGATTTTATTTGAGGAGTTCATACAGCCAAATTATTGACTGCACAAGGATTTCATAGAATGTGGCTGTGAGAAGTTCATATAGACTCTTTGTCTCACCACTAGAGTCAACAATGACTGCATATGAATTCATATGCTGGGATAATGACTGAAGACTTCATACGTTCTTGGATAATTGCATTTTTATTTTTTGTCCTGTTGCTCACATAATAGTTTCATATAGAGAATTCATATCATACGATAACGAGGGGAATTCATACAATGAAGTTGTATGTGTGCATGTTGTGCGGACTGCAGGTGTTTTCCAGCAGGTGTGTTGGAGCTAATATTGTTGTCTTCTGCTTTCATATTGAAGACAAGCTGTTTGTCTGCAGTATTTTTGTGTGTTTTGGCTTCTTTGCAGTTAGTGCGCACGTTTTCAAGTATGCGCGTGCGCAGCGTGTTGTAGGCCAAAGGTGTGTTGTTCTGACACAGTTGCCAAACTAATTAGTGATGTTGAGCTCGGAGGCCTGGAGAGAGATTACACCACACTCTGTGCGTGTGCAGGTGCGTGCGCGTGTGTGATATTGTGCCAAAGTAGCTCTTTGTTTCTCTTTCTCACCATTCTTGTACACCTCAAACACAAAAACCGGGCCCCTACTGATCGGCAAGATGTGTGTGTATGTGATGAGTGTGTAATGTAGTGGTAAGACAATCACACACCACATTGCTAAAAAAAACTCATATGATTGCAAATCCTTCTAACGTAATATGTGTGAATATACTTTCCATACATATACACGAGTATATGTACATTTACATGCATTGCAGTAATCCCTCGAATATGTAGACCAGACATGGCCACGATAAACGAAAAATCGCAAAGTACCGTATTTTCACGACTATAAGGCGCACTGCATTATAAGGTGCACCCTCAATGAATGGCACATTTAATTTTTTTCCATATATAAGGCGCACTGGATCATAAGGCACCCTGTCTATTTTGGAGAAAAATCTAAGACTTAAGTGTGCCTTATAGTCATGAAAATACAGTACGTTTATTTTTTTAGGATTTTTAGTTTTTATTCAGCGTGGAGGCCACTATTGGTTGAAGTACAATTGTTTATTCAATATATTTTTTTGCATTTATCAGTGTCAGTACAGATTTTGTTATTCTTATTCTATTTCAAACTTGACAGTAGAAGCTAAATACCGTATTTTCCATATATAAGGCACACCACATTATAAAGCGCATCGCATTATAAGGCGCACCCTCAATGAATGGCACATTTTATTTTTTTCCATATATAAGGCGCACTGGATTATAAGACGCCGTCTATTTTGGAGAAAATGTAAGACTTTTAAGTGCGCCTTATAGTCGTGAAAATACGGTAAGTCATCACTACCACAATACATGTTTTCACATCTCTACGGAAATACACAAGTACAATTATAAGAAAGTGTATATCCATTATATATGGCAGTTATAAGCATAACATAATTCTTTACTGTATTAATATTTAAATATAATCTATACATTTAAAAAAAAAACTACTTTAGGTATTGTACTCACCGTGAAGATACTAATAATAATTTTAATGGCTTAATAAATAATGTTCTTATCGTTTTTTTTCACATTTATTTTGTATACAAATATACATTTCCATATATATTTCATGCAAAATCGGGACTTATATTTTTTAAAAGATTTAGGGGCAGTTGTCAAAGATCATGGAACGGATATTGCCAATGAAACGTCTTACAAAAAATTCAAGTTAAGACCACTTGTGGAACGAATTAATTTCAGAAGTTGAGCTACCAATGTATGCAGCATTTCAGTTTTCATTTTGACACAATGAAAACTATACTTTGACATTGCTGACGATGAAAACCATACATGCTGTATGGAATGAGGCCTCAGTTGGGTCATTAAATCCTATGGAGATGTCAGCCACATGATGGTTATTTAGTACATTTTTTTGTGCGAGTGTAGCATCGATATTGGCTAATGAATGGCCTCCAGATTGACATGCATGTGCGTTAATGTTGATAAATGGTCATATTAGTTAGTGTTCATCACTAATTGCTGTTTTGCGTCCCCCACCAGATAAATTATGTCACCGCATATTAATTATTATTTCACAAGTGCAGACACTAATTAAAAACTTTCTTTTCTTGGGAAAACTCAAATTATTTCATTGCCGTAGGCAGCTTTTTTTCCCATTGTTCTTTGTTCGTTTTAATGCAGCAATTTGTACTCTTCTCACTGACCACTTTATTAGGAACACCCATTTAGCACATCAACTCACATCAAATCATTGTAAAAACAATAATTAATTGCTCTTTAATGGGACTTACTAAATTGCACCTTGATAAGGTTAAAAAAAAACACCAGTTTAAGTCACCAGCATAAAGTTGGTGGACATCTCTAATGTAACGTGATGCACTAAAAAAGTTCCAAGGTCCTTTTTCCCCATAAACAGGTAGTCGTCCATTTTAGTTTGAATTTGCTATTTTGCGGTGTATTCCAGGGCTCACACTCATCATTCCATCTTTATACCTTTTCCCTCACATAGTAACAAAAGCTTCACAGCAACTGTCCAGATGAAAATGCAGCCTTTAAATCAATTATTTCATGTTAATTAATAAATCTGCGGTATTAACAAGCAAGAAAACACCGCAGGGTTCTGCAAACATCCCTGTGTGCCCTGCAATGCCCCCTCCAAGTGCACAGTGGGTCTCTAAGCAGATCAGCTCCTCCAGACGGCACCTGAGGGGGTTGCAGCGGAAGCGGCAGTCCACCTCAGTGTCACCTCTTCATCTTATCTGTTCGCTCAAGTCACTCAACACTTGTGCTTTTTTTTGTTCTACTGGAACATTTTCAGCTTTTTTTTTGCCTTACAGCAAAAACCTGAAACATGTTGGCATATGAGGCTTCCTACCCTTCAAATGCATCAACTTTTTAATTAAATGACGTTATCACAACGCGTTGAATGCCGTCACTCACGTATAAAGCTTGACAAAATTGTTTTCGTTCTTTTTAGTTATTCAAAATATATTTTTTAGGGAGGATTAATCGAGTGTCAACGTCCACCGTGTACTGCATTTATTTGATTTCAATGAATCAGTGCAACCAATATTTTAATCAAAATGGACAATATACTAATCCCTCGTTTTTGTCGGATAAAGTAGACCAGACGTGGGCTCGACAATAAAAAAAGAACGCAAAGTAGGGTAACCCTAGTATTTTTACGCCTATATGAAATTACAAGTACAATTATAAAGAAGTGTATCTATTAAATATCTCACTTACAGGCATATGAAAATACTTTAATGTATTAATATCTAAGAATAATCTATTAGAAAAATGTAAATACTTGAAGTATTGCACTCACAGTGAAAATAGTTCCTCTCCGCTTAATTTAAATCATGAAAAACTGGTAATTCGAGCTTTAGTCTAGGTCAGGGGTAGCCAACCCGCGGCTCGCGAGCCGCATGCGGCTCTTTGCCCGGTTTCATGCGGCTCTTACGTCCATATCAAAGTTTGTATTTGTGTTTTATTTGCGTGTGCGCTTCGCTTGAGTTCAATACGGTATTTTCGTCCAATGCGCATGTGCTTGGGATGAAAGTACCTCAAAGTTTCCCAGTAGGAGCAAGGTCATTTGAGTAAACGTTTTTAACAGAGTGGGAGAGCTCCCGTGAACCAGAAGCGACAATGAACGGCGTCGCGCACACAAAAAGTATCCCAAAGATCGAGCGTCGGCTGAAAAAAGCCACACCCCCTGCGAGGCAGACCAAGGCGAGAGTGCTCAGGCGGGAGCAGCCAATAGGAGAGCGAGGTGTACACCCACGTGGTGGGCGCGCTAGTTAAAAGCCATTCATAATAAATGACAGCTCACAAGGAGCGAATGTTGTGCAAAAATAGGCTCTGATTTTATGACAGAATTCCCACTAAGTAACATGCATAGTAAAAGAAAAACGCTATTGTAAATTATTATATTTTTGTTTGTGGACTTGGTTGAACTGAGAGTTTGTCTGTGTGAGACAGTGCACACAATGTTCATTGTTGATAATGACTGGCCTGTGCTGTTATTACTGTAGGAGTCAATTTATGTCATTACTATGCTGGTGTGTGACATTTACAATAAACCTGGCTGAGCAAAGGTATGTGTGTGATGTGGCTCTTTGCCGTAACACAGTAAAAAATGTGGCTCTTTGCGGTAACACAGTAAAAAATGTGGCTCTTGGTCTCTGACTGGTTGGCCACCCCTGGTCTAGGTCCTCTTTATCAGATTCGAGAGGCATTTTTCTTGCACAAACAATGCTGTTCTTGTTGTCTTGACACTGTCAATACAATTGCAAAATTCAATTGCAGCGACATCATCAGTCTCCTTCCAAGTGACCCCATAGTGTGTTGACGTCCTCTCGTCATGCCAGCTTCACGGCCGTATCTACGGCATACATCCAACATAATGTTGGTTCATTTTTATATTCCTTAGAGTATGAGTGTCTTCGTACACACGGAATTTCCAGTATGACACCTCGAAAGTTGCATGCTTCGGCGGCACACGCATGTCGGTCGCCAAGGAAAACGGTAGCGCTTTGGGGAGAATAACGGTCGCTGCAATGTGCAGCACAGCTACTACGTAAGCGGAGAGACCAGCCACTACATGGACTAATTCACCTCACGAGAATTTAGTTTTATTTGACCGGAGGTCATTGATAGGCAGGATTCTGTAAGTGTCTGCGCCCGTCTGCTCGTCGTAAAATTCATGATTGGCTGGTCAGTAGATGACGTCACTAGATGACGAATGTCGCGAGATTGTCCGCAGCCCCTGCTGCGTCACTACGGTATCGCATCGACGATCAACAGAACTCTTACATTGCTGGGATTCTGTAAGTGTCTGCGCCCGTCTGCACGCCGTAAAATTCATAAATGGTTCTTTCAATTGATTCATTTTTAGTGGTTTATGGTTATTTTTAGGAATTTGGACTCTTACTCAATCACGGGAGTGCAAAAATATATTGTTAGTATTGCAGATTTACAAAAAAATAGTTACAAAAATATTTTTCTACGTAATTTTACGCGATTTTCTCACAAAAAAGTCACAAAAATAAAATAAAAAACCTGATCGACCGCCTCCGGTCGATTATGCTTACTATGTTGCCTTCATTTAAAAGCAAACAGATCACCCCAACACTCATGCATCAGCCCATTAACATTAAAAAGAAAATGGGCAAAATTCATTCGCAACGAAAGAGAAAATGGCAAGACGAATGCATCTAGGCACTGTATTCTATGATATTTGGGGCACCCATTCCTCCTTTTATTGTTGATTTCTTCTTCGGCGCTAAGGGATGAAACACTGCGCTGACCTCTGCCAGTTTTCATCTGTCTTACTGTTTAGAGTTTCAGTGTAGATTTGACATTTTTAATAACTTATTTTTTAAATCAGTGATATAGTGAAGCTGCGAGGTAAACTCAGTCAAAATGAAGTGGACATCTCTCTTCGTTTATAGCAGCCAATGAGTTAAAAATCATGATTAATTTAAATGGGCAGTGTGAATCTGTTATCTACAAAGACAGGTCATTGATGTATTTAGATAAGAGTGACTAAATTTAGCTTAGCCTCACAGTCTGCTTGCTTAATGTAAATGCTAAGAAGCATCAATTTTGCTGCACCTGTACCCTTCGAATTGAACACATTAAGTCACACATTTGACGTAACACATTTTAAGACTCAGTCATATATTCTTTATCCTCTGTGAGGAATGACTAATATTAGTGTGGTACAGATGAGGTGAGAGGTGTTGAGGAAGCTCAATTAACAGAATAAGCATCTTTCTGTCTTCTACTGCCCCCTGAAGGCCAAGGTGGACACACAAGGAAGCTGTAAAGAGACATTAGAAACATTTCGAACCGCACATTTCAAATGAAATGGACTTCTATCCCAGTCATTGGAAGCCAATGAGTTAACTTGTTAAGAGGTGTGTTCAGAGTAAAACACCTACTCTAGTTTTTCATTTATTTATTCATTATTTTATTTTTAAAAAATCTAACAATCATCATTGAATGTAGCACCAGAAGTGATGAACTTTCTAACTTTCCATTCAACCTGCTGCTCCGGCTTCTATGTGCTGGTAAATCTGCCTGGTGACCTGTCCTCCCTCACACATGACAAACAGGCCGTTTGCCCTCCAATTGACCAGGAAGTTAAACCTTGATGGTGGCGGCCGACCTTCTCCACATGTTGGCTGCCTGCGCACACGCGCCAAAACACACATCTTACTTCCTGGCTGACAACTGCGACACACCTCACTGAACTTAACGATGCGCGGGCATGCTCAGACATTGCCCACATACACACCTGTGTCAAGCTCTTTAAAACGCCATCAAGTTAGCAGGCCGAACTTTACGATGTACTTTCAGCTTGTGGTTTTAATGCATACACCCTACACACAGGGAAAAATGCACAAATGTGTACATAGTGGGACAGAAAAAGACCCATTCTTTTAGTTTTATTTTGTTGAATATGGAAAGATAGCACTTTATTGGCCTCTATTGACAGTGACAATCCAGTTGAACTGTGAGAAGCTGCCATCATTCAATCAAGATACGTTAAACAGCAAATAAGCCATTATTATTTTGATGAATACAAAATATTTGTTGACTAATTTAATGACCGTTTAGCACATTTCCCTCTTATAATTCTGAGACCAATTGTTAGATCTCCAGGGACTTCAGGCCCATCTGTGTGGAGTTTGCATGTTCTCTTCGGGTTTGTGTGGGTTTTATCCAGGTACTCCAGTTTTGTCCCACATCATAAATAAATGCAGGCTGGTTGAAGACTATAAAATTGCTTCAGAGTATGAGTGTGAGTGTAAATGGTTGTTTGTCTCCTTGTTCCTTGCGATTGGCTGGCAACCAATTTGGGGATGTCCCCCGCTCAGTGCCCATATATGATTGCACTCCTGTGACCCTTGTGAGGATGAACGTTACAGAAAACGAAAGAATGAAACATTTGATGCCAAATCAATCATTTGGATGACATTTTTTTCATCCAAATGTCATAAAATGTATTTATTTAAGGTGGAAACAAACACATTGAAGTATCACATATCCAACTTCATTTCTTGTGATGCATTCCAAGGTGTTTTTTTTTTTAAGAATTGTCCATACTTAACTTGATGTGAACCAAAATTACAATAAAATAATTTAAAGCTACATATTTATAGTTAAAAACGAAGAAAAAAATGGAGTCAAGAGTTTGTTAACCATAAATTAACCATGCTTGTTGTTTGTTTATTTTGGACAATGGGAGGCAATAAAATTTGGAATTATTTCAAAACAGACTCCAACTATTTTGTAAGTTACTGTAATATTATTTATACTCTTCACAGAGTATAACAATTGTGGGCTACTTTACTTGTACTGTATATCGATCGGGGCTAACTATTATTACCCCAATGTGATTTTCCATGACATGTTAACAGGGTGGCAGTTCATTTGTGTGTTCCTGTGCAATGATTCTTTGCAGGCTTCAGGCTCTACGCAAGGAGAAATCTCGTGATGCAGCGAGGTCGCGGCGAGGGAAGGAGAATTTTGAGTTCTACGAGCTAGCCAAAATGCTCCCCCTGCCAGGTGCCATTACCAGTCAGCTGGACAAAGCGTCAATCATCCGCCTCACCATCAGTTACCTGAAGATGAGGGACTTTGCCAACCAGGGGGATCCCCCGTGGAACCTGCGTATGGAGGGACCGCCACCGAATACCTCAGTCAAAGGTACAACACATTTAATAGTGCTTGTCAATAATAGTCATGGAAGAAAGTCACATCAGATTAATTATATATTTAAGGGTACCTCAATTTACAAATTTAATCCATTGCAGATGTGGTTTTATCACTAGTAAAGTTGCAATCTACATGTAAATGTCCTAATCCATTCTAATGTAATCAATAGAAATATTATACAAATTTTGTATTAAATACGTGCAAAAGAGTAAAAAAAATTAAGAAATTATTTATTAAGCCGATAAATGCAAAGTAATGTAGGAGTCGAATGTTTGACAGCTGAGAAAACAAAACTTACACCCAACTTTAAATTATGTTATGTTTGGTGAAATTATGACCCAAAGATGATTGCTTTTGATGACTTTGCAGAAGTCCGCAAGGCATATGTCATAAAACTGGGCAACAGCAGGACTTGTGCCCGCTTATTTTTACTCGCATAGAGAATAACTTCATTGGGGTCTCTGATGAAACACAAAGAATAAAATTGCATTCGGCACACTTGGAAAAACTCACAAAACAAGGTGTTAGAACTACATGTTGAATGAGGGTCAAAAGCAAATACTTGGCATTATGTCCTCTTAACCAATGGGAAGCCAGAGAGATGTTTTCCAGTTTTAAGTGTTGATACGGATTGGTTAGCCTGTCCATAAGGTTTCACTGTCTCAGAGTTTTTAATTCAAGGCTTTACGTCAGGGCACTGGGCTTCTTGTGTGGAGGTTCCCAAAACAGTAGGTTTGTGGTTAAATAGTTTATTGCATTGTGCACTCTGATTGGTTGGCAACCAATTCAGGGAGTACCCTGCCTACTGCCCTTAGTTAGTCTACAACACATTCCCACAACCCTTGTGAGTATAAGCAGCATAGAAGATGAATGAATGTTTTAGTTTCTTCAATGCACTTATATGTGGTTTTAATAAATTGCACAGTTGATTTTTGTTTTATTTTGTTTAGCCAATATTTAAGGTGAACGTGACCCTCAGACACAAGTCAAGTGTGATCAAATATCAATGTCCAAATTCTCTGGCTCTATATGCTAAGCAGAGATACGGATTTAGTACATATTACTTCATCAATGTGTAAAATTGATGTATTGTATGAGTAGACTCACATGCTTGTTCATGAAGGGAATTTGAACTCGTAAGTCAGTCATGTTTCAGTACCACTGACGGCAGTTGACTTCCAATCAATTTTGAGTGAGAGAGGCTAGCAGCGAAGGATTGCTGCGTGCATTACGTTTGAAACCAACAACGGCGGCAGCCGGGGTGTATGCGTCCATAGGAAAATGTGTGTGCATGGTAAGATCTCCAAAGGAAGACGGCACATACGGTCGCCTCGCCAGAGCAGATGGCGTCATTGTTGTCAGCACTTTGAAGAGCTGCATGCATTTTAATGAAACTAACCCAAACACCTGTGTGTGTGCGTGGGTAAGTATGAACGAAAGTGAGTGCATGACCAGTTTTTCACAGTTGTATGAGGACTTTAACCACCATCTTTTGCAAACACGCTCAGAAATATACCATATTTTATGCCTATAGGTTGCACCGACTTTAAGGGTGCTGTCTCAGTTGCAAGTGCAATTTCTGTATTTAGCCCATGCACAAGGTGGTCCAGCTCAATTGGCGTAACATATGGAAGTGCTAGTATGAAACGTAGGCTAGCATGCATGCTAATGCTAGCGTATGTTTAAGAAAAAGCAACATGAGTTGTGCATTATTAATGTAATGTGTACTAGCGTTAATTTCAATCAAAGCATTGAAACATGTACAAGTTTGTCGTGCAACATGCTGGGTTCCATCGCACTGTTTCAGTCAGTTTTTTTTGCCGTTGAGTGCCTTAAAAGCAACACACAGTACTTACTCTCTGTCACCATTTGAATGGCGACCAAAAGAACGGCGACCAAACGTCCGGGCGATCAAACGTCCGGCGACCAAACGTCCGACGACCAAACGTCCGGCGACCAAGCGTCTGAGTACCTTCAAGTTTGTGATCTTCCTGTGTGATGTTTCCACTGTCTCTCTGAGATTTTGTGAGTTTTCTCCGGGTACTCCGGTTTCCTCCCACACCCCAAAACCATGCATAGTAGGTTCGTTGAACAGTCTAAATTTGCCCTAGGTGTGTGCTTGGGCGGTTGTACGTCTTCTTGTGCCCTGCGATTGGCTGCCCACAAATTCAGGCCCCCCCCCCCCCCCCCCCCCCCCCCCCGCGTTGATAGAATAGGCTCCGGCATTCTCCACGACCCTTCTGAGTATAAGTGGAATAGAAAATGAACTTTATAAAAGCACTTCATTTCAGCAAAATCATTGAACAATTCAGGAGACATTTATCATTTTGGATAATATAATTGCTGAAACATTCCAAGTGTTTCAATATAAACCTACCAAAACAGCATAGTATCAACGGTAAATAATTTTAATCGATGATTTGGATTTCCTTGGATTTGAATCGATGGTGCTTCACCAATCCACTAATGTCACACTCATTACTCCTTTCACTTTGCCATTACCAAACTTTCCAAAGTACAAGTACAGACTTGTGGATCTGTCTGCAGTGAGCAATATGAGCTCAAGCTCCATATTTTCTCCCCCCCTTCCCTTCTTCCACATTGCCCTTTGCGTTAATTGACCCATCAGTTGCTCTTCTGCAGTTTAGTGTTGCAGCTTTTGACTTGCTGTCACACATTCTCCACATCTGCTGTGCCACACAAACAACCCTGACCTTTGCAGCATCCTCACACTCTTGTGTGCGTCTGTGCGCGTCTGTGCCAGACTGAAGGCCGCTCCGTGTGTTTTATGTGGGAATTCATTGCAATGTGGAGGAATGTGTGAGTGGTTTTTAACTCCGTTGAGTCGGTGTGTGTGTGTGCATGTGACCCGCTCCGACACCTGCTATTTCATTATGCATGCAGAGAGCAGCAGACACTAAAATGCCACACTTCACCAGACACCATACAATCAACACAAACACACACAGCACAGTTTCATTTATATCATTAGATTGCACTATATCATATTTTCTTGGTCACTTTTTCTGGCAGTCAATGGGTGAATATTAAACATTAAAATTTTGCCTTTTGTTTGTGTGGGCAGATTTCTTTTATTTGCATTTTTTCTCAGTACATTTTGTCATTGTTTTTTCTTCATGTGTGAGTAGTGTATTTGTGTTTATGTTCCGATTAATTATTTATCAATATTTTACAATGCAGTGGAATTGTGAAACATTTAGCTGAATGGAAATGTGAATCTGTTAATTTGTATGTGTGCTGGTGACTAGGTTACTTTTATATCCACACATTTAGGGTTATTTTTTTATTGTTTGGAGGAAGTGAACACAATTTTGCTTCCAGTGTGTTTGTTTTTGCTTTAACTACAAGGAATAATCATCTGATGGTCAATTTATTGATTCTATTATTATTGACAACTCATTTATACTTGATTGTTTGTATAATATATTGTATAATATATTTTCTGTACTTTTTAAAGAAAATAGTTTGTAAAATTTAACAGAAATATTTAGTTTCCCCCGCACACAATTATATTCTCATTTCTAATTTTATTTCAATGTATTGATGCGTTTTCAATGAAAAATTATAGAATATTATAAGAAAAATGTATTTTCTGATTTCTGTCTTTGATGACAGAAAGTGATTATATTTGTAATAATAAATTCGTAACCAGGGCTTTCTCCTTGGAAATTTAGTTCCATAATATTCAGTCTTAGTGTAATATAACAGTAAATAATTGGTTTTATTAAAGAAACTGCCTTAAAAATAACAATGAAGATATATTTATACATATATATATATATATATATATATATATATATATATATATATATATATATATATATATATATATATATATATATATATATATATATATATATATATATATATATATATATATATATATATATATATATATATATATATATATATATTATATATATATATATATATATATATATATATATATATATATATATATATATATATATATATATATATATATATATATATATATATATATATATATATATATATATATATATATATATATATATATATATATATATATATATATATATATATATATATATATATATATATATATATATATATTATTATTATATATACGTGGAGTTTGCATGTTGAACACACTGAGTGATTGGTAGTCTGTCTCCTCGTGCCCAACAATCGGTTAGCCACCGATTCAGGGTGTCCCCTGCCTCCTGCCCGAAGTCAGCACCCCTCGCAACCCTTGTGAGGATAAGCAGTGAATGAATCACTACATATATCATCTCCCGTTTAAGTTGATGTTTAAGAATGTGTGCTTGCTTTCCATACATATATGCTTTTGTGTTTTCTGTTCTTACTTACAGTGTCAGGTATCCCATTTTTTTCCTCCTACATGCCAACTGTAATTGATGTGAGTGTTATTTTGCAAGTAGGCAACCAGGCAAGCGCTTTACATAAAGTCAAGCTGTGTCCCATCCAGTCTAAACGATGCCGCACAAGCAAGCCGCGGATGAGGAGCACAAAAGAGAAATGACAACAGACACTCAATTACTGCTGTGGCTGCAGCAAAATTTTCATCTTTGTTTCGTCTCACTCTCATCTTGCTATGGCATCCACCATTATTCCCCTGCAGCACAATTTTAGGGAAAGTCAGTGGCCACCAGTGTAGACTGGCCGAGATCACACACAGAGGTGTCCAAGAATAATCGACTTATCGACATGTACTCAAAGTAATTTAATTAAAAATCCCTAAATCATTAAAAAGATCCCAAAGGGCCTCTCAAAAACCAGTTAACTCATTAACTGATTCAATAAAAGCACATTTTTTTATTTGCCCACGCAGAAACTTTAATTTTATTAACACTAACAATAAAACTAAGGAAAAACATCAACCCGTTTTAACCCATTTATGTGTTTTCATAAATTAGTAACTCATTGGATGCCATGAATGGCAATCAAAGAAGTGAATGACTTAATTAACAGTAAAAATTTAAACATAAAAGGAGTTCAACATTTTTTGGCCACAATTATCTTTTTTTTCTTTTAATATTTTTACCTCTGTGAAACCTATTCTGAATGTCGGTCAATATTTTTGTGTTCAAGATCATTCAAGTGTTGAATACAGGCATCAAACGTGCAGTTTGTGTGCTATATGAAATGGAAAAGGTTATTAAATTTCAGGTAATTGCTGTCACGTAGAATGAGGCTTGTTAGCTTACATTTAGATAGGTATTATGATAAGAGAAAAGGACAAAAGGAAAATATATGTATTCTCTGATTTCTGTAGTGCTCAAATGAAGGCAAACGCATTACCTCTGTAAAAAATCTAAATTAGATATTTGCAATCCTGTTTTTGCTTTGGAAATCAATTCTACACTTTTAACATTATTCATACTACACATCCTTGCAAGGGTTGTGGCAGTTACTCAAGTCTGCACACATGTGGAAATGACCTGTATTTGAACCCAGGACCCCAGAGCTGTGATGCCGGTGTGCTAACCATTCGTGCCACCCACCCTCGTTAGTATTTAATCAGTAAATATGATTCTTCCGGGGGCGGCTGAGTAGTTAGCGCACCTGCTTAACATTCTTGGGGCCCTGCTTGGAGTTTGCATCTTTTCTTTGGGCCTGCGTGGGTTTTCTCTGGGTACTCCGGTTTCCTCCCACATTCCAAAAACATGCATGGTAAACTGATTGGACAATCTAAATTGCCCCTATGTATGAAGGTGAGCGTGAGTGGTTATTTGTCTCCTTGTAGCCCGTGATTGGCTGTCCACCAATTCAGGGTGTCTCCCACGTCGTGCCCAAAGTCAGCTGGGATAGGCTGCAGCACCCCCATGACCCTAGTTGAGGATAAAGCAGTTCAGTCAATGAATGAATATGATTTATAAGTCGACTCAACTAAAAAGTATTCAGCGATTAGTCCACACTGAAAAAATATTCCATCACAGCTATAACCCGCACAGTGGTGGAGCATTCATGGATAGAACAAGCCGCTCACCAAATAACAAGGAACCGATTTGGGCGTAGGGATGAGTCACTCGTCCCGTCCCGTCTGGCGACACTAGCAAATACGCGTCGTAATTATAAAAGTAATTAGCAAATGCTGATGATGCCTGCAGGCTTTGCGTAACTACATTTACACCAGGAAATTGCTTTGGGCGCCCGACCACGCGTCCTCTTCTTCTTTTTTTTTTGGCCGCGTTTTTTTCCTTCTCGTCGTGAGCATAATCGCCATGGAAACAATTACGGAAAGCCCGTTAGTGCTTTTATTTTGTCGGGCGGACAAAAGCCCCTCGGGGGGCGTTGTTACACTGCAACTTGTGGTAATGGCAGAGAATAGTCACTGTTGTTTGTGAAAGACGACGGGGCTAATTAAGGACGACACGAGATCGCTTTGAAAAGTGATGTGACGTTGCCGCTTTGTCTTGTTAAGAGCGCGTGCTAAACGGGACGCCACTTTACTTTTTCATCGTACTTTTTTTTGAAAATAAATTTGTGCCCTTTTTAGAATAAACACATCTCGTTATGATAATTGTTATAAGAATACAATTCTCACTCTAAATTGCTCCTAGGTATGAGTGTGAGCGTATATGGTTGTCTGTCTCCTTGTGCCCTGCGATTTACTGGCAATCAACACAGTACAAGTAGTACTTGTACCACCTGGGATAGCCTCCAGCACCCCCCACATGCCGTGTGAGGATAAGATGTCCGGACAATGAATCAATTCAATTCTATCGTTAAATTACAAGTAATTGAACTGTCGTCATGGTGATTTTTGCATTAATGTTTAACAAACAATTTGGGAAAACAGAGAGTTCCATTGTTTAAAGTTTTTTTCAAAATGATCAACACTTAATGAAAATTGTGTTTGTCGTAATTATTCAGACATTTTAATAACATTGAGTTTCTGAACCCGTTATCCCCAGAAGGGTCGCCAGGAGTGCCCATAGCCTATTCCAGCTAACTACCGGCACCTGGCAGGGGGAACTTTGAATCGGTAGCCAGTCCATCGCAGGGTACAAGCAGTTGGGCAACTAGTCACACTCACACTCATATCTAAGGGCAATGTAGACTGTCCAAAGAGCATACAATCCATGTCTTTGGAATGTTGGAGGAAACCGGAGTACCCGGAGAAAACCCACGCAGGCCCGGAGAGAACATGCAAACTCCACACAGATCGACACGACCTGGATTTGAACCCTGGACACCAGATTTATGAGGGCGATTTGCTTACCACCTAAGCCGCCGGGCCGCCTCATAGAGGTTTACTCACCTGACTTTGATGCGGGTCGGCATGGGCTCAATTCCCACTGGTAGCGGATGATTGTAAGTGCGTTTGGTCGTTTGTCTCTTTGTGTGCACTACAGCTGACAGCAACCCCCGCATCCATTATGAGGATGTGTGGTATGGAAGATGAATGAATGAATTTAATTTTCATTTGTTGTGTAGAGTAACCTAATAAAAATAATTCAATTATCAAATTGAAGGAAATTGAATGAAAATACCAACTGAGCATTTAAGTCAATTATTGATATTAAATAATTGTGTTTTTTTAGGTTTTCATACTAATATATAAAGAACAAAACCTCATCGCCAACCATAAATAATTGCAATAACTCATCTGATTTCATTTATCTCATTTTCGGAACCACTTTATCCTGATTAGGGTCGCAGGGGGTGCTGGAGCCGATCCCAGCTGACTCCGAGCCAGAGGCGGGGGACACCCTGAATCGGCGGCCAACCAATCACGGGGCACGAGGAGACAGACAGCCATTCACTCTCACACTCATACCTTGGGGCAATTTAGAATGTCCAATCATCCTACCATGCATGTCTTTAGAATGTGGGACTTAACCGGAGTACCCGGAGGAAACCCACACCGTGGAGAACATGCAAACTCTGCAATAACTCATTCATTCGTTTTTTTTACTCGCAGGGCACAAGGAGATGGACAAACATTCACACTCATACCTAGGAGCAATTTAGACTGTTCAACCAGATAGTCATGCATGTTTTTAGAATGTGGTAGGAAACCGTAGTACTCGGAGATAACCCATGCAAGCCTGGGGTGAACAATGAACATGCAAACTCCACACAGTAAGGGCCGACTTGGGATAGAAACCTTGACTCTAGAACTGAGGTAGACGTGAAAACCCCCCGCCAGCAATAAATCAATGAAAACAATTAGTAGAAAATGAATATGAAATGATATTTTTGTTGGGAAACAAAAATAACTTAGATAGCAAAGATAGCAGCGCTAAATCTACGCTTGAAGATGAAACTGAGTGAGCATCTCGAACATTCAAGAGCATGCCTTCCCAAGCTATGCATTCAAGGTGACCTTGACAAGTGACTGCCCCACTGTAAACAAGGTTCAAACATCAGCTCCCTTCCTCTACCATCATCATACTTAGTGAGCTCATCACATTTGAGGCCGAGTGAAAGTGAAGCAAAACGTCACTTCATCACTTCACTCCGCTGACCTTGGCGACGACCTTGGCCCACCATGGCTGCTTTAAACACTCTTCACCTGCGCTCCACTCGCGTGAGCACAAAGGAATGCGTTTAATGTCTTTGTGAGAGCGAGCAGGAGAGTTGGAGGACACAAAAATGAATGAATCACAGATCAACTGGCAGGAGGCGGAAGCAGCGGCAATGGAGAGGGGGGCGTGTTCGCTGGACTGTGAAGATGCAGGTTCGTGGGTTAGCCCATTTGCTAATAACACTCACGAAATAAAATAAAACATTCATTCTCTCAGGATGGCCCGGTGACCGAGTGGTTAGTGATTCTGATTCACAGTTCTAGGGTCGAGGGTTCTATCCCAGGTTGGTCCTTGCTGTGTGGAGTTTGCATGTTCTCCCTGGGCTTGTGTGGGTTTTCTCTAGGTGCTCTTGTTTCCTCCCACATCCCTAAATCATGCATAGTTGGCTTGGTGACCACTAAATTGCCCTTTACGAGTATGAGTTTGCGCGTGGATGATTGTTTGTCACCCCGTGCCCTGCGATTGGCTGGCCACCAATAAAGGGTGTTCCCCACCCTGTACTCATAGTGAGCTGGGATAGGTCGGAACCTGTGATTGAACCCTCATTCTCCGAACTGTAAGGCCCACACGCTAAGTACTCGACGAGTCACATATACTTTTGCGAAATATGCAGAACTGCACGAAGATACACGGAATTAACAAAAAAAAATACAATTTTGACTTCACATCTTGTGTTGTGAGGTTTCGTACATGTGGGTGGGGCTTCACTTTCTGAAACTATGTAACGGGTAGATGTGACAATCTGATGAACTCACATTTAATTGTCTTGAAGAGTACAAAGAGTACACATTTAAAATTGTCTGACAATGTTTAGATTGCTTACTTTTGGCCTTTATTGAGATTTTTCTCCATCATTACCCATAATTTATTACAATTATTTTTTCCCCAAATCTTTAACAAGTTTATTTCCATTGGGATGCCCTTCATGAGTTACCATACGTAATTATTTCTCTTTACTCTCTTTCCTAATGAAACCATGCAAACAAAAACGATCTTTGATGTTCTTCAAAACACTCTTTTCTCACAACAGAAAACAAATTGTCCCTCCAGAGAGCAAAAATCATAATCCATTAACATTTACATAAAAGACTAATAAAATTAATTTCACACTTTTTTGACATTATTGCATCATTTCCCGTCACTGAAACACACAAACACACAGATTTGAAGTCAATAAACACGTCTTATTCTTGAAGAGGACACAAGATAATTGCGATGCTGTCAAAAGTGCACATAAAGTTCCAACTTCCTTTTTTCTTTTGGACTTTTTAGCCTTCAACAACACACACAATGGATTATATTGTGTAGTTGTCAGTTGTTCCATGGCTTTATTGCGCTATCAACTCCACATCACTTGTGTGGAATGTGTGTGTTTGTGTACATTTTCCCATAAGAGCTGTGTCTGAGCCGCAAGATGAGCATCATACATCATAGTTCTACTGTACCAGATAGCTTATCACACACACACACAAACACACACTCATACGCACTGGGAGTTATATTGTTGCTGTTTTTTATTTAGGAGATGGAACAGATTGGATGTGATTTTCAAGCGGCTTTCCAGGACACGTTTTGTTCGTTTATCATTTCACGTGTTAACAGGTGTTTGGGTGTGTGCGTGGATGTCTTCAATCATTCATTCATTCATTTTCTGAACCATTTATCCTGGACAACTTTAGGGACTAGGCTGGGGGCACCCTGAATCGGTAGCCAACCAATCGCAGGGCACAATGAGACGGACAACCATTCACGCTCACTCTCATACTTAGGGGAGATTTAGAGTTTAACCAGCCTTCCCTTCATGTTTTTGGGATGTGGGAGGAAACTGGAGTACCCAGAGAAAACCGGGGAGAACATGCAAACTCCATATTGAAAGATGCAAACTTTAGCGTAGAAGTCAGGTTTAACTACGTATATAGAAACATCCAGGAAAAGGCAGGTTCTTTTTTGGAGAGACCATACCAGCATTCCCCATGGTAAGGAACTCTGGGCTCCCAGATTAATGAGAGCCATATATTCAGGTTACATGACAAAGGAAATATCAATGTAGTAATACAGCATTAAATGCATGACATAACATGATTAAGATCATTTTTTAAACACAATCACTGCAATGGTGCAAAACTGGGATTGAACTCAGAGGCTGGTGGATTAACCACTCACCCACTGTGCCTTGTATTCCAAATATGAAGACATCTCATATATTTATGGTTCTCAGATGACCCAAAATGTGATGTCCATATACTGAATGTTGACGCCCAGTCTTTCTGGGGTCAGTTTGGTTTTTGATTACCAAAAATAGACTAACCTAATAGATTTAAAAAAAAAAAGTTGGATGGTGGACAAAAGTAATGCATTTAAAGAGCATCCAATCTATTTTGACAGCCCCAAAAAATGTCCAGCGACACAAAAAAAAGGAAATTACAACTAAGATATGTCAATTCATCACATTGGGCTATTTTCCATATAAATTTGTTCAAGTGATACAACTCTACCTAGGCAACTCTACCTAGGAATGCTTCTACATGCAACATATCCAGGTTAGAAAAAGCCTTGATGGGAAACCATTAGTTCCAAGATACGAAAAATATATTTTTTCCTTTTTAAATTGTGTTAGAGGTGCTTTTCTCCCAACGTCTTACTGGCCTCCCCTTGGCTAGAAAGGATATGTGTCGCCATGAAGCCAGGTTGGCGTGCTGTAGATTTAGACATTAGAGTTTGCCGAGCGGCAGCAACAGTCATGATTTGTGCCAGCGAGACAGTGGTGCTTTAAGCAGCAAACGGGCTAGTTGCCACTGGCGCTGTATGATTGTAACTGTCTGACCAAAAGTAACCTTTCTGGGCACTTTTTCATCTTTTATCTGGGCCACGGCAGAGCACCTCCTGTCAGCATTCAGTTCCTGATCCATGTTGCAACCCTCGTTTGTCACAGAGTTGTTCGTTGAGTTTTCTGATCGTGCATAATATAATTTTAAGTTTTGTGTTTATGTGCGTGCATACCTATCTTTCTTCAGCTGTCAATCGAAATTCCACCAGATTGGAAAATGTCTTTGATACATCTGTACTTAGGCAACAACTTCTAGAATGAATTCATTACTTAAATACAGATATGACAGTGTTTAAAGCATCATTTTGCGCACCCCACTTAATGGTATTGCTCCCTTTTTGGATACATATAGATCGGTATAGAAAGAAAACATTCAAACTCATTGAATATGCACCTATATTATTCCTTCAGGCAAAAGCCCTATTGTTCTTCTAAAGATGAAATTATTAGCTATAGCAAATCGTCTTTCTGAAAATCCTAAATAGCCTCTCCTCTTCTGTTTTTTTCAACATAGAGCTATGAAATTTACTGGCTCTTTATTTTGTACCAGACTGCACAAAAAAGTCACTTGTAGCCATACCCTAAACCCAACACAAAGTCAAACATCATGAATTGAACTTAGAAAAGAAAATTAAAGATTTCTGGCCATTTCCAGGCTCCACTTTTGAACAAACTCGTCCCAATGAGTTTTTTTCTGATCAATCTCATAATTAGTCTGTTCCTAAAAGTTGGGAGATCTAAAGTTATCAAAACTGTGTCTTTATCATCGGGTGTGGCTTCAATGAGGGAGTTAAAGTTCAAAGTACTCTTGGCAATGTGCCAAAATCACTAGATTGGTAACAACTCCCAGAGCCAACATTCAATTGTTATGATATTTGATATGATGGACAGGTGTAAGATTTGTCTTAGGTTGGCCTGGCTAAACACGTCTTTTCTATTGATGTTTTTAAAAGCCATAACTTGGTTGTAATTCAATGTATCTTAACGTTAATGTCAGATCCTAAAAATCAGTTGATTCAGACTCACGCTCATATTTAGAAAAATATGCAATTTGGAGAACCCTAATATTTCCAAGAAGACATGAAAACCTTCTTCGGATACTGTTTTATACTTCTGAGCAGTCTAGAATAAAAGAAGTACAGTCCTTTGATTTTGATTCGTCAGTGTGCGTGTGTAGGCTATCAAGCTGGTGTGCTGCCGATTGATGTTAACACATGTAGAGCAGCATTGCGTTCGTCATTGTCACACGTTGCCATCTGTACAAAAATGTGCGTGAGCAGGTGTGAGCGCAAGATGGCGACAGCTCAAAGTTGAAACATGAAAGCAACAATTGCAAGTTCTTTAATCTTAGTTTACTAAATACTACATATATACTATAGTGAAACTCTGATATTTTCCAGAAACAAATATAATTCCAGAAATGTTTGCATTTTCAAGATACTAAAAATACTGCATACTAGAAGGAAAATGTAGAAGCGTGTCAAAGTGAGTACCAGTGAAAAGCTGGCTCCTATTAGTGGTAGATCAGAGGCTGACTATAGATCAAATCATGGTTGAAATTAAGTATTTGGTCAATACCAAAAGTTCATCTCAATACGTTGTTATGTACCCTTTGTTGGCAATAACGGATGTCAAACATTTTCTGTAACTCTTCACAAGCTGTTCACACACTGTTGTTGGTATTTTGGCCCATTCTTCCATGCATATCTCCTCTAGAGCAGTGATGTTTTGGGTGTATCGCTGGGAAACACGGACTTTCAACTCCCTCCACAGATTTTCTATGGGGTTGAGATCTGGGGACTAGTTCGGGCACTCCAGGACCTTGAAAGTTTTCTTAAGAAGCCACTCCTTCGTTGCCCTGGCTGTGTGTTTGGATCATTGTCATGCTGAAAGAACCAGCCACGTCTCATTTTCATTGTCCTTGCTGATGAAAGGAGATTTTCACTCAAAATCTCTTGATAAATAGCCTCATTCGTTCTTTCCTTTAGACAGATCAGTCGCCCTGGTCCCTTTGCAGAAAAACTGCCCCAAAGCATGATGTTTCCACCCCCATGCTTACAGTAGATATGGTGTTCTTTTGGATTCAATGCATATTCTTCTCCTTGTTCCAGTCCTCTTCTTGATCATCCAAATGTTCTCTACTGAACTGCAGACGAGCCTGGATCTGTACTGGCTTCAGCAGGGGGACATGTCTGGCATTGAAGGATTTCAGTCCCTGTTGGTGCATTGTGTTACTGATAGTAGCCCTTGACGCCATGGACTGAGATCTTGAACGGAGCCCCAGATTGAGGGAGATTAGCAGCGGTCTTGTGCGCCTTCTATTTTCTTTTGCACTAAGCGTTTTACCTGTTGTAGATTGAGTCTTCCCAGCCTGGTGCAGGTCTACAATTTTATATCTGGTGTACCTCGACAGCTCTTTGGTCTTGGCCATAGTGGAATTTGGAGTGTGACAGACTGAGGTTGTGGACAGCTGTCTTTTATACCGATAATGAGTTAAAACAGACGCTATTATTACAGGTGAGTGGAGACCTCATTAGACCTTGTTAGAAGAAACTAGACCTCTTTGACAGCCAGAAATCTTTCTTGTTTGTTGGTGACCAAATACTTATTTTCCACTCTAATTTGGAAATTAATTCTTTAAAAATCAATGTGATTTTCAGGCTTTTTTTCCACATTCGTCTGTCAGCGTTGAAGTTTACCCATGTTGACAATTAAAGGCCTCTTTAGTCTTTTCAAGTAGAACTTGCAAACTTGGTAGTTGACTGAATTATTTGCCCGGCTGTAAATATACAAACACATACACATACACACACATACACATACGCATACGCATACACATACGCATACACATACGCATACACATACGCATACACATACGCATACACATACGCATACACATACGCATACACATACGCATACACATACGCATACACATACGCATACACATACGCATACACATACGCATACACATACGCATACACATACGCATACACATACGCATACACATACGCATACGCATGCGCATACTCATACGCATGCATACGCATACATATACGCATACGTATTCCGATTCGCATACACACACACATACATTTATATCCTGTACATATACATGAAGACAACAAGTATAACCTTTTGTATTCTGACTGCCTGGAACCCAGCAATACTCCATGTGCCCTCACACTGACATCTCCCACACTACAAATGTGTATAAGCTGGTGTTGTGGTGTTGGAGTGATCCCCGTGCGGGTATTCAAGACATGTTCAGTTCACCATTGAGGCTTCATGGCCCCTACCTAATTACACTGTGCGTGTGTGGTACAGTAGGCTGGTTCCTAATTACTTGTCTGCGCCCTCTATTCCCCCAATGCCAATAGCTTCTTGCCTCACTGAACTCTCACTGTGTGAGTCTGTATGTTCGTGTGAGGTCATGTTGTTTGTTGGCCTAATAAGGAAAGACACCAAATGTGCAAATCAAAAATGAGGATTTTTGTTACTGTGAAGATATATTGGCACACAGAACACACATTAAAGTGGCCACATTGTGGTTATGTTTGTGTCTTTGTGATAAGGGAATCATCGTGTTGTGGTTCTGAGTTCGGAGGGAGAGCAGCTGAGATTTGTTTCAATACCAACAAAGGGGGCCGAATTGAGGCATAATCGTGCCAAATCTCTATATATGATCAAGATAAAAGATATCTGAACGCAGCGTTCCCCAACCTTTTTCTCACCGCGGACCGGTTAAGCTCTTTCTATTTTCTCGCGGACCGGCTAATGGGGTGGGCGACAACTACATGGGAGATCTTGAGCGCGGACCCGAAACCCTGAGATGTCAATCATTACTTCGGGTTCAGGTCGGGTCGGTCTTCTCTCACGCTGCAAAAACAAAAAGGATATTAAAATGATATGTCGTAAGAGTTGATTGTCACAAACATGTCTTTGGCGCAACTAGAAACATTTTTCTCTTCAAATAAAAAGTGAAAGTTGCCTTTGTTGGTTTAACTATCTCAGAAATTTAAACACTTTGATCGAGATTTTGGGGGAAAAGGTCGAGAGGGTTGGCGTTTGGGGCTGTCTCCTGTGAATCGGCCAGGGCGTCGAAAGTGAGCTTTGTAACGAGCGCACATGGATTATTAACACGAACGCTCGTCAAATTTTTAAGTGGCTGAAACGCATCTTTAAAAGTCCACCAATTAAAATGAAATCAATTCAAATGCCTGCAGCACTAATGACTTTTTAAACAGCTCAGGGAATGCAGCTGTGTGTGCGTTCGTACGTTTACACTTAAACCATCACACACTGACATCACTTTCTCTCAACAGGATGTTCTGTTGGCATCTCATTGTTTATTTTGTAGTGTCAATAATTGTGTGTCTAAGTTCTGTCTTGTTTGTGCAGATTTGGTTTGTCAGTGTTTTGAAGTTTTGTGGATTGGTATTTCGTATATATGTGCATTTGTCTGTGAATTTTCTGGTTGTTTGCACTTTCTCCGAATGTATGCGTAAATGGGTGTTTGACTTGCATGTGTGGGTGTGTATGTGAACCCAGAGCTATATATGTATATATATATGTGTGTGTGTGTATATATATATATATATATATATATATATATATATATATATATATATATATATATATATATATATATATATATATATATATATATATATATATATATACACACACATATATATATACACACACATATATATATACACACACATATATATATACACACACACACACACACATATATATATATATATATATATATATATATATATATATATATATATATATATATATATATATATATATATATATATATATATATATATATATATATATATATATATATATATATATATATATATATATATATATATATATATATATATATATATATATATATATATATATATATATATATATATATATATACATATATATATACATACATACATACATACATACATACATACATACATACATACATACATACATACATACATACATACATACATACATACATACATACATACATACATACATACATACATACATACATACATACATACATACATACATACATACATACATACATACATACATACATACATACATACATACATACATACATACATACATACATACATACATACATACATACATACATACATACATACATACATACATACATACATACATACATACATACATACATACATACATACATACATACATACATACATACATACATACATACATACATACATACATACATACATACATACATACATACATACATACATACATACATACATACATACATACATACATACATACATACATACATACATACATACATACATACATACATACATACATACATACATACATACATACATACATACATACATACATACATACATACATACATACATACATACATACATACATACATACATACATACATACATACATACATATATATATATATATATATATATATATATATATATATATATATATATATATATATATATATATATATATATATATATACATATATACACACACACACACATACATACATAAAAAGCTCTGGGATCAAGTCCAGGTCAGTCCACCTGCGTGGGTTTTCTTGGGGTACTCCGGTTTCCTCAAACATTCCAAAAAAAACAGGCATAATAGGCTGATTGGATGCTCAAAATCGCATCAAGTCAACATGAGCGTGAATGGTTGTCCGTCCCATTGGCTGGACCCCGATTCAGTCAGCTGATATAGGCTCTAGCACCCCCCGCGACCCCAATGAGGATAAAGCAGTTCAAACGAGATGAGAGAATACGAATACACAATTGTACACTCATAAAATTAAACATATTCAAACACTGCATTATACATTTCTAATGGTAACAGTAATTTGTTGTTTCGAACCATAATTACTGTTTGTTTACAGGTGTGGATTTAATACAGGCACGCGCATGGGCACATGTAGACTTATGGCAAAGCGCTGAGAGCGTGGCCGCAGGGCTTTTCTGATTTGTAGAGTTTTTCTTCTTTTATTTTGTTGTTTTGAAGTCCCGGTGGTCCTCTTAGTGCACCTTGTCTATTTGATGAAGATGATGAGGAAGATCAAGCGTGTCCCGAATCATCGGACGCGTGCAGAAGACGCGGCAGGCGAGCTTTCAAATGAGCTGCCTGATGACATCATTAATGGTGCCTAACTGCGCATAGTTAGGATAAAGGGGAGAGGGCGGGGCCCAAGATAAAATTTGGCCTAATGAGGTCTGGAGGGACCAACAAACACCTCAGGCTATCACAGCACACACGTGCACACACGTTGCCTGTCTAACCATCTGACCCGTCTGTCGGCTCCAAGTTGGGTGCAT